>NW_005871158.1:3919537-3968935 GCF_000147115.1 Myotis lucifugus
ATATATATATATATATATATATGTATATATATATATATAGAGATATAATATGTTTTAAACATATTTTTATTTATTTAATTTATTTCAGAGAGGAAAAGAGAGAGATAGAGATAGAAACATCTATGATGAGAGGGAATCATTGATTGGCTGCTTCCCACAAGCCCCACACTGGGGATTGAGCCAGTTCCTGGGCATGTACCCTGACCGGGAATCGAACCTTGACCCCCGTTCCTAGGTTTTGACACTTAATCGCTGAGCCATGCTGGGTGGGCCCAGGATATTTGACCAGGTATCCGGGCAGCATGGCCTAGCCAAATTGACACATAAAATTATATCAGAGTCAGTTTTAGTGGAGTTTGAAACTATTTATTAAAAATGTAAAGATGCAATGTTTTCTGATTAGTTTGTAAAAATCACAGCCTGACATCATGGACATTTAGTAGCATATTTTAACATAGACCTTTCTACATTGATGGATAAGGTTGATAAAGGAATTGGAAAATGCAGTCAACAGTGAACTTTTTCCCTCAGCTCTTTTTATTTTTGTGAAGTGTCATTTGTTTCTCAGCTGTGACAATCACTAGAAACTAAATGTCACCGTTTAAAGCCAAGGCCTTCGGATTGCTTTCCTTTAAGTATTAAACCAAGATTTTAGAAATAATGAGTCATAGCCAAGTCATTGCTCTTACTAAAATTGTTGTTAGTATTTTAAAAAGTCATGGCCGAGAGGCTTTTGTTTGTTAAATGAGTAAAAATAATGTTTAAAATAAAGTTTTTTTTAAAATATATTTTATTGATTTTTTACAGAGAAGAAGGAAGAGGGACAGAGAGTTAGAAACATCGATGAGAGAGATCGATCAGCTGCCTCCTGCACACCCCCTACTGGGGATGTGCCCGCAACCAAGGTACATGCCCTTGAACGGAATCGAACCCGGGACCCTTGAGTCCGCAGGCTGACGCTCTATCCACTGAGCCAAACCGGTTCGGCATAAAATAAAGTTTAAAAATAATGTTTACTTCATTTTTTTGTGGATTTCATAATTTAATAGTACAGTGTATATAAATTAGAAATCCTATATAATAAAACCCGAACATGCAAATTGACTGAACAGCGGAATGACTGGTTGCTATGACACGCACTGACCATCAGGGGGCAGACACTCAATACAGGAGCTGCCCCGTGGTGGTCAGTCCCTCCCACAGGGGGAGCGCTGCCCAGCCAAAAGCCGGGCTCATGGCTGGCAAGTGTAGTGGTGGTGGCGGAAGGTTCTCCCGCCTCCATGGCAGCGCTAAGGACCCCTTGGGGGATGTGCGCCTCTCCGGCATAACCCGGCAGGTTCTGGACTGTGAGAGGGCGCCAGCTGGGCTGATGCCCCTCCCTACCCCCCCAGTGCACGAATGTCGTGCACCAGACCTCTAGGCCTATCTAATGAAGTGGGAATATGCAAATTGACCGGCACGCCGTCACAAAGATGGCAGCGCCTACAGTGGACGTGGGATTTCCGTAACACAAGATGGCTGCACCCACAGTGGAGGCTGATTTCCTGTAACGAGCCTTAACGAGCAATCAGCAGGAACCTGAGGCTGTGTGACGCTGGGCCAGGGCAGGGGACCTCAGGCTGCACACCCCGCCCTGGTGCCAGGCCAGGGGACCTGAGGGTGCGCTGGGGGACCTGAAGCTGCGGCCCCTGCCCGGCGTGCACCAGGGGACCTGAGGCTGCGCCCTCCGCCGGGTGGGGCTTGACGGGGGCCCTGCGGCTGCGCCCCCTACCATATGGGGCTTGATGAGAGTCCTGAGACTGCACCCCCTGCCTGGTGCCAGGTCAGAGGACCTGAGGCGCGCCCCCCCCCCCCCCCCCCGACAAGGGTGGGGCCAGCTGGGTCTGGATCTTGCTCAGTGGGGGTGGGGCCGGCTGGGTCTTTGGATCTTGCATGATTTTGAGGCGCCGCAGGTAGGCAGGGACTTGACTCTGGGTCCCGTGGCGTGCCCCAGACTCTGACAGGAGGAAGCTTTTCATATACATTTTAGTAATTTTCTTTAATCTCTTACACTTCTATTATAGAGAAAGGGCAAATAGCAATTTTAAAATATTTTCTCTAATTAATCCCCTTTAAAGTGCATGAATTTCATGCACTGGGCCACTAGTATACTTATAATAGAAGTATTTGTTCATATTTTTTACTGATAGGGGAGAGGGTTGTAATAATTTGGAAATTTCAGAAGATAGAGAAGTATAATATAAAATTTGCTGAGGAAGATATGGAAGTTCATAGGTAAATAACTAATGTGATTAAACCATGGGTAATTTAGGAAAGAAACCTAGCATATAGAAAAAAATGGTATTTTAATCTGTTATCAGCATTGTAGACTTGAGCTATGGGTGAGGGAGACAGCACCAAGTTATTAATTTGGAGATTGTTATTAAGGGATAGGAAATGATGGTTTCTTAGGCAACGGGTAAAAGGGAATATTTTTTGAGAATTGAAAGAGCCTTGTAAGATTTATTCGTACAGTATTAGTATTGTGTGTATTGCATTTCAGAACATTTAATGACATCACTATAATCCTGTTGAGGTCGGTGATGGGACTCCCATATTAAGATGGAAAAAGTTCAGACAGCCTTGGTAACTTGCCCAAGGTCAGACATCTGATAAGTGTAGAGCCCAGAATATGAACCCAGATAATATTGGATTCTGTTCAGCCAATTTTCATTGAGTGCCTGCTGTGGTACCAGGCAAGCCATGGTGCTAATACCTTGGTAACTCAGAGTTGAGTAATACATGGTTCTTGCCCTCAATATAGTATGTCAAATGAAAAAGATAGGAATTTTTAGGGAGCCTTGGGACCCAGATAAAGGCCACTTATCCCAATCTGTGAGTTTAGGGCAGCCGTGGGCAAACTACGGCCCGTGGGCCGGATTGAAATGAATAAAACTAAAAAAAAAAAGACCGTACCCTTTTATGTAATGATGTTTACTTTGAATTTATATTAGTTCACACAAACACTCCATCCATGCTTTTGTTCCGGCCCTCCAGTCCAGTTTAAGAACCCATTGTGGCCCTTGAGTCAAAAAGTTTGCCCACCCCTGGTTTAGGGCCATTTTCTGGAGGATAAAGTATCTGAACTGAATCTCAACAGAGGAATAAAAGTGCAAAAAGGTGACTAGGGGAGGGTGTTGCAGCTAGGGAGAACCACATGTGTAGCATGATTCATGCCGAGGAACCTATTTCTGTGTAGGACTTAGAGGATGAGGTGGGTGCGGACCCGCAGAAGAGCCTAGGTTTTTTTCCCTCTTTTACTTCATTGCTTCTCTGGATGAATATTAGAAGCTAGTTAAAGCATTTGTGGATAAAATTAAGACTTTTTACTGTGCTTTTACCTTTTCTAGGATCAGTTCGACAGCTTAGACAAGCATACACAATGGGGAATTGACTTCTTGGAAAGATATGCCAAATTTGTTAAAGAGAGGATAGAAATTGAACAGAACTATGCGAAACAATTGAGGTAAGTTGAATTTTTTTTCAATTCTCAGAAGTGAAATTACATGTGAAAATAGTTGGGTGTGCCCTGGTCGATGTGGTTCAAGTGGTTAGAGTGTTGGCCCACTCACCGAAGCGTCACAAATATGAATCCCGCTCAAGGACACGTCGCTGGGTTGTATGTTCGGTCCCAGTTGGGGCATGTGTTGGAGGCAACCAATTGATGTCTCTCTTATATTCATGTTTCTCTCTCTCTCTTCCATCCCCACTCCCTCCCTTACTTCCACTCTCTCTAAAAATCAATGGAAAAAATATCCTCAGGTGAGGATTAACAAAAAATAAATAAACAAAATAAAAATAGTTGGATATTAGGTAAATGTGATATATTAGAAGTTAAATTCTGTTTTTCATGGAAGTAGATTGAATTAGGTAACTGGCTTGTTTTAATTACCGATTTAATTAAATCATAAGTAGCTTCATTCCAAAAGATACTTAAAATCCTACAGTCAGGAAGCAAAATGCCAGTAAAAAGAAAAATTCCTGGTATAAATTCTGTACTTTACAGTTTTATTCCTTTGTAGTTTTTTGCTTTAGTAATCTTTCTAAAGCATTGAAGATTTCTTCGGTTTCTCATTTTTTTTTTAAGTTTTTATGACTTGGAAATTGAATGTGCTTAGCTGAGTTTCTTTCTGTCAAAAATCATATATATTACTGATTTTGGAATATGTGCAAGAAGATAAAAGTTTTAAAGGGAGAATTTTAGTCTTAAGACAAATGGAATTAATTTCAAGATTTTGTTGTAGCAGAAGATCATTGTTGGACCACAATTTGACAAGTAGTTTTGCTGGAACTTTTAATAGAAATGGTACTTGAAGTCTGAAGACTGGACACAAATCAGTACAAGGTTCTAGGGATGGGGTTAGGATTCTTTATATTTCAACTGACAGAAAATCCAACCTAAACAGGCGCACAGACTAAAAATTCCAGGCATGTTTTATTCTGGGGTCAAATGTGTCCAGGTTCCAGTTTTGGATTCTACCTCCCCTTTGCTGCCTTTATCCTCAGGTTCCATTCAGTAGTACCATTCCTTTTGCCCTCTTAGCTCTAGATTTCATATCTTTATATCCTTACATCCTGGTGAGGAATAATGTTGTTTTTTTCTCTCTGTTGTGCATTTGGGGAAGGAGAGAGGATAGGGAAGGGGGAAAGAAAAAAACGAAGGAAGGGAGAAGAGGGTGATAGAAGGAAAGCAGAGTGCAAGCTTGTATTAGTTTCTTTTTTCCAGAAGTCCCAGCAAGGGTTTCTCCTTTTGTCATGCTAACCCTGTGTAGGTTATATGCTTATCCTGAACAATTCACTGGGGTGAGAATAATTAGAATGATTTGTAGCTAATGATGGGGGAGGGCTAGTTACTCAAGAGAAATTTAAGGTAGTGGATAGCAGAAGGAAGGGGTTGATAGTTGCATGAGAAACCACATGATAAACTACAATAGTAGTGGTTTATACAATCAACTGACTAGGTTTAGGGATGAAATTAGACATGTATGATGAATAGATTATTAATAACTAGTGACCTGGTGCATGGACTTGTGCATATTGAAAGGAAATTAATTAGAAGGTGGCCACGGGGGGCAGGACTGGGAGAGACTGGCCGGACATACCCTGGAGCCAGCTGCACCTGGGGTGGTGCTGTGGCTCGAAGGGTGTCTGTGGGGTCCCTCTGGCAGGTGGGTCCCTCAGCCTGGCCTGTGGGGATTGGGCCGAAACCCGCTCTCCAACATCCCCTGAGGGGTTCTGGAGTGCGAGAGGGCACTCTGTAAAGTTTCTGTCTTCAGGGTGTGGAACGCAAACGCAAGTGTGCAGTAAACCAGATTTGAGGCCGACTGTGTCCCAGCAACAACATAACCCACAGCCGAAGGTGGAATTGTGTGGCCCTGTGAGGAATTGGGCTCCCTCTTCTCTGGTTTCGGGGCGCGTACCCTAGGACTGGCGCTGCCAAGTCACTGCAGCTCGGCAGCTCCTGTGTTGAGCATCTTCCCCCTGGTGGTCACTGTGCATCATAGAGACTGGTCGGATGGTAGGAGGGACACTTAGCATATTAGCCTTTTATATATGTAGATGTTTTTATAATGATGCACATACTATTAGGACATTTACTGAAAGAGTGGCATCATGTTAAATTCTTCATCCATTTGCTTCCTCTGTTTTTTTTTTTAAAGCAGGTATTTCCCATTTGAGAATATAAACAGAGAGCCTATTAGCATATTAATAGTAATAGTGGTGATATTTCACCTGTCCAGAAGTTACACTCTTGGAACTTTACCCCTCAAGAATCTAGAAGCATTAAGGACCTCTGAAAAGTTAAAATAGCAATCAATATTGTATTCACATGTGAACAAAAATTTTTCCTCATTTAATTTTAAATAGATCTCAATTCTAGCACAGTAAGTTCTTTGGATTCCAACTTTTCTAATAGAAGTGAAGAGAAGAAATACTTTAGGCAATACAGTGATGGCAGTGTGAAATGACAATAAAAAAGATTAAAATATTATTAAAAACAGATTAAAAAGAGTTTCCAGTCTAAAGTACCTGTCAGTAAGGGAATGATGAAAAATACTGTGGAATATGCAGTTTAAATAAATCAGGTATACTAGTATATTTAAACTTAAAGGCTATTTACTAGTAATCTATTAGTGTAAAAAGCAAGTTGTAGAACTGAATGTATAGCAAATCTGCTTGCTTATTCTAGTTTTTGAATACAAATTATCTGTAAAATTTGTATGTATTCTCAAGAAGTACAGAAGGATACACCCAAGTTGTTTTATAGCAGTTACCCTCTGGGGAATTGGAGGGGGGATGGTAAGGGAAGGAACTTTTTTTATTTACACTTTTGAATTATTGAAGTTTTTAAAACAGTTGTGTGTTATATTTTTGTAGTTTAAAACATTTGTATTTAAGCAAAGAATGTAGTATACTTCAATAGAGAATCTTACAACAAATTATAAAATAAAAAATTGGTAATTTAGAAGGTAAAATTTCAGCAGTCTGGAATATTTAACTGTCCAGAATAACTCAGGCTTCAGGGTTTCAGGATGGCCAAGCTTTCACCAAAGTAACAGGACTCTAATCAAATGCCAGACTTGTTTGCCTTTCTCTCTGTTTTGTGACTGATAACAATCATTATAATTTTCATTTACTTGCAAAAAAATATTTGAACATCACTTCACTGAAGCAAAGGTGGCTAGAATCCGCAATTATATTATATGAAAATGTAATTTTGCAGTGAGAAAGTAGAGTTTATTTTGCACAGATGCTCTAGATTAGTGATTTGCACCTTTTTTTCCCCCCTTTGTCCAAAGGGAAGAGGTTTGCCTTGTTTATTTCCTCTTCTTTAATGGAAAAATTCTTTTGGTTAACTCCCTCCTGTTTATTCTATGCAGAGGACAATTTCTTTCATAGTAGGCAGGCAGCTTTTTTTCCTCCTAAATAATAACTATATTCAGAATGTTAAACATTTACATTTTAAACATACAAGGTGGGGCAAAAGGTTTACAATTTTGAGTATGGGAAACTCAGAGTTTATTCTTGTATTATTATTTATTATTGTATTATTTTCCACACAAACAATTGTAAACCTACTTTTGCCCCACCCTGTATTACAAGATATTAAAATTTTTTGGCCTTTGGTATTTCAAGTTTATTTTCTTCTCATCTATTTGTCTGTTTTGATGGCTTTGGTTTAATTTTACCTTGATTTTTGGTAGTGGTTTGAGGATGGTAATAAATAGAAAACAAAGCATCTAATTATGTTTAAAGACATAGCTATCCACAATTGAGTCATGTCCATTTTGATTGATGATAAACTGATTTAAGATAATTTAGTAGAGTGTTTTATGTTTGCAGACATAAAAAACTGAACTCAGTCATTCCTTTAATAAATTTATTGTATTTGTATGGCAGAGATTAAAATTTCTAAGTTAAAAAATAGTTCTATATACATAGGCATCATTTTATTTTATTTTTTAGTAAAAATAATTATGGTATTAAGTGCTATCATAAAGATTGTTATGTGAAATTATATTACCCTACTGCCACCCCAGATCATGTCTTTCTGGTTTAAATGTGTGGCAGTGTGGTATACTAGAAGAGAAATAGATTGGACGATAGAAACCTTAAAAGCTACTCTTATCTTAAGGAGAGCAGAAATCTCTCCAAATACCTTTATTTTTTAGTTTTTTCTCTTTTTTAAATCTTCTTTGCTCAATCCATCCACCCCCTCACTCTCCCACCTCTGATAGCTGTCAGCCTGCTTTCTATGAGTCTGCCACTATTTTGCTTGATAATTCATTTTGTTCATTAGATTCCACATTATGAGTGAAATCATATGGTACTTGTCTTTCTCTGACTGGCTTATTTCACTTAGCATAATGCTCTCCAGGTTCATCCATGCTGTCTCAAAGGGTAAGATTTCCTTCTTTTTTATGGCCAAGTGGTATTCCATTATGTAAATGTACCATAGCTGTTTTATCCACTCATCTACTGATGGGATACTTCCAAGATTTGGGCTACTTTCATATCTTGTCTGTTGTAAATAACACTGCAGTGAACATAGGGGTGCATATATTCTTTTAAATTAGTTTTTGAGGTTTCTTTGGATAAATTCCCAGAAGTGGAAGTGCTGGGTCATACGGTAGTTCTATTTTTAAATTTTTTGAGGTATCTTCATACTACTTTACACAGTGGCTGTACCAATCTACATTTCCATCAACAGTGCACTAAGTTTCCCTTTTCTCCACATCCTTGCCAACACTTGTTTGCTGATTTATTGATGATAGCCATTTTGACAGGTGTGAGGTGATATCTCATTGTGTTTTCAGTTTGCATTTCTCTAATGATTAGTGACATGGAGCATTTTTCCATATCTCTATTGGGCATCTGAATGTTCTGTTTGGAAAAGTGTCTATTCAGGTCCTTTGTCCATTTTTGAATTTCATTGTTTGGTTTTTGGTATTGAGTTTTATAAGTTCTTAGTCCCTTATCAGATGTATCATTGGCAACTATGTTCTCCCATTCAGTGAGATGTTTTTTCACTTATTGATGGTTTCTTTTGCTGTGCAAAAACTCTTCAGTTTGATGTAGTCCCATTTGTTTATTTTTCCTTTTGTTTCACTTGCCTAAGGAGATATATTACAAAAAATATTGCTACAAGAAATGTCCGTTCTAGGATTTTTATGGTTTTTGAGTCTCACATTTAAGTATTTAATCCATTTTGAGTTTATTCTTGTGTATGGTATAAAAGGGTGGTCTAGTTTCTTTTCTTTTTTTTTGCATGTATCTGTCCAATATTCCCAGCACCTTTTATTGAATAGACTATTTACCCCATTGTATGTTTTTGCCTCTTCTGTCAAGTATTAATTGACTATCAGGTGTGGGTTTATTTCTGGGCTCTCTATTCCATTGATCTATATGTCTGTTTTTATGCCAGTACCATATGGTTTTGATTACTGGGGCCTTGTAAAGTTTGATATCAGGTAGCATTATTCCTTCAAATTTCTGGAGATTTCTCCTGTTCTTTCATTTGGGGCCTGTTTCTTTGTCTCCCAATTTCTGCTGCCTCTTTGTGTTTGTTTCTATGTACCAGGTATTAGATAGATCTGCTCTGACTCCCAGTCTTGGTGGAGTGGCCTTATGTAATAGGTGTCCTGTAGGGTCCAGTGGTGCAGTCTCCATGATCACCTGGCTGGATGCTTCAGGAATGTCCCATGTGGTGGGTTATGTGAGCCCTCCTGTTGTAATTGAGTCATTATTGCCATTGGCCCATTCCTGCGTGGAATCGACCCTCAGGTTGGCTGACCGTGAGGTTCAACCCTGACCATGGTGCGTGAGCTATTGTGCAGGTGCTAACCACAGGAATCAGAGTTTGGTGCCTGCTGAGATCTCTCTTTGGATATGCTACTTGTGAAACTTAGTGGATCTTGCTCTGATGTTGTCCAAAGCTAGTCATTGGGTGTGTTGGTTCTTAACCTCTTGGGAAGGACTGTGATGTAGGCCAATGTAAGACTTGGCCTGTTATTGGCCCTTGGCTACCTGTTTGGAGTTACGTGCAATCCACAGTTTATGCTTGCCTCTACTGTGCACCAAGGCTGGCTTTTAGCAGCATGGGACCTAGGGGCAGGTCAGCAAAAGTCCCAAGGCACCCTGATGAGATCTGGCTCTATCTGCCTCTGCCTGCTGGCTGCCTGTCAGGTTCAGTCACTGAAAGAGCCTCTGGCTGTATTCCTCAGGGCTTACACTTCACTGTTTAGGGCAGTGGTTCTCAACCTTCCTAATGCCACGACCCTTTAATACAGTTCCTCATGTTGTGGTGACCCCCAATTTCATTGTTACAAATTGAACATAATTAAAGCATAGTGATTAATCACAAAAACAATATGTAATTATATATGTGTTTTCCGATGGTCTTAGACGACCCCTGTGAAAGGGTCATTCGACCCCCAGGTTGAGAACCGCTGGTTTAGGGTTATTTCCCCCGCCATGCCACCTGGAGGAGAGTGCTCCACCCAAGAGAGATGGCGTCTGTGGTATGGGAGAATGAGTCAGCACAGGGATTCTGGTGGCTCTCTCTTCAAGTAGCCGGCCTGGCTTCTGTGTGGTGCCGCTGGGCGGCCCAGAGGCCTATGCTGTGCCCCGGCCCGTGGTGTCTGGCCGTGCTTACCACATCTCCGCATGGGGACTTGGGCGCCGTGACTCAGGTGGAGGGGGGCGCGTGGGGGCCTGGGGGCTCAGATGCTGCCCAGGGCCCGGAGGTCAGCTGGGAACTGCCCTTCCACGGCAGACACTCGCGCTGCGATTGCCAGCCAGGCCTAGGGACCGTACCAGATCATGAATTTCGTGCACCGGGCCTCTAGTTGTGGATAATGATGCTGTGAACATGAGTGTAGAAATGTGTATGTTTGAGTCTCTGCTTTCAACTCTTTTGTGTATATACCCGGAAGAGGAGTTGTTGGATCATAATTCTGTGTTTAATTTTTTGACGAACTAGATACTGTTTTCTGCAGTGGCTGAACTAATTTGCATTCCTACCAGTAATGAACAAGACTTCCAATTTGTCCACATCCCAGGCAACACTTGTTATTTTCTTTTATTTTTCTTTATAGTAGCCATCTTAATGGGTGTAGGAGATCTCATTGTGGTTCTAATTTGCATTTATCTCTGGTCATTAGTGACATTGATAATTTTTTCATCATTGTTAGCATTTGTATGTCTTTGGAGAAATTATATTTAAGTTCATTGCCCATTTTTAAATCAGATTATTAGTTGTTACTGGTTTTAGGTGTTCTATATATATTTTGGATTTCAACCCCTTATCAGATATGTAATTTGTAAATCCTTTCTCCAATTTGATAGGTTGTCTTGCTTTGTGGACTTTGATGCGCAGAAGTTTTAAATTTTGATGTCCAATATACCAGTATTTGTTTATTTCTTTTGTTGCCTGTGCTCTTGGTTTCGTATTTAAGAAATCATTGACAAATCCTGTCATGAACCTTTCCCCCTGTGTCTTCTTTTAAGAGTTTTATAGTATTAGTTCTTAGGTTTTGAGTTAATCTCTATATGTGGTGTGAGGTAAGGAGAAGGGTACACCTTCATTCTTTTGTATGTGGATAGCTTATGTGTGTGTGTGTTTAGAAAACGATAATGTTTTATTACTAGCCACAGAAGGGGCCTGCATGGGGTGGTGGGTGCGCTGGGCTCAGAGTATGTGTGGTCTGAGGAGATGATGATCTGGAGACTGGAAGGAAAGGGGAGTGGGTCACAGGCTAGCTCCAAGGTCTCCTTAGATATACCACTGGGAATGGGTAAAAGAGTCATGGCAGGTTCCACAAGGCCGCTAATAAGATTAAGAAATTCTTGGAAATCTAGCTGCCCGTCACAGTTGAGGCCCAATTTCTTCACCATGACATCAAAGTCACAGGTCCATCTGGTTCTTTGTGAAGGGAGCCAGTTCTATCTTCATGAAGGTTAGGAACTCAGTCTTGGAGAGTGTGTAGCTGTTAACCACCCTTTTCAGCATGAATCTGGGAAACAGCAGCCAGAGACTCCATGTACCACTTGGTCTCTCCAGGGCTGGACATGTTGGAGCAGAGCGAGGCACAGAGGCCGTGAGGAGGAGTGGTGCCTATGTGTGGGTATCTTTTACATTTAATTTTCCACTGTGTGAGAGAAGATACGTGGCTGTAAGTGATGGAAAACCCAATATGAGCTAGTATAAACGTAATGGGAAATTTATTAATAGGAAAAATTTATTTGATTTTTTTTAATGGATTTGATTTTTTAATTGAGCTTAAGAAGTTAAATAGTCAAGTTGCTGGAAGGCCTGGTGCAGCTGGGTCACAGAGAAAAAAGCCAGTGTCTGAAACACAGCCAGAGCCCTTTGCTGTTGTCGTCTACTTCTTTCTTCTTTTGGTGGGTTGGCTTTATTCTTTCAGTAGAGGCTGGCTTTCTTCATTTGGCAGAAAACGTAGTCACCAACAGTGCCAGATTTATGTCTCAGATTCAGCTCTCTTACTGGCCTCAAAGCTGAATCGAGTCCAAAGACTTAAAAACTCCAGGAAGAGAACTCTTGGCCCAGCTAGATTCAGTTTTCTATCTCTGGATCACTTAACTGAGGCCCACAAATAGGGCCTGGCAATTCCTAAGCCTGATAACTGTTAGATATAGGGAGAGCTTTAGAAAAGAGGTAAGAGCTAGTCTCGTGTATCTAATATTACCCTTCTGCTAGAAGATATAGATAGTATGATTTGTATCCCGTTTTACAAATAAATGTGATATTGATCACCTGTTAAATAGTAATTAGAACTCAGAGTGCCTCAACTGTTGATAGGTTGAAACTCTATAGAGATGATTTTCAGCCTTTAAATTTTTTTGAGATATCCTATACTGATATATATAAATAACACTGTAATCTTTGGAGAAGCTCATTACATTTAGGAACCTTCTCAGACCACTGAAGAAACAGTGTTAATTCTCTGTATCCAGAGTGCATGATCCTAAGGTACTTAGAAAACATGGATGAAACACATCAAAAGTACCAACATATCTATGACATCTATTACAATTTCTATAATATGTATTGTATGCATATAAAACTTTGTTTCAGTTAATTCCTGATTTATAACACCCTGTTAAAAAAGCATGCCTTATGTATAAACTGCTATTATAATTGGTTACTTGGAGAATCTCTGGGCATAGAAGAGAGGAAAAGTTTCTGGGGGAAAAAATAGCCTAGGGAAACCGCTACTATGGGACAGAGAGATGAATTGTCTAACATATTTCTATTTCAGGAGCAACCCAAATGCTTCACACTTGCATACAGGGTGTAGGGCAAAAGTAGGTATACAGTTGTGAGTACATGAAACACAGTTTATTCTGTGTTATTATTTATTAATTGTTGTATTATTTGCCATATGAACAACTGTAAACCTACTTTTGCCCCACCCAGTATTTAAGGCAAATCAGTCTGAGATTTATTTGACTTAATAAGCATATTATGTTAAAAATGCAAAGCAGGGATTTGTGGGTATTATTAACCATTCAAACCTTGATATGAATTTTTGATGACTTTAGACTTTTCTTAGAAGGCCCAACTGAGATCAGCTGCTTTGAGAGATAAATTTTTTTTGTACGATTTTATAATTAAAAAACATACTACACAAACAGTATGTGATCATTGTGACACATTTAATTTCAAGTCCTTTCCCAGATTCTCTCCCTAGAAATGAGTACGAAATAATTTGTTGTGTCTTCTTTCAGAACATGTTTTCCTAGGATACAAATTTTGACTTGGTGGAATACAAGAGGAACATTTTGGAACATGCTATTGTTTTCTGTTGGCAGGATTGGCTTGGATGGATTCTTTAGTGGCTTGTGTATTGTTTTTGAAGGCTCTGGAGACAGGGTTTGGGGAGAGTTGCTAATAGATGGGTGACTTTTACATAAAGAAAGGCAAGAGTAATTAAAAAAAATTGTTGAGAACTAACTGCATGGTCAAAAGGTAAAGGTAAATTTCCTTTCTTTCCCTTTCTCTCCCTCCTGTGATTCATGTGCTCTTCCTCCCAGAGCTAGAGTTCACATTAGTGTTGTTTATGCTGTAGTTAAGATATGTTAAGGCTTTCGGTTAACCTATGACTATGGTTGTCATGATTTTTTCCAGTGTCAGAATCTCAGCTCAGATTGGTTTAAGCAGAGAAAGAAATTCATTGGCTTGTGTGACTATAAAGTTCAGGTACCTGGGTTTTCAGAAAGTGTTAATTTTTCTCCTTTTGGTTTTGCTTTCCTCTCTGTTGATTAAATTTCCAAGTAGGCTTTTCCCACATGGTGACTCTAGGATTATACTTATCATTTTAACTTCAGCAGAAAGAGAACATGTCTACCCTAGAATTACAACACAAATTTTGGGATTGACTTCTATAGTCCTGGTCCCTGGTCCCTGATTGGTTTGTTATCATGCAAATGAGGACCCCAGATCCTCACATTTTGGTCCAGAAAGCACTATTCTGATTGGTCTGTGAAGATGTACAGCTCCGATCGGATGGTGAAAATCTCAGTCTTATTGGTTGAAATATATTCTAGGAACTCCTTTATAATAAGGGTTGGTTCAGCTAGCAGAACTCGGGGCAGGTTTTTCCCAGAAACACATCTTGCATGAGAGGCCTCTGTTTAGAAATGGCTGCTAGGATCCATTTTTAAATTTGAGTTCAAAAAGTCCTTCTTAACAGGTATATTCATTCTCAGGGTCAACAGAAGCTTTTTCAAAAAAAGTATTTGTATTGATTTCAGAGAGGAAGGGAGAGGGAGAGAGAGATAGAAACATCAGTGATGAGAGAGAGTCATTGATTGGCTGCCTCCTGCATGACCTCCTACTGGTGATCAAGCCTGAAACCTGGAATTGAACCTGACCTCCTTGTTCATAGGTCAATATTCAACCACTTAGCCATGCCAGCTGGGCTTTTAAAATTTTTTATTTTTATTTTTTATTGTCCTCACACATGCTGACTCACATTTGTATCTTGATCCAAGAAGTTTCTTTAGAGTTCCAGTTTTTGTTACATTTTTTAATTGTATGTTTTTACTTAGCTTTTCTATAGGAGCATTCAGCTTCAAATAAGAGTCATACAAAAAGAAGTTTGGAAATGGGATTCTAAAGCTTAGTGATTATCAGGGCATTCTTGTGAATTTCTTGGTCTTCCACTCATGATTGAAAGATGTTGCATTAGCTTCAGTCATCCTGTCCTCACACATCTATATCCAATGCATTAAAAAAGTGTGAAGAAGCCCTGGCTGGTTTGGCTCAGTGGATAGAGCATCGGCCTGTGGACTGGAGGGTCCCGGGTTCAATTCTGGTCAAGGGCACATGCCTGGGTTGCAGGCTTGATCTCTAGTAGGAGGCATGCAGGAGGCAGCCAATCAGTGATTCTCTCATCATTGATGTTTCTGTTTCT
This sequence comes from Myotis lucifugus, assembly GCF_000147115.1. Taxonomy (NCBI): domain Eukaryota; kingdom Metazoa; phylum Chordata; class Mammalia; order Chiroptera; family Vespertilionidae; genus Myotis; species Myotis lucifugus. The sequence continues at coordinate 3,934,516 of NW_005871158.1, forward strand.
CTCTCTCTCTCTCTCTCTCTCTCTACCTCTCTCTCTCTCTACCTCTCTCTCTCTCTCTCTCCCTTTTTCTCTGAAATCAATAAAAATATGTTTTAAAAAATAGTGTGAAGAAGAGGCTTCTTCTTGTGTAATATATTCCCCCTTTTATTATAAAAATTATCACAAAAAGTTAAGTAAAAGTCAGTAAATAGAATCTATAGGACTTAAACACCTTACAGTGGGAGAAACTTGATAAAGTGTAGGATGATTGCCAAATTTTTGTGAATGTGAGGGTTATATTCACTTGAATATGCTGTATATGTACAATTCTGGAAAACTATGTAAGGAAGGCAGGGGCAATTTTTTCCCCCATTTTCTCCCCCTTCTGCCTGCAGTGCAAGTGTGTTTCTCTCCTAAGGAGGTGAGGGAGTACTTCTTTTTTATTTCTTTTATTTTTAAAAAATATTTTTATTGATTTTTTTTTTTAAGTGAGAGGAAGGGAGAGGGAAAGAGAGAGACATCCATCAGCCACCTCCTGCATGCTCCCTACCTGGGATTGAGCCTGCAACCCAAGCATGTGCCTTGACTGGGAATCGAACTGATAGTCTTTCAGCCCCAGGGAGGATGCCAACCAACTGAACCACCCTGGCCAGGGCTCTTTTTTTATTTGATTGCATAATCAACCAACTTGTTACAATTATACTTATATAAACACAGAAATAACATTTCTTTCTACAGGTGTATTTTTAAAAATATAAGCAATGATTATATGTTAATGATAGTAGATATCATGTTGCTCTTAATTGTTTTATATCATTAAATTATTTAATGAAATTGGAAACCTTTAGAATATTTCAATTTCAACAACAGTATGTCTTATAAATTTTTTAAAAATCTTTTTCCTATAGAAATTTGGTTAAGAAGTACTGTCCCAAACGTTCCTCCAAAGATGAAGAACCAAGGTAAATTATATACCTGTTTATTATTGCATATTAAAAAATTTAAAAACGCTTTTTTTTGGTAAAGTAAACATGCTGTTAGCTTTTCATAAAGATTTTATAAAGTTTGTCTTAAAAAAATCAATGTTTATGAAGGGGAACTACTGTTATTTCTATAAGAATGAATACTTTAATATTGAGACTTGATAATAGTTATCTAGAATAGTTGATGTGTGGGTTTCTAAGTAAGATGTATACTAAGACCCCACTTGAGTAATTTAGTCTCTAGAAGAAAAGAGTATTTTTTCCATATTTATCTTGTAGTTGTCAGTTAGTTACTAGCTTCTTGCTTTTACTCTTACAAGTAATAAAACAATTTGGCTGGCTGGTTTAAAGGGATAATGAAAAGGACAGTAATTTTGGAACCTTGAATATGTACAAGATTAGGAATTGGCTGTGAGCTTTTGACAGTCTTAAACAGGAATATGTGGATGGCTGTAACATGCAGAAACAAAAGAGACTAGACTTAAACAACTTCATGTATAATTGTGAGTTGTTAGGATTCTCAGGTATAATGTTAATGCAATCCTGTCTGAACATTCACCTTCAGCTGTAAGTGTGTTTAGGGTAGTATATTCAACATAGGTCTATGTTTTAATACAGTGATTCTCTTTATTTTTCTCTGTCCCTTCACACTCATTCCCCCCCCCTTTTGTGGTCCCTTCTTACCTACCACCCCTCCTTTGATGCCAACATATGGTACTTCATGTCCATTTAGGATGTGGGCAGGCATACAGGCAGCTGTTGTCCAGAACTGATAGTATCGTTGTTTTGTGGATCAGCCCTTGAGATGCATTTAAGGGGTTTGATTGGCAGATTCTGTCCTTGAGAGTAAGCCCATCATCTCTGCAACAGGTTTAGCTGCCAAGCCTAGGAATCTAACCAAGTTCATTCCCAAGCGCAGGCCAGTCAATTGGCAACTTAAGAGATTTCAGTATGCCAAAGAACCTGCAGGTAGTAGTCTTATATTTTTTTACCCCAAATATCCCTTTATTTATAAATTAAGACTACATGAAGATATATATATATACATGTACAGCTTGAACTTAATGCAGGATTATTTCCATACAAAGTTAATTTAGAGCTAGTAGCTAAGATTTAGGTAGTTAAAATTTGTCAAGTGTCAGGCTCAATGCATTCCTCACAAAAATATTTGTAATGAAAATAAAAATAAATTTCATCATTTTTAAATATGTTTTTGTCAGGTTTACTTCATGTGTAGCCTTTTTTAACATCCTTAACGAGTTAAACGACTATGCAGGACAGCGAGAAGTAGTAGCAGAAGAAATGGCACACAGAGTTTATGGTGAATTAATGAGATATGCTCATGATCTGAAAACTGAAAGAAAAATGGTAATTATTGTTTTTATCCAGTTATAATATATCTGAAATATTTTCACTCAAATAAAATAATAACTTTGTTCTTTAAAATAATATATATTCTGTATAAACTAGTTTTCTATTTCACTGTATTGCTTCTAGCTAAAATTATCTCAAGATTATCTTGCTAATTAGTGATCCTTTTGGATCCAGGATGAAGGTTTGGTAAACTATATAAGCTAAATCTAGTCTACTACCTGTTTTTGTTCCTAGTTCTCATGTGCTAAGACTGTTTTTTTATATTTATATTTATTTTTAATATATTTTTATTGATTTCAGAGAGGAAGGGAAAGGGAGATAGAAAAATCAATGATGAGAGAGAATCATTGATTGGCTGCCTCCTGCAGGCCCCACATTGGTAATGAGCCCACAACCCAGGCATATTCCCTGACTGGGAATTGAACCGTGACCTCCTGGTTCATAGGTCGACCCTCAACTACTGAGTCATGCAGGCTGGGCAGTTTTTTACATTTTTAGATAATTGAAAAGAAAATCAAAAGAATAATATTTTATGACATGTGAAAATTACATGAAATTAAAATTTCAGTGCCTAATAGATAACGTTATTTTGGAACAGACTCACACTCATTTACTTATGTTTTGCCTTTGGCTGCTTTTGCATTACATTACAGAGTTGCAACAGAGACCACATGGCTTGCAAAGCCTAAAATATTTATATGACCCTTTATAGAAAACATTTGTCAGCCCCCACTCATGAAAGTCATGTATTTTCTTAGAGATTATATGTGTCTTAAGTTATATTTAAAATATTCAAATATTTTTCTATAAAATGTATTTTAGAGAGTTTTGCTTTACTAAAATTTCTTATTAAATTTTGATAAAGTTATATAATTAGAATCTTACAAAAATAAAGTGAAAAGCCTTTTTAAGACTTTAGACTTTATTTAAATGTAAGTTTTGTTTGTTTTGTGTTTTTGGTTGTTATGATCTTCAGCATCTCCAAGAGGGACGAAAAGCTCAACAGTATCTTGACATGTGCTGGAAACAGATGGATAATGTGAGTTATAGTGTTTCATGGTTAACATGAAATTTTGTAGAGTTGTTTAGCCCTAAATTTTCTTATGCCTTACATCTATTTAACTTTAATATTTCTCAATGTATTTTTCATAATTTGACATTGGTATAAATATAGACTGAGATCATTGTTTTTTTCTGTATGAGTTTATACTTGTACCATCCTATCTAATAAAGAGGGAATATGCTAATTGACCCTCATGCCATTGCAAAGATGGCGGCACCCACAGCCAATAAGGACGGAATGTGTTAATTGACTGTCCCGCCCTCAAAGATGGTGGCGCCCACAGTCAATAAGGAGGGAATATGCTAATTGACTCTCACGCCCTCAAAGATGGCGGCGCCCATAGCCACAAGGTTGCGGCACCCAGTCCCCTCAGCCTGCCTCCAGAGTCCCCCAGTCCCTTTAGCCCCTCAGCCGCCCAGGGCCAGCCTGAGGTGCAGGCAAGCCTTGGATGGCGACTGCCCAGCCACCCAGGGCCGGCCCAAGGCGTAGGCAAGCCTCGGATGTTGGCCACCCAAGGCTCAGGTAACCAGGGCCAGCCGAGGCTTGCGCTGCCGGCAGTGGCAGCAGCAGAGGTGTGATGGGGGCGTCGCCTTCCCCTGATGGCTGGGTCGCCTCCCGCCCCTGAGGGCTCCTGGACTGTGAGAGGGGGCAGGCTGGGCTGAGGGACCCCCCCCCCTCCAGTGCATGAATTTTCATGCACCGAGCCTCTAGTCTCTATAATATTGAGATAATTGTAAACATTAAGGAAGATTCTTTTTGACTTTGCAGTAGTTGCTATAAAATATTGTTATAAGATAGAAGTAATAGGGAAACAGTGATGTATCTTAGGAGACCATTTGACTGAGTCTGAGAGGACTTAGATTCTAGTTCTGTCTTTTACTGAGTACCTGATTTTTGTTGACTTCATATTTAGCATATGAAAAATGAAGAGCAGTCTTGCTTATATGAAACATTTCTTCCAATTCAGTGATTCTGTAATAATGTAAATGTTCCTAGTACTAGGCTGGCTTCTGTCATAGACCGTCTCGTTGTAGAAAATAAAGTACCCTGTAGGTAGGGCAAAATTGTAATAGCATAGTAATAATTTTCTTAAAAACTTTCCAAGGGTACTTGCTAATGTGTTTTTTTTAAAAATGTAGTCACTTGAAAAATAAGATGTCTACATGGAACATTGGTGTCTCCTTTCTCCTTTACTTAAAATGCTCTATCAAATGTTCTGTAGTATAAGATTAATATTCTTTTTGAGCCCTCAGATTAACAGTTTGCTCTTTGCCTGCATATTTTTATGATGGACACTATGTATTCCTTGAAAATTATGCTTGAGGGTTTTTCATGTTAAATTAAGCAATTTAGTTTGTGGTTGTTGGGAAAAGGACTTTTAAGTTTGAGGTTAAAAATAATTCATGCATTTATGCACTATTTTTAGCCTTTTTCCTTTAAAAAAATTTGTCTTAAAATTTTTAAATTTCAAAAAATTTCTACTATGTAACTGTCATTGATGTAATCAGTGCTAATTGAGAATTCTTAGGTATATTAATAGTCTGTATTTTTGTTTGGATCTTCTCTTTAATTGGTCTCAGCAAGACTTTTAGGGAGTGTTTACGTTTATTAAATTTTAAATTGCCTTAACTAACATCTTTGGTATCTTCCACCCAATGAGTGTATGTGAGTGTTTGTGTTTTCATCTGCACAAAAAATAGACTCCTACACTTATGAGTCATTGGTCCCTTTAAAAACTAGTGTTGGCTCAAATCATTCTTGTTAATATATACTGACTTGCCTTTAGAATAATTGGCAGTTATTAAGCAAAAGTTACGGGGTCATAAGAAAGAAGCGTCAAAAAATGTAGGAGAGATTTCTTTAAGGCATTAACAATACTATGAAATAAAGGTGAGTTCAGCTCAATTCATGTTTATTGAAGGCATCCTTGACATGTACTGGGTCTTGGAGGTACAAAAGTGAATATATGTGACATGGTTCTTGTTTTCGTGGAGCCTGCAGTCTAGTGAGGGAGGCAGACAACTATAATTTCTGTATATTACGTAGAAACATGCAGGATCCCAGTTCCTAGTTCCACGTCTTCTTGCTTGATCAAGAAAATGCAATTGTAAAATTCCTAACATGTTTGAAATAATGGAAGAGATTTAAAGAACTGGGAGAGACAGATTGACTTAGATACAGAGAATTGAAAATTGAACCCTCCCCCCCACAGCACTGGCATTTAGATTGGAGAGCATAAGAGCATGTGAAGATCTTCAAGGAATGATGAGATTAAGATAGAAACATTGGAGATGCCATGTCTGTCAGCTTAGGCAGTTCCAAGTAACAGATTTTACATGCTTGTAAGAAGAGGGCTCAAAAATGGAGCAGTTTCTGAGTTGTGTGACTCAGTGATGCCACAAAGGCTGTCCCTCCTTTCTTTCTGTTCACTTTGCCATCTTGACCATGTTGACTTTTTTTCCCGAGGCTTGTCCCTACTGTCAGCAGTTGACTTAGGCAGCCAAGCTCCACATCTTTATTCACTGCGTGCGGACACATGAACAAGAGAGCAGATCTTTTCCAACTGTCCCTTTTTATCAGGGAAGGAAGACTTTCCCAGAGAACCCTCAGCAGACTTCCTTATGGATGCTTTTGACAGGATTAGATTACTTGACCATACCCCCAGCTGTAGGGAAGCTGGTAAAGCAAGTATCAGCTATTTTTAGTTGATATATTGGGAGGTGGGCTCTTCTAACAAAGGATGGGGGTGGAAATGTGGTTGTTGATTAGTCTGCCACACATAGGATGAAGAATCGAGGATCTTTTCTGGAGTGTATTCCTATATTGTGTAAAGATATAGTATCTCTCAGGGAATGAAAATACTAAATATTGTATTAGTGACTCTTTTGCTATTGCAAGGAAATTAGTGTTTTCCCGTAAGTAATAAGACACCTAATATAAAAATACTTTTGTATATTAGTAGCCTCAAATTGCAACAAAATTAGTAGCCTATAGCTACTCAATTTGAAAACACAGCTCTGAATTAAGTTTCAGAGAATTAAATGTGGAAATTTAATCTTAATCTTCACAGGAAAGTGACATTCTATATATTATTCATATGCTTTGACTAAAAGTGTCCCATTTGATGGCTCATACTATCAAAACAGTGAGTACATTTGAAGAATCTTATAAAACATTTCAGAGCATATTTATTTGATGTAAAGTATAGGTATGTCTGGTTCTAGTATATAGTAAACTCAGCTAACTCTGAAGCCTTTGGCTACAGATACCTAGATATAATAGCTAAAATATTTTTATTGCTTTTAAAGCTCTTAGCAGAGTTTATTTTAAACTCATAACTGCTAGAAATTAAGGGTAAACTAAAAGCCAGAGCAATAGGTGTATGAAGTGATACAGTGAAATTTGAAAAAAGGTAGCAGAGGTGTTGGGATGTGGGTAAGTCCTTGGTAAGGACTTGGGTTTTAATTCTCACACAGGAGCAGATTAGATTTTAGTTCTGTATGTTGTGGGAGTTGGAACAGAAGCTCCTGTATAACAGTTGAAACTTTGAAGGACTAAGTCTGTAGTGAAAGGTGGAACTCTGCCCACTGGCCAAGGGAAACATCAGAGAAATTGTCTTTGTCGGAAGGTCAAAGGAGGGCAGACAGGCATCCTGTGAAAAATGGGAACCTTTTGACCTTGTGCTGAGGAGGTTTGGAATTCAAACTTGCACTTTTCGTATAGTTTCATAGTCCCCAAGACAAGAAATTGACATAGAAACTGTTCTAATAAGGGGTTTAGGTAAAGAAAATACTAACATCCTTTGCTTTCTTTTGAGCAATTCTCAGAATATAGGTAGCAAGGCATATATTTTTCCAGGCAAGAGATGAAAAGAGTCGTATCTGGGGAATCTAACCAGCTTGAGAGGAAAGATAGGAATACCAGTATTTCTCCCAGGAAACTGCCTGACCATATCACCCTGAGGAAAAGACCATGATCCACAGGCCCCACCTGTAGAGCTTTCAGTTGGCAGTTTAAACCAGAGCAGATAGGCAAGGATTCCCCAGACATTGAAAGAAAACATCTAATGTAAATACCAAAGACCAGAAAAAGCAACTTTGAAACAGTGATGATGAAAGGAAATAGGAATTAAAAAGCAAAATAAATAAGCAAGACACCCAAAACTATTAATATTCTCAATGGGAATAAAGATATTATATCCATGAAATAGGAAAAAGATACTATTTTAAAAGGAACATACAAAGAATATAAAAGAACATTATTATAGCAGAAATGAAAACATCACTTGAAACAATGAAAATAAAGAAATCTCCCAGGAAGTAGAGCAAAATGATAAATTGAAAGTATGAGCGAAAATATAAGAAAATAGGAGGACTCATTCTATAGGTTCATTTTCGAAATAATAAGTATCCTAAAAAAGGGGGAAAAAACCAGAAAATGGAAAGACAATAATAATTCCAGAAAATTTCCCCAGAACAGAGAGACATGAATTTCTAGATGAAAAGGATTATCCACTTCACAGCAAGACAGTATCTTCAGGATATTTCAGAACAGGTATGAGAGAGAAAAGATTCCCACCCATCTCCAAAGAGGAAAAATAAAGTAGATTTCAGGCAAAAGATCAGGAAGTAATGTGGAATAGTACTTTTCACATTTCTGCAGGAAGACAGTTTCCTACTCAAGAGTTCATTCTAGCCAAATTTTATCGATTAAAAGTAATATTAAAGAAATTTTCAGCCTTAGGGACTTAAAAAATTATCTCCCACAAACCTTCTTTTAGGATGCCACTGCTGAATGTGTTTCAGCAAAATAAGGAAGTGAATCAAGAAAGGGAAGAAGGTTTGGAACTTGGAAATAGGAGATTCAAATCAAGGAAGAGGTGAAAAGAATCTCCAGGACAATGGTGAAGGGAAATCCCAGGGTTACAGCTGTGCGGTAGGCCTGCTTTGGCAACCAGTCCAAATTTCAGCAGATCAAAAGACTCTGGGAGAGATTTCGTCAGGAAAATAAAATTGATAGAATTCTGATTGTGTTTGAATTAACTAAGCAGAGATTTCATGAACTGGGGAAACAAGGATTGAATAACAAAAAAGTACATCGAAACTGAGCAAATTTTTAAAAAGAAAACTAACTGTAGTATTTAAAGAAGTGTGCGGGAAAGGAAGTGCAGTTGTGAATAGCTTTTTTACAAAGTCAAGGGAGTTAGATACAAAATTTTAACAAAGCCTGGTTCTGGGCTGATGGCATTTCCTGGGACACCTGGAAGAAACTACGTAAAACCACTTGGGAGCGACATTTCCACATCTAAGCTACATTGAGATCTCACCAAAAAATAAAAATAAAAACAAGCAAACACCAAAACCAGGTCATCAAACAAACATACAAAACACGCAAAAAACACGAACCAAAAAGTTCTGCTGAAGATGAACTTATAATTAAAAATTATAAAATACATGATTTTTTTTCTTACTGAGAAGAGATGAGATATATATTAAGTCAGTCATGCCTATAATGTTTGATATTTAAGGCACTTAGGTTGATTATAATAGTAACATTTCTTTTCTAATTGAGACAAATTTTACTTACACTGTGCAGTTCTACACAATACACAATAGCATCATTTTAAAGTTTTCGTTTAATGGATAAATCTAATTTTATTTCTCACTGTGATATTTTGATTATTTTCACAGAGTAAAAGGAAATTTGAAAGAGAATGTAGAGAGGCAGAAAAGGCACAACAGAGTTATGAAAGATTGGATAATGATACTAATGCAACGAAGGCAGACGTTGAAAAGGTAAGAAATATTCCAAATTGACTTTGATATCAAAATATTACTTATTGCCCTAACCGGTTTGGCTCAGTGGATGCAGACTGAACGGTCCCAGGTTCGATTCCGGTCAAGGGCATGTACCTTGGCTGAGGGCACATCCCCAGTAGGGGGTGTGCAGGAGGCAGCTGATCGATGTTCCTCTCTCATCGATGTTTCTAACTCTCTATCCCTCTCCCTTCCTCTCTATAAAAAATCAATAAAATATATATAAAAAAATATTACTTACTTACATATCAAAAGTAGTTCCAGTATTGGCATTGGTATTAGAGTTTCCCCAAGAGATATACTGCATCTAAATCTAAAATATACAAATATTTGCATACTTTATACATATTGGTCTGAGAAATTAATTAATATGTGTTAACTTATTTTATTGTAATGTCTTAACTGCATTCAAAATGCATAGGGAAATCCTAGCTGCTACTGGGAAAGAGCTTCTGTTCTATTCCAAAATAGGATAGAAAGTCTAAGGCAGTGGTTCTCAACCTTCCTAATGCCGCGACCCTTTAATACAGTTCCTCATGTTGTGGTGACCCCCAACCATAAAATTATTTTCATTGCTACTTCATAACTGTAATTTTGCTACTCTTATGAATTGTAATGTAAATATCTGATATGCAGGATGTATTTTCATTGTTAAAAATTGAACATAATTAAAGCATAGTGATTAATCACAAAAACAATATGTAATTATATATGTGTTTTCCGATGGTCTTAGGCAACCCCTGTGAAAGGGTCGTTCGACCCCCAAAGGGGTCGCGATCCACAGGTTGAGAACCGCTGGTCTAAGGTGTGTTGATAGGGTGTTCAAATGGGGGTTACATAGTGTGCTTTCCCAACTTTACAGAGGGAAAACAGGATAAAGTTGTCAGATGTGATATTAGCTGTTTGTTTATTCACTCATTCATTAATGTTGGAAAATGGAACTCTCTCTTGTCACTTACTGATTCTGGGCCAGATGTTCCTGTAACATAATAATTGGCAGGATCACCCCGTAACTGCTGCTGCTTTTCCTTCTCCCCTGCTATATGCTCCTTATCTTAGAACATTTGACAAAAGTGATGCTGCTGAAATGTTGGGATTTTCAAATATAGATGAACCTTACTTTGCAGTTTTATATACACACAGACCCATCATTGCTATATTTTCTTCTTACAATTTCATAATTTCCTACAGGATCAGAACAAGAAAAAGTAGAAGGAAGAGAAGAATACAGTTGATCCTTGAACAACTCATTGTCAAGAATACACATATAACATTCAGATCCCCCAGAATTTAACTATTGATAGCCTGCTGTTACCAATAACATAAATAGTTGATTAATACATACTTGGTATGTTGTATGTACTATAAATCAGCGGTCGCCAACCTTTCAGACCGCACGGACCAGCAGTGGTCCGTGGACCACCGGTTGGCAACCACTGCTATAGATTGTATTCTTATAATAAAGTAAACTAGAGAAAAGAAAATGTTATTAAGATAATCATTAGGAAGAGAAAATACATTTGCAGTGTTTATTTTTTTAAATTCACGTATAAGTGGACCTGTTGAGTTCAAACCTGTGTTGTTCAAGGGCTGACTATAATTTATTTTCTGCCTTTCATTTTCTTTACATTAAAAAAAACCTAAGATTATATAAACTCTAAATTATAATTACCTTGAAGGTCTTCTTAAATAACTTGTAATGTTTATATCTTGTCTACCCTATTTTTAATTACTTATACCTCTAATGATAGTCCCTGTCATTGAAAATAATGGTCTTCAGATAGTCTATTTGATTTTTTTCAACTTGAACACTTCATTGTATTGACCCCACTTGTCTGACTGTTCAGTTTTAGTTTCCTTGAGGTACCCAAAATATCAAATTTATTTTTTCTTATAATAGCTTTCTAAATATTTGTAGCAGATTCTCTACCCATAGGTGAACTATTGTGTTTTTTCAACTATTCCACATGTGAAATAGCTTCAAATTATCTTTCATTGTGACTACTTTCCTTTGGATACTCTTGAATTCATACATATCCCACTTTAGTATGTTAGCTCAAGGTGGATATAATAATCCAGGTATGGTCAGATCAGTCCTGAATTCGATTACCTCTTTGTTTTGAACACTAAATTTATGTTAATTGTAGCCTAAATGTATATTGACTCTTTGGGCAACCACATTGTGTGGATTGACTCCCATTGAGTTTATGGTTCAATGAAATCCCCATGTCTTTTCATATATGGTGTGGTATGAGAATGTATATCTCTCTGTACTGTTGGTATTTTGAATTCATATGTACATCTGAATCAATTATTAGATTTGTCTGCTGTTAAGATTTTTGGATCCTGATTTTGATCATCTATTTTACTTTCCTTCTTAGCGTCGTCATACACATAATGTGTTATTATTACTTGATAAAAATGTGGACCACAACAGTTTAAACAACATTATTTATTTATTATTTATTTATTTATTAAATGATTCTTTATTCATAAACTTGATGCAAATTTATAAAATTTACTGTACATTGCCAAATCTGCAATGAAAAATAAACTCCAAATAAAAACACAAAGCATGCCAAATGTGCAGCTTAAATAACACTATTTACATGGGAGACTCCTTGCTGGTTGACACTGACTTCTTAAGAACTCCTTGACTTATTATCAAATACTGATTATCCTATACAGTAGGTCCTTGGGTTACGTCTGAGATCCGTTCCTACAGCGCGACGTAACGCGATTTTTGCCGTAAGTCGGAACCTACCTATATAAGCACCTACATCACTCACATGGAGTACATACACAGCAATAATGAAGTGAAACAGTAAAAAAGATTTAAATGAAAGATAACTGTTCCTGACCTTTATTTGTGGTAAATAAATAATTAAAAACATAAAACACTTATGTACATACGTCAAAATGACGGAACTTCCTTTTTTTATAAATACTGTAAATGGGAGATGGCGATGTACGTCAAGTCCAATGTAACCCAAGGACTGCCTGTATAATAAAAGGCTAATATGCAAATCGACCAAACAGTGGAACGACCAGTCGCTATGATGTGCACTGACCACCAGGGGACAGATGCTCAACGCTGGAGCTACCCCCTGGTGGTCAGTGCACTCGCACATGGGGAGCGCTGCTTAGCCAGAAGCCCTGAGCTGAGCTCACAATTGGCGAGCGCAGCGGTGGTGGTGGGAGCCTCTCCTGCCTCCACAGCAGCACTAAGGATGTCCAACTGATGGCTTAGGCCTGCTCCCTAGGGAGTGTGCCCAAGCTGTCAGTGGACATCCCCCAAGGCTCCCGGACTGCAAGAGGGTGCAGGCCGGGCTGAGGGACCCCTCCCCCAAGTGCACAAATTTCGTGCACCGGGCCTCTAGTTGAATACATAGTTTATGTACAAGGCACAGTTTGTATACTAGATAAATTAAGGAAACTCTTTAGCTGCACTCTCATTTAACTTATTTTTTTTTCTTCATTTTGTCTACAGAGATATCTTCAAAGACTGGTCAAACATCTTGAAATCTAGATATAACATGTCTAGTAGTTAGTTTGGCCTAACTTGTAGAATTTTAATGTTTACAGCTTCCTTTTTATTGCTCATTTGTTTGCAACTCCTTTAATTTTTAGAGAATTAGGAAAACTTTGAGGATTTGCTTTAGGAACTAGAGAGTAGAGCAGTTCTGCTATAAGTGAACAGGGAGGGGAGGGAACATAGTTTTTAGCAACTACTGATAAAAGCTTAAAAAAAGAAATGGTGAAGAGGGAGCAGCTTAATTACTGATCTTTCTAAAGAAAAGGAAGCTAGTTGCACAACAATGTGAACATATATAAACTTCTGAACTATACATTTAAAAATAATTAAGATGGTAAATTTTTAAAAATATATTTTATTGATTTTTTACAGAGAGGAAGGGAGAGGGGGATAGCGAGTTAGAAACATCAATCAGCTGCCTCCTGCACACCCCCTACTGGGGATGTGCCCACAACCAAGGTACATGTCCTTGACCGGAATCGAACCTGGGACCCTTCAGTCCATAGGCTGACACTCTATCCACTGAGCCAAACCGGTTAGGGCCGTGGTCGGCAAACCGCGGCTCGCGAGCCACATGCGGTTCTTTGGCCCCTTGAGTGTGGCTCTTCCACAAAATACCACGTGCGGGAACGCATGTACAGTGTGATCGAAACTTCGTGGCCCATGCGCAGAAGTCGGTATTTTGTGAAAGAGCCGGTATTTTGTGGAAGAGTCACACTCAAGGGGCCAAAGAGCCGCATGTGGCTCTCAAGCCGCGGTTTGCTGAGCCGCAGTTTGCCGACCACTGGGTTAGGGCAAGATGGTAAATTTTGTTATATATATATATTTTACCACAATTAAAATAAAAAATAAATGCAATAATAAAAAAAGAAAGGAGAGGCAATAAATGTGAAGTCCAGAATATACCAGGGGAGGCTTCAATTATTTTAGCTTCTAGCCTTGTATTCCTAAATACTCCGCTGCAACCTTTGCCCCCAGCTTTAGGGATCACAACCAGTGACTTGGAGCAAAAGGAGTTTCCCCTGACAACCATTATGAATAGGGAGTCATTTGGGGAAGGGGAAAAATAGAAAGGAATGAATAAATGTGTGTACTTAGGGTCCCAGGTTGGAACTTCAAATGCATTTTTCTCTAGAAGTACTTTGGACCATGGTGTTTAGTTTCCATAGTAGTTATTTATTGTAAGTTTTAAGTCCACTGTGGATTAAATGGGCTTTTTAAGTGGGCTTACCGGAGATCTTGGCTACCACATATTTCCACATAGGTCAGTATGTTTCTGAGTTGAGAACTAACTTGTGGACCTATTATTAGAGGTCAGGGTCTACGTTTGTAGAGACTGGAATTAGAATAATGAAATGTATTTACAATGTGCTTTACAATTTTCAAAACACTGAAAAATTTTATTCAATTCTTATTTTGTTTTGTTTTTAATCTCTTTACAACAGTTGAGATTTGTTTAGATTCCCTTCTAATATATCTGAAATTAATGATTTGTGTTAAGTTTGTAGTCTAACATTCTCACCACTGTCAATGATACTAAAATGACCCATTGGAAAAACATTTCTACAATAGCTGAAAATGAACAGAACTCTTTTCTAAATAAGCATTTCTTAAAGTGCCTGCAGTTACGTATAGAGATGAAAATCATTGTTGACATTTACTTTATCCAAAATCATGTTCTTATCATTTTGGTTTTATGGTGGTTCTGAGTTGGTTGTAAGTGTATCACATTTAAAGAAATGTTTTACTACTAACTTTTTAACTGTTTTAAAATATTCCTGATGCTGCTTTTCTCCTCTGATTAAAAGCTTAATGTTTCAAGCCATAATGTTTTCAAATATTTATTTTTAACAATCTCAGTTCGGTAAGGGGAAACTTTGATTGGATTATCGCAAGGGGGAGTACTCTTGCACTAGACAGCGGTTCTCAACCTGTGAGTCACGACCCCTTTGGTGGTCGAACGACCCTTTCACAGGGGTCACCTAAGACCATCCTGCATATCAGATATTTACATTACGATTCATAACAGTAGCAACATTACAGTTATGAAGTAGCAACGAAAATAATTTTATGGTTGGATCACAACATGAGGAACTGTACTTAAAGGGCAGGAAGGTTGAGAACCACTGCACTAGGAGAAAGGGAATATTGTCATAGGGAGACTGTTCTGGCTATAAGATCTGCAAACATCTCCTTAAATTTTAAATGATATCAGTAGAGAAAATCTAGTTTTAGTATAACTTTTACAAAACTGTGTTAGCTCTTTAGTTCATTGGAATTGTATATTGTAATGTGCTCACCTAGGATTGGGATGTGGCTTTTGACACTGTACCAGAATCATTGGCATTGTCAAGGTGGCATTGATTTTGTTCTTGTTGATAATGATTTGGACCAATTTGCTTCTAGGCCAAACAGCAGTTGAATCTGCGGACGCATATGGCTGATGAAAATAAAAATGAATACGCTGCACAGTTACAAAACTTTAATGGAGAACAACACAAACATTTTTACGTAGTGATTCCTCAGATTTACAAGGTAAACTTTAAATATATGAAGTTAATCTAGTTTTAGCATTGGAATAGTTACTCTTTAAATGTAAAACTTGAATTTCAGGCATCAATCAGTTTTTCTAGATTCATTAGTCATCAAGATAGGTAGTAAGAAATTATTATTATGGTTTTGAAAACTAAATATATCCTAACTTTGAAATGATAAGTTTTCCTATAGATTTATTATTAGTGCAATAAACAGTCCACTAAAACAATGGCACTTTCTAAATAAATTTGAATGCTATATTATTAAGCATTATGACATAGGGGGAATTCATTGGAATTGTATATTGTAATCTGCTCACCTAGAATTGGGATGTAGCTTTGTGAAACTCTATCAGAATCATTGGCATTAGTCCAGGTGTCAGAAATAAATCTTATAAAATGTGTTTGCTAGCCTGATTTTTGCCTGCTTGTCTTCCTACCTGCCAGATCATAAATGTAATTTAGGCATGAGCTTGCCTACAAATCCCATCCATCATCACTTGATAATGGCAGTTGCCAAACAGCCTCAGGTAAAGACCACAGAATTTCCATGAAGGTTAAATTGTTACTATCTATTCTAGAAAGAAGAGAAATTAGAGAAAAGGAATTTAGTGAAAGTGTTGAAAGAAGTTGGATCTAGGAGGAGCAGAGCGTATGTGGGAAGAATGTCAGCTCAAATGTACTTTTTGTCTTTGTAAGGCAAGTTAGAGGTACAAGTGAAGCATAGAGAGAGGAGGTGGACTAGAGTGGGTATCAGATTCCGGTCATTTAATCTCGGGTATCTGTCCTGCCACTCCTCACTCTGTGGTGCTTTTCTAGGCTTATTAGCCAAGCCTTTATATTCTTAGGAGACCTTAACGTGGAGACCACCTACTATTTGTATTTTGGGATGTGGTCCTTTTGTTTAGACCTTGCTATGGAGCAGTCTAGCCATTTTGTGACAGCGGGAACAGTTTTTTTTGTGTGTGAAATTGCAGGTCTCAAAATAAATTCCTAGGCTTTAGCACATAATTAAAGAGGAAAAGTTATATGAAGGCTATTGGAGTTTTGGGATTTGATCAGTGTAGCTGTTTCCTAGGAGAAAGAAAGGTCAATATTGGCAAATAGGAAGTGCCAAAAAAATGTCTCTTAAATTGTTTGGCTTCATATGTACCAGCATAATTCTTAGTGGCATGTGCCAATGAATTTTTGAATTGTGAGAATCCCTTATATGTACCTGTGGCTGTCTGTTTTCCCTCTTGTGCCCCCAACCCTCAGAGTGACAATACTCTGAGCTGTAGACTGTGATAGATCTGCGTACCTATTGGTATGCAGTCAACTGTAAATCCTTGGTCTAGCCAGATCTTACCAAAGTATTCTGAACTAACCTAAGGGTTAGAAGTCTCAGATTTCTGTATGTCATAGGCTAATTGCTTAAAAAGAAAAAAAGAACGATCAAAATTCTGTCTTCAAATAAAACTTTTCCTGAAGTATTAACAGCATCTAAAGCAGTGGTTCTCAATCTTCCTAATGCCGCGACCCTTTAATACAGTTCCTCATGTTGTGCTGACCCCCAATTTCATTGTTACAATTTGAACATAATTAAAGCATAGTGATTAATCACAAAAACAATATGTAATTATATATGTGTTTTCCGATGGTCTTAGGCGACCCCTGTGAAAGGGTCGTTTGCCCCCCCAAAGGGGTCGCGACCCACAGGTTGAGAACCGCTGATCTACAGGAAAGAAAGGTGGAGGCAGTATGAATCAAGTATGAGAAAGGTGGGTAGGCTGTAGGGATATCTTTAGACCAGCAGTCACCAACCAGTGGTCTGTGGACCACTGGTGGTCCGTGAGGTCCAAAAGGTTGGCAACCACTGCTTTAGATGGTTTGAAAACCAGTGTTACCTGGTTTTTATTTCTTTTGCTATTTAACAGGCCTCAAGTTTTAAGTATTAAAAGTTGATAGCACTTGTTAAAATGCATTAAAAACAGTATAACTATTAAGGTAGAACTTCAAATTTTTTTTTTTTTTGAGGAGGGTGGGTTGCTTCAGAATGAAGAAAAAGATGTTTTCCTTTTTTTATTTCTGATTATTAGCAACTACAGGAAATGGATGAACGAAGGACTATTAAACTCAGTGAGTGTTACAGAGGATTTGCAGACTCAGAACGCAAAGTTATTCCTATCATTTCAAAATGTTTGGAAGGAATGGTTCTTGCAGCAAAATCAGTTGATGAAAGAAGAGTAAGTGCTATATAATTATATTTGAATTATGTATTTGGTTTAGGTGTGTGGTTTAAGTTAGTAAAATGAATTGGAAAAGGGGTGAAGAAATTGGTAGTAGTTGATTCTAAATTATATTCTGTAGAAGAAAGTCTGGCAATAGATTGGACTCGTTTGGACTCCAAGGACCATTATAAATACTAAAATTCAAATTGTTTCAAAGGGAGTTCTAACCCTTCCCTCTCCTGCCCCCACTAATTTTTCAGTTATACTGCAAGAGTGTAATCAAGCTGTGACCATGTTATAATACTATATTAAACTATTATTTTAGTTCAGTGGTCGGCAAACTCATTAGTTAACAGAGCCAAATATCAACAGTACAATGATTGAAATTTCTTTTGAGAGCCAAATTTTTTTAACTTAAACTATATAGGTAGGTACATTGTTATTAACTTAATTAGGGTACTCCTAAACTGGCCTTTGCTAAAAACGTCCTCAATCTGATTGAGGTACGTTCGCTGAGGTCGACCCCTTCCAACTCTCCCATCCACACTCGTCTTGTATACTTGTTTCGTCTATCTCCTTTCGTTCATCCTCTCTATATGTCCAGACCATCTCAACATACCTTTCTCAATCCTCGACACTACATCTTCTTTCACTCCATAACGTTCCCTAAAATTAACTTAATAAATTTTACTTAAAGTTTTAAGTCAACTTCGCACTGTACGTGCGCACCCCCATGTGGTATTTTGTGGCTTGTGAGTCGCGGTTTGCCGACCACTGGTTTAGTTACAGGTTAGAGTAGGAGATGCTCACTGAGATCTAGAGTCGTAAGAGTTGCTTTTAACACAAGAGTTGGCACTTGAACTGGATTTGAAGTGTGGGTAGTGTATGGAATGGCCTTTATTGCAAAGGCCCATGAAAAAGAGGAAGTAGGGCATTATGAGTAGAAGGAACAGCATAGTCCTGTTCCCCTTGAGGAAATATATCTAATCACATTATTTTTTTATTAAAGTCTAGCAGAGTATTGTACCTGGTAATTTCTCAGTAAATGTTGATTGAATGACCAAAAGGATAATTGGCAGAAACTGAAGATACGTATCACATAGTATTTTAGTCTTCACAACAACTTGTATTGTATTAGAGAGAATCCTTCCTGTAACAATTAGAATTCTGACTATAATTTTTAAAAGAATAGAAGATTTTGGGTTTTTTTAATTGGGAATTCAGAGGTACATTTGTATATTGGCATGGCTGGATCCAAGTTACAAATATAGTGAGGTCCCTCCTCTATCACTCTTCTTACCCTTTAGCAAATGATTGGTGGGGGTGGCATTAGTGACAAAATTAAGGTATCACTTAAGGATGACTTTTGACTACATGACTGGCAAAATGTACTATTAACAGAAATCCCATATAATAAAAGGCTAATATGCAAATTGTACCCTCAACTGGGAGTTGATCCAAGAGTTTGACCAGGAGGTGGGGCTGCCCAACTGCCCGTGGCTCCACCCCCTGGCCAGCCATGCCCCCCATCCGCCCCCACAACCCCGATCGGGGGTGGGGCTGGCCTGCCAACCACTTGTGGCCCCTCTCCCCAGCCACAGCCCCTCTCCCCAGCCAGCCTGGCCTGATCAGCCTCGATCGGAGCAGCCTGGCTGGACCCCCCCATCTGTGCACGAATTTGTGCACCGGGCCTCTAGTAGGGAATAAAAGAAGAGGTGGTTAGGGTGGGTAGGAGTTTATAGGATTAAAGTATTCTGTTTGAAAAAATGAGTTTAAGATGTCATTAGAATATTTGGATAGAGTATGTATGTCCAAAATTACAATATATTACTTATGCAAGTTTTAAAATTTTAGTTAAATGGTACTGAACTTTATATTTTCAAAGTTGCTTTTTGCACTCAGTACTGTTTGTGAGATCTTTTTCCGTTGCTCTATTAACATTCCTGAGTATGTATTTAATATATTTTATTTATCCTTTCCCCATTGGATGAATGAAAGCTTTTCTACTTGTCTCTTACTTTCTTTTATGATTAGATGCCCTTTTATCTCTTCCAAAGGTCAACTTCTTCATAGACATCTCAAAGCAAAAGGCCTTCTTTCTTTGAAACTTCTTGTAATTTCTACTTGGGAATAACCTTTTCTATATTCCTTTCTTTCAGTTAGACCTTTCTTATCAGCTAACTAGTCCTCAGATGAATTTCAGTAGGGTAAAGCTATGGAATGAAAACATTCATGAATATTACAAATTAAGAAAGTGGTAATTTGTTTGTAAATTAGCATTGTTTTCTGTTGGGATTAAAATAGGGTTTATTGCAAAGTCACAGGAAGAAATTATTTACTTTAACCCTTAGATGCTTACTGTAGAATTATTTCTTTAAATTTTTTCTTTTTTCTTTAATGAATTAAAGTTTTGAAAGCTAATGTGGTATTATGAACAAATGGAATGGTTTTTAAACATGTTTCTTGTGTATAGGACTCTCAAATGGTAGTAGACTCCTTCAAGTCTGGATTTGAACCTCCAGGAGACTTTCCATTTGAAGATTACAGTCAGCATATTTATAGAACCATTTCTGATGGGACTATCAGTGCATCCAAACAGGAAAGTGGGAAGGTGGATGCCAAAACCACAGTAGGAAAGGCCAAGGGCAAGTTGTGGCTCTTTGGAAAGAAGCCAAAGGTAAAAGTCATAAAGTTTCTTTATGCTAATAATTTTGTTTTAGTGTGTCATTTAAATGAATGTAGGTATCAAATGGATAATGGTTTAATATTAATAGAAAATTAATATGTTGAATGATTCAGTTATTTTTCACTTATTAGAAACATAGTTTTATTCTTTCATAGTAAAAATTATTTTTAGATTTAACATTTGACCACCACTTAATAATGAATAAAATAATTTGTTAAATGTCTCTTAATTATATGCTTTTGAAATTTCATTTGTGTATAGTTTCAACCAAAATTTTTAAGGAAACATTATGATCTAATTATATAAACACTAAAATTGCAGTTTTCAATTGGAATGAATGATTGACCACAGTAATAATAAATACCAAATTAGGACTTCTAATAATGTTTTTTTTTATCATCCATGTGAATATTTAATGGGAAGGGCTCAACGTTTGTGGTTATTTGAAGTTTAAAAAAATCTATAATTTACTAAGAAAATCTCACTCTTCTTGTTGGAACCTGTCTTTTGATATGTTGTTTATTTTAGATAGATAAATCTAGCTAAGCAGGTGAGCAAATGGAATAGAGGAGAGCTTAGTCTTTCTTAACAATTTAGTGATTATAATAGTATTATATCAGGAAAATAGATAATGTACTTTTAATCTATGTCTGTATTTATTAAAGGACACATCATTATTTTAATACATTTTTCTGATTTTGACATGAATGTAGATAAAATTATAATATATGTGTATATTTAAAATCACAATTATAGTTAGCTAAAGCTTTATTCATGCTTTTAATAATATTATCCAGTCAAGAAGTTAAGAGTGACTTTGTCAGATCAGAGTAGCTAAGAGAGCTTAGATAAATAAGGAATACTGAAATTAAAAGAAAAATAAGGATGAAATAGAAATAGTCTGAAAAGAAAGCCACAAATGTAATGAAATTTTTTTGCCTATTTGTGATAATAGTTACAGTTTTAACATTTTAATATATTTTTTAATAGACATCACCTATTATAGATAACTTTTACTGTCGCTGCTGCCTTTATTGCTGACAGCTACAGGTTAAGTAAAGGTAGTGCTAATATTCTAGAAATCAGAAGACAGTTTTAAAAATCTAGGTCACATTGCTCTAACATTACAATTTGCGTACTCTATATTTCTAATCTGTCAGTTTGTAAAAAAATGATAAAATGAAATGGTACATTTTTAAAAGTAAATTTTACTTTTTAAAATGATAGTTTTGGCAAAACTATGTTAACTTTCTTATAATATTTTTATAGAAAGCTTTATTTGAGATATATTTTGTGAAAAGTATGTTGCCAAAAATAGAATTTTCATTTAGAAAAAAACTATGCACATTTGGCTTATTGATTCCTTTCTTTATTTCCATATTAGCCACAGTCCCCACCCTTAACCCCTACTAGTTTATTCACATCCAGTACTCCTAATGGGTCCCAGTTTCTCACATTCTCCATTGAGCCCGTGCATTATTGTATGAATGAAATAAAAACAGGGAAGCCCAGAATTCCTTCTTTCAGAAGTCTCAAAAGAGGGGTAAGTTTAATAATGGGTTAAAATGCATGATGGCCTATTGTGTGTGTAGTGTGGCTTTTAATACTCTCCACCCTCATTATAAGGCTCTCTCTCCTATAAATATGTAGTTTAAAAACACCACAGAATTAAGTATAGCTGCCCTCAAGTTAAAAATAACTCCTCTTTATAACATTTGAAATGCTCAACCATAAAAGAATGGTATTATAAAGAGGGTGCTGGGTACAGTCATATTAGCTATTTTTTGTTTATGTGAAATCATATGTCCACCATTGTCTTGTAATGTATTGACATTTTTAAGACTTTCAGTAATTTGTCACTGGAGTTACTCATGTAATAATTTGTCACTAATGATGACTTCTGCCAATTTATAAAGCATTATTTTGTTGACAAAAAATCAAGTTCAATTTTAATTGCCCTACTTTTTGAAACATAAAATACAATTTATAATAGTTAAAAAAGTTAAAGATAAACATGTTAAATATCAAGATTGTAGATAAAATTAAGATAATATATTAGAAGATAGTTTGTAAATTGTAAAACCTATAAAAATAGTAGATATTATTGAGTAATGTTTACATAAATTTGTTAAACTAAAAAAAAGTAAGGTTTTTTTTTCCCCCCCAGAATTTTTTCTTTTTAAAAGTTGGGCAGCCTTTGGCATTTACTTATAACTAAAGATGCTCTGCAAATGAGAAAATTTAGAATAGTAAAAAGCAAATATTAAACTGTTTCTTAGCAACAACCGTTATACTGCTGATAAATAAATTAGTTATTCCATTTTGTTAGACTACTTTTTCTTGTTTATGTTTGATTTTAAGGCTATATTTATAATAGTCATAGCTCATAATTTATATACATTTATGAGATTTGTTTACAGATATGAAAACCAAAGGTGTGATAACCCATAGAGTCTGTGTCATATGAAGTCTAATCATTCATTAACAGGAATATACTGTAGTTGGGTTCCCTCTTGCTAGTGCTCTCTCTCTCCCCTCCCTATTCCCCTCTTCCTTTCCACCTGCCTTTTCTCTCATTTCTTTCTTTTCTTCTCTTTCTGTCCCTGTTTAGCCTGTCTGTCTTTTTTCTTACTTTTTGCAGTCCTTTCTATCTTCAAATTGCTTTAGTTCATTTCCGTTTTTGCCAGTGTAGAACATAATAATTTAGGGCATGATCGCATTATTATCTACATTCCCCACAAAACAGTAATGTCAGTAATGCAGCAGAAATGTCTTAGTGTATTATGTCCCTTTTTGGACTTCCCTTTTTCCTATAATGAAACCAAGTTTTTTACATCTACCTTACCTAATTCTGTATGTGGATGATATTATAGGTAATTAATGACATTTTGAAAAGTCCCTGTGAATGAGTGTGCATTATACCTATAGGCAATATGCAATAAGCAATGGAAATCATATTTGGGATTTCTGTTGCCTGAATTTGAGGGTAGAATTAATTCCTATTTTTCTTCTCTATGATAATTGAGACTACATTAAATATTGCCTGAATTTGAGGGTAGAATTAATTCCTATCTTTTCTATGATGATTGATAATACATTAAATATTGTTACATAAGTCATGAGAAATTACTATTTAGTAGCCATATTTTTGTGTAACTGTTTATGTATCCTACACATTGAGTCTACCAAGCCCAATTATAGTACACTACACAGTATAGTCATGGAATATGAAGTAACTGCACTTCTATAAAAAAAAGTTTAGGCACTTAGTACTGTGAGCCCTAGAGAGAGAAGCTTAAATATGTGACATATTCATTCTTATTGGAAAAATTTATGGTTAAATTTTATTACTATAGAACTTAAAAGTATCTGCTTGGTCACCATCTTATTTCCACATATTGCTTTAATTTTAAATATAAGTATATTGTTTTTTTGGAGGGCCTAGTTCCAGAAAGCCAAAATTCTCCCACCTTTTAATTATTCATCATGGCAAAGAAAGAAGCGGTATACAAGATAGAAAATATGACAGACAAATCTATTAGGGGATTATAGGAGACAGGAGGAAGGAAAGTTCAATTCAGCCTTGCTGTTGAGAAATTGCTTTCTTTTTGATTGGTTACATATATTTCAAAAGTAATCCATAGAGATGTTTTCCTTCCATTTCTCTAAATAGAAAAATAAAAAAAGATAAACTTTAAGAAGCCACGTTTTGTGTTTTTACATAGATTTACATGCAAGTTTGTTAAACTTACAAAGTAGGTCTTAAGGTTTTTTCCCCCAGGTTTTTTAAAATATATTTTTTATTTATTTCAGAGTGGAAGGGAGAGGGAGAGATAGAAACATCAATGATGACAAAGAATCATTGATTGGCTTCTTCCTGTAGGACCCCTACTGGGGATCGAGCCCACAACCTGGGCATATGCCCTGATGGGGTATGTAACCGTCTCCTGGTTCATAGTTCAGTGCTCAAACCACTGAGGAACACCAGCCAGGCTTCCCAGTTTTGTTGAGAAACAGTTGACATACATCAGTGTATAAATTTAGGGTATGCAGCATGATGGTTTGACTAACATATATTGTGAAATGATAACCACAATAGGTTTAATTAACATTTATCATCACATGTAAACACAATAAAAAGAAAGAAAAAATGATTTCTCCTTGCAATGACAACTCTTAGGATACACAACAATTTTCCTATGTGTTCTATGGAAGAGAACTCCTACTCTTTATACTAAATCACTTGTAGGCACTTTTTACATTTCCACTAAAGTAGCCAGCCAAGTAAATTTAATCCCCAGTTTATATAAAAACAGAATATTTTTTAGTCATCATTTTTTCCAGTTTTGAGAAATAATTGATGTACATCTCTGTATAAGTTTAAGATGTACAACATGGTGGTTTGATCTACATATATTGTGAAATGATTTAAGTTTCCTTAAAACTGATAAATTGTACCAATTCAAATTAGAAACTTATGTCAAGCTATATTTCTTATATCATTTTTCCTAAATACCCACATTTTGACTTTCTAAAAATGTATAATTTATTTTTCTTAAAGAAAACCTAGTATGCACAGTTTCTAGTATATTTAAGGATATGAGAAATGTTATATTGGATCAGTGTTTTTTAATTTGACCATATGTAGACCTTTTCTGAGGGTCTATAATTTCCTTCAAAATCTAACCATTAATGGATATTTGGTGTGCTAAAGTTAACTACTTAATTTAGAAATGAATAATTTTTTCTCTATATCTACTTCATTTGAGCTTACTGGGTACTCTTTTTTGGGGGGTTGGGGGGGTAGATTGATCTAGCAATAGCAAGTCCATGTTTTCTGTCTAAGTTATTTAGGATCTTATAAACTTCTAAAGTAATTTTTGTAAGCTTTTTATCTATCCAGAGTACAGTTCTCAGAATTTCTTTGTCTTTAAATGAAATACATCTAATAATATTAATTGCCTGATTTCTTTTTATAGCTCCCTTGTATATTTATTAAGATATAGTGGGTATGTGAAATTTTCTAATTATAAGTATATAATAATTACATATAAGAGTGAGGTGTTTCTGTATTGAACATGAATTACTTTATATATTTCTAATATTTTTACAAAGAACTTGAGTTTTTTTGTATCCCCAGAATTTGATTAGCTAAACATTGAAACATCTGATATTTCAGTATATAATTATCTTAATGTGTTTTCTAAAACATTAATATAGAAACTGAAAAAATGATTTACATCACTTAGAAATTTAGCTGGTGAAAATTATAAAGATAAATCCAATACCATAGGGAGTTTGCTTCTTGTCTTGTATATAATTTTGTTCTAATAACATTTAAAGAGCATGAATATCTTTTAAAAATTTAAACCATTAAATCTCATCAGGAATTTTGTTACAAAGATGTTGTGGTTTTATTGCCTGAAACTACTGACAGTCTAAAGAATGTTAAGCTTAATTTGGAAATTAATGAATAGCTTATGTCATCTTTTCTTATCATTATAACCATTTATATATGACAAATTCATCAGAGATAAGGGGTAGATATTTTTGTCAGCTATTTATTAAAATTCATAATTTTATGGGAAATTCTACCCGACATCCCCCAAACTGCTTTAAAATATTATGATTTAGAAAACTGGGAATGATAAAAATTTTAGAGGCTGCTAACCAAATGCAATGAATATTAACTTAACTTTGTAAAGCTCTCCTGTGTGTTCTTGGTCACAGGGTGTGTGTGTGTGTGTGTGTGTGTGTGTGTGTGTGTGCTTGCGTGAACATACTGTGTACCTACACGTGTGCATGCATCTCACATGTTTAGTTGGGATGCTAGGTAGATGGGATGCCAGTTGCAGAACTCTACCAACCCACAGAATGTGCATTTTATATACATGTGTAGTATATAGAACTATATGATAATACTCTGGCTATGTCATTTCATATTTTCAGAAAGACTAAATTTTAACCAATTTTCTAAAAATTCAAGTTATATTTTCAGTGTTGCTTTCAAGCATGTAGATTTCAGAATAAAAACTGAAAAATAGAAGCTATATCTTCAAAGCAAAATTCAGCCCATATACTTGTGTCTATTAGGAAATACGTATGGGGAACTTGAATCTAAGTGATTCATTTATTAGTTTGGTAATACTGTGTTTTTAATGTGTCTGTACATTTTAAAAAGTAACTTAAAACTAAAGTAGGAATATTATCCTCACCTAAAACTACCCTATGGTATTTTAAACTGTAAAAATTCAGGAAATGGTGTTTTGTTTAATACATTGGAAAGAGCATTCCATTTTTAAATCCCTTATATAAGATTTTTTTAAAATGGCTGTTAAATCTTTTATATTCAACTTTTCAAATAGTAGTATTTTGAGAATGAAGAGCTAAATAAGTGAAATTCACTTACGTAAAAATTCTCCTTTAAAGAAGAAAATACATGATTACTGATAGAATGATTACCATTTACTTTTTAGTTTTAGTTGCATATATAAAATATCTGCCCATTATCATCATTGTATTTTGTTTTGTTTTTGTTTTTTTTTTGCAGATAATTTACTTTCAAAAATGTGCTTAAAATTGTTTTTCTGGCATAATTGTTTGGATTGTGAAATGTACATGATTTATTTTAACATTGTAACAAATATATATATATAGGTTATTGCATCTATATTATGGTTTCATGTGAATAATTTGCCATTTCTTTCTGTTTTCCATTGAACTATTCAGTGGTCGGGGAAGATGGTAAGCCTTATGTGCTGATCTATATACTGTGCCAACATTAAATAATCTCAAATCATTATTTTGTTTAAAGTCAAAACAAATAGTAAGGTACAGATCCACATTTTCATTTTATATGTTTTTCTTTTTATGATTTAATCTATATAGAGTCCAACAAATGCCAGTACCTCTTGATATCATAAAAATTCAAAAATAATGTGGTTAACCTATAATCAGTCCATTAAGTTCTTGAATGTTATTGAGTCCTTATTTAGTCCTTGTCATGTTACAATGTTACAGAGAATAAAATTATAGTTAAAGTAGTGGCCTGGTGCATAAATTCGTGCACATTGAAAGGAAATTAATTAAGAGAAATATTTTTTTTAAAATATATTTTATTGATTTTTTACAGAGAGAAAGGGAGAGAGATAGTTAGAAACATCGATGAGAGAGAAACATCGATCAGCTGCCTCCTGCACATCTCCTACCGGGGATGTGCCCGCAACCCAGGTACATGCCCTTGACTGGAATCAAACCTGGGACCTTTCAGTCCGCAGGCCGACGCTCTATCCACTGAGCCAAACCGGTTTCGGCGAAATATTTTAATATTGCTGTTCGTCGTTTCTCTATAATGGAAGTGTCAACCACATTCACGATCAACAATGACAGATGGAAACACAGGCGTGCGATTGGCGCCAGCGAGAGCTTTATATGTATCGCGCATATGCGAATCAACTTAGCCTTTTATAGATATAAACTTGCTTAATTAGACCTGCTTTCTGATTTAGCTAAACTTTTTCCAGCCCAGTGAAGCACCCCAACTTCTCTTTCAGGTAATTGTCAGCAACACAGCAGTAAATATCAACACGAAGCAGATTATTATTGTAGATCACGCAGGGAGAACAAAGGGTAAAATATTTAACTGCAGCAGTGTTTGACTATATTCTGCGCAGTGAGAAAACCTGAAGGCATTTTCAAGGTCCACCATTTCTTCTTTTCAGTCGGGTCAAGTTTCTAAGCTTTCTAAATCTCCATTTTCCAGCTAATGAAAATAGGATTCCACTGAGTCTCCTATCTACCTACTCTAGGACTTCTGTGAGGATCAGATGAGATGAGGCATGGGAAAAT
This sequence comes from Myotis lucifugus, assembly GCF_000147115.1. NCBI lineage: Eukaryota > Metazoa > Chordata > Mammalia > Chiroptera > Vespertilionidae > Myotis > Myotis lucifugus. The sequence continues at coordinate 3,962,544 of NW_005871158.1, forward strand.
GCTTCACAGAAATTTGGTTAAAGTGTGAAATGTTTCCACCTGGCTATGAAGCAAGTCGTGTTCCTGGGCTGAAGAAACTGCAAGGAGACTGGTCGCTAGGGAGAGGAAACCGGGCATTGCTATGTGATGTCATTACCCGGACAGACACTTAGCATATTAGCCATATATATATATATATATATATATATATCCTATTTTGAAAGTTACATGGTAGAACAAAAGTTTGTTTTTATAGAAGGAAAATTAAATGATTTTCCTTAACACCCTTTTATAAATACTTTATTTTAACCTTCTCCTGAGGATATGTTTATTGATTTTTATAAAGAAAGGGAGAGAGACATGGATTGCTTGCCTCCGGCTCATGCCCCAACCAGGGATGGAAACAGAAACTGAGGTATGTGTCCTGACCAGGAATCAAACCTGCAACCTTTTGGTGTACGGGACGATGCTCCAGCCAACTGTGCCATGGCCAGGGCTTCCCTTTTAAATACCCTTTAAAAAAATAACATAAATTTGATTTTTTTTAGAGTTTATGAGAGTTTATCATAAGAATCATTGGGTTTTCCAGAAAGTAAGAACGAAAATTTTTCTACTGATTTTTTTTTTTGATCAGCATAGCGAAGTTCTCTAGCCAGGTTCTGTCTTTATTGTCCTGTTACATCTGTATTTATACCAGTTGATTTTAATCCTATCCATCTCTACTAATTTATTATAGTCAGTGCTTTCTTCTGACAAATAACCTAAATATCGTGTGTGTGTGTGTGTATGTGTGTGTTTATTTGACAGAGAGAGAAAGAGAGAGATGTTCCTTTACACATTTATGTATTTCAGACAAATTAATGGAAGTACATTGTGAAAATGTTAGCCCAAAACTATTGGGTTCTTACATAGTTTCTCACTTTTAGAAAATAAACCACTGTTTTTCAGACTCTTGCAATTCAGCCTTTTATGAATTCCCTTGTAGGAGAGTTGTTAAATGCGTCAGAGGTCTTCTTTACATCCACAGGAAACAGAGTGGAGTTACTTTTCATATTCTATAGAAGGATAGGTTATAATGTCAAAATGGGATATTACATATGCAAGTGTCTAGGATCTAATGTTAATAAATTTGAGAACAAGGTTTGATTAGGGATAAATGGAAATTTGGCAGATTTATAGCTAGTTTTGAGTTTATTGTAATACTACCAAATAAGTTACATTGGAATACATTTTCTCACTCTATTAAATAGTTTTTCAAAATTTTAACACATATTTAAAAAATATAAATTAGAAAGTTTTATCTTTGGCACATATATAATAGTTTTCAAAACCTGTACCATAAATTAGATTAAACCTGACAACATATAATGATAATTGACCACTAAATTTCAAGGATAGGAAATTTTGCCATTTATTCATTTAGGTCAAATTTGATTGATTTGACAGATTCTTATGTATGGTTACTGGTAGATTAAAAAACAACAGCTACTTAGACAAAATATCCTTCTTCTTAGGCAAGTTTGTTGAATGTCCATATGTGAAGGCCATTTGGGAAAATTCTAGAGATTCTGTTATTAATTAAATGTTACATTTGATCAGGGGTCATCCTAAAATTGAGTGTTCTCATTTTTCTTAAAGTAAGGGAAGCATTCTTATAATGGTGAAATAAAGCTTTTTAGCTTATGTTATAGGCACAAGTGGCCCACAGAGCAAGGATGCATTTATTTTGGGAGCTGCCTTCAGCAACACTTTAAAAACTGAACTTGTGTATTCTTAAAATAACTATTTTAGAAAGAAGAATGAGATAGGTGTCATTAGTTTTTGGAGGATATAAAAACCATGTAAATATGAGTTTATATCAGATGGAATCAATAGTTGCTAATATTTGCTCCATTGTATAATCTCTAATAAAATAACTAAAGTAACAGTAACATGATTAATATTTAAGAAATTAATGACATCATTTCAATCAAATTTACATCTAAATACTAGCACTTTCCTTCAATGATATAATTTTTTGAAAAACAAAGCATTAAGAAATTTTCAAACATCAAGCTTACTTCCAAAAGAAGGATTATATCTCTCTTTGGATTATATCATTCTTTCAGGAACAACTGAGGTATATTATTTGGTTGTACAAAAGGATAATTGGAAAAGACTCCTTATTGGAATATAATCTTTACTTACATTTCACTTAGTGGATCTTTTGTTTTTTAATTGTCAAGTATGTTTTGGTTCTAAAGAACAGATTGGTTTACAAGTGTAATCATTCAAAGACTGTATGCATTAATTAGAGTGTCTTTATGAGGTAAGTTGCTTACATAATTCAGTTATACAGACTTCATATTTTCAGTCTGAACATTTGTAATATGCTGACTGGGATGTGTTGATATGTTATATATAAAACAATAATATATATAGATGAGAAATGTTACGTGTTTCCATTGTTGTTGTTGCTGTAAGAAGATCCATATGTATTTATTTTAACTCTGCCAAGACCTGGGAATAATGTGATACTAGTCATTACCTAATATCTTTATCTGGTGTTATTTTTACCATCCTGTTTCATGATTTTATATGCTGACTGGAATTTGAGCCTTTTGTTAATACAGTTTTAATTAACACACATATCTCTGTAGGTTTCTTTTTCTTAAAAGGGATTGTTTGGGGCTAATTAGAAATTAAACTTAAAAATTGATATTCTTATTTTATAACAGATATATGTGAAAAATAAAATTTCTTGAAAATGCTTTTTATACTCATTTAGATTCTCTTTTCAGGGCACAGCACTAGAAGATTTCAGTCATCTGCCACCAGAACAGAGACGTAAAAAACTACAGCAGCGCATTGACGAACTTAACAGAGAACTACAAAAAGAATCAGATCAGAAGTATTTTTCCATTAAGTTCTCTCTACCATTATTATTCCTTTCAGAGTCTATTTTGAGTGATGTGTTTAGGTGTGATGTATAAAAAAGTTTAAAAATCATTCATCCTAGTTGAAATATCTTTTGAGGGGAAAAAACACTCTGAAGTGTTTATGGTTGCTGTGTCACAAGTAAAAATGAAATTTTAGAGTTTCTTGGGTTGCAGATTACTTATTGGAGCTAATCGTATATATTTATGCCTTCCAAAACTTTACAAAATCACTTGATGACTCATTATCAACTACCTCTTATGCTTGGATAAATTTCATTTTGCTTTGGTTTATAAATTGAGTTCAGTAGAAACCTGAAGCTATAATTATTTCTTTTGCAGCAAAATATGTTGGTAAATAGTACTTAACTATGGCTTCAGATTCACTCACTCAGTGCTTTATTTTTTCCCCAATTTTATAAAAACATTCCTGTATTTCAGTTTTGTTTTAATGAACATAGAGAGCTATGATGAATAAAGGGTTGTTACAGTGAATTGGTGACTTATTATCTGCTTTTACACTGAAGATAAAATTGGAGCTTAAGGTCTGGCATGAGTGATTAAAAGAATTGCTAAGAATGATATATCAGATATGATTGTCTGCTTGATTATAAGTGAAGTAAGGCATTACAATCAGTTCTCGTCATTGGTGGCAGGTAGGCTCTCTAAAGTCACTGTGAACACTGGTCAGTGAATACCAAAACAGAAAATACAGGGCTCCAGATATTAGCCTCTGTCACAACATTTGTATTAACTGATCTATGCATAACCTTGTTTTATGCTTTCTTAAAGACAAGTTTTTTAATATATATTGTTGATTCATTAACTTTGAACTCAGGGCCAACACCACGGTAGCTCATGCCTGAACAGAGCTTGTATAACATGTATTTTCTCCTCACAGCCTTCTCGCTCTTAGGAATACTAGATAGTACTTCAGCTCTACGCTTACGGGCTCTCATAAAGAGAAAAATCACCAACAATGAGCACAGAAAGGACACTTGTCCAGAGTATCAGAGCAGAAATAAGAAGTTAAAGTATCTCCTTGTTTGAACTCAGCTGAGAATGTACACATCAATCAGATGACTCAAATTTTTCTCCACTCTGTGCATGTCTAATGACTATAAAAATGCCACATGTGTTCCTTTTTGGATTACAAATAAATGTTAGCAAATGGGCAATTCACAGATACGGAATCTGCAAATAATGAGGACCAACTCTATTAGTATTACATTTTTTATTGAGGTATATTTGACGTATTAACATATTAGTTTCAGATGTACATCATGGCTCAATATTTGTATATATTGCAAAATGATCACCATGATAAGTATTTAATATTTTTCACCATATATAGTCACAAAAATGTTTTTTCTTGTGATGAGTAACTACTCTCTCAGCCACTTTCAAATATACAATACAGTATATACCATGTTGTATATTACTTCCCCATTAAATAATTTTTAAATGTTAAAATATTTCTTACTAGAGCAACATGTAAATGGTCTCTAGGAAATTATAACATATAATGTAATATTTAGGGCTTACTATATGTAATAGACTGTCAGGACTTTAGTAGATACAAAAAGGTAATAAAATAGTTCCTGATCCTAATAGGCTCACATTTTAGTTAGGAAAGATAAAAACTCAGTGATTTAATTTCTGTACAAGCTGGATTATTATAGCTGCTAATAGAGAGATAAAGTTTTGGGGGAACCTAGAGGAAAAAAATAATGAATTCCTACTGGGATAATTAAGACGAATGTCACTGGGGAGAAGTTGGGGGAAGAGGAAGGGTGATTGTGTAGGAAACTGATGTTTATTGAGGGATTATTATGTACTAGAAAGTGAACCCAGCATTTTACATTGAATTCCTCAAAATAGCCCTCTGAAGTTGTTGTTCCTGTTATAAAGGTGGAGAAATTTAGTATCAAATATATCCATAATGTGGCTCAGATTAGGTATCTGGTAAATATCAGAGTTGACATCCAAACAGCTGGTTTGTTTCCAGAACATTGGAGTTAGACTTTGACAGGAGGATAGGGTTTTGTCAGACAAGAAATTAGACAATAAAGGGAGAGTAAGAATATTTAAGGACAAGAGGAAAACAAAGAATAAAAGCACAGAAATGTGAATATTCTTTCATGGCCTGGAACTGGCTCTAGGCCAGAGAGGACTTGATTAGAAATTATGTGCAGTATAATATCAGAAGATGAGGATGAAAAGGTACAGGATGAATTATATAAAGTGTTGAATGCTTTTTTGTAGAATTCTGGAGGTATTGGAGAGTCACCAAAAGTTGTTGAAAAAGTAGGTGATACTATCACCTCTGTATTCTAAAGAAAGATAATTGAAAACTATATGAAGAGTAGATTTTATAGGAAAGACATTGACATCAGGGAGAACAATTAGAGGACTTCTTTTTTTTAAATATATTTTTTATTGATTTCATAGAGGAAGGGAGAGGGGAAACATCAATGATGAGAGAGGATCATTGATCGGCTGCCTCCTGCATGTCCCCGACTGGGGATTGAGCACGCAGTCCAGGCATGTGCCCTTGATTGGAATTGAACCTGGGACCCTTCAGTCTGCAGGCCAGTACTCTATCCACTGAGCCAAACCAGCTAGATGAGAGATGTTGAAACCGTGTCTTGAAAATAGAAAAGAGTAGATTATAAGAATTGTTTAAAAGGCAAAGTAGGTCAGACTTGTCATCTGATTGGATGTCCAAGAAGAGAAAAATGGAGGCTTTCTACCTCGGAAGTATAGATAAAGACTTAATTAAAACAGTAAGAAAAAATAAATTTGGGGCAAAGGTCATGGTTTTGTTTATGTTGATTTTTGAAATATGTGAAAATCTATATGAAAGTATGTAGTTGGATTTGGAAATCAAATCTAGAAATTAGGAGAAAAAGAGGACGAGATATATACTTGAGTATCATCTAAAGATAGGTGATATTAAAGCAATGAGTCAATTATATCTCACTAAAACTGGAAAAAAACAAAACAAGAAGACATCATTCTGAAGGAGGAGTGTAGGATGAGATGAGAAGAAACCTATGTCATTTTATGTAACATACATTTAAAGGATGAAGGAGGAAGAGGAGCCAGTGAGGGAGATATAAGACAGCAGAGTGAGGAGAAGGAAAAAGAAAATGTACTCTCCAGGAGATCAGGCAGGAAATGAGTATTAAGGAGTGTAAGTCAGTACTGTCGGCTGTCAGAGTTGAGGAGAGCTGATTGAGTCATAACCTATTATTATTATGATTAGTGAAGAGGAGGTGAATAACTGAATTTGGAGGTAGAGGGCAAGTTAAAGATGCATTTCTATTTCTAGTATAGATGGGTGGGAGGATGCTGATGCTGTGAACTCTAAGAAAAGGTGGAATAATGTCTAGATCAGAATATGAGTTTGATTTGGGATATGATAAGTTTAAGAATATTGAGGAATATCTTCCAGCCTTTGATGAAGCATATATGTATAGGTCTGTGTGTGTGTAT
>NW_005871158.1:3969189-4026425 GCF_000147115.1 Myotis lucifugus
GAGACCATGAATAATATTGACCGCCTGCGACCGGAAATCCACAAGAATGAGGTAGAGATTTGTTATTTAGCAGTTGTCTGAGATAAATTCGTTTGTATAAATTTCATCATGATAGGTTAGTTTTTGCTAGAATTATCTTCAAATATTTATTTAATTTCAGTGCTCATGAACTAAAAGTAAGGTATCATATGGTACATAATGTTTAGTCCCTTGTTGAAGTTTTTAAATTAAAAATGATATATAAAAATAAACACTTAAACTATTTTTTATTAGCCATAAAGTTGATCATTGACCAAACTGGAATAAAGGTTTCCCTTCGCTGAGAATTACATAATCATAACAACTCAAAGCACATTTTAAATGTAGAATATCTTATGAGCTCTTAAAAGTATTTATTAAGCTCAGTTTTACTTATTTTTTTCCTAAGGCATGGCTCTCTGAAGTTGAAGGCAAAACAGGTGGGAGAGGAGACAGAAGACATAGCAGTGACATAAATCATCTTGTAACACAGGGACGAGAAAGGTCATTTTTTTGTATTTTATTTGTATTTCTTCTTTTCTCCCAAACTTTTCTCACTTTTTTTTCTAAACTTCATATAATTTTTTTCTTCCTCCCTCATTTAACAAATTTGGCTTTAATAACATCAGTCTTTCGAACCTAAATTTTCTGTTTCTTTATAATAGCTATAGGTGAAGTATGAAATTTCATATTGCTGCTCAGTTTGTTTGTCATGCATCCCAAACAGAGATGGGAACATAGAAAGTTCTTGGAGCTATAATCTGGAGGCATAGGCTCCTCAGGCCTGGGGAGATGCCCTAATAGATGGAGTTGGGTAGCTAATGCCAAAGAAAAATTTAACTGTCAACTTGCTCACAGTTTTGTGAAAAATGTGTATTGTTAGTTTAGACCAGAGCTTCCAAAAGGCACTTTGCTAAGTTTCCATGTTTTCATATCATTGTGGCATTTCCCTTATTGTAATATGTCTTTTTCTTTTTTATAATAAAGTCCAACAAATTAGCCCAGCCGGCGTGGCTCAGTGGTTGAGCATTGATCTATGAAACAGGAAGTCACTTTTCGATTCCCATTCCAGGCACATGCCTGGGTTTCAGGCTTGAGCCCCAGTAGGGGGTATGCAGGGGGCAGCCAAACAATGATTCTCTCTCATCATTGATGTTTCTATCTTTCTTTCCCTCTCCCTTCCTCTCTGAAATCAATAAAAAAATATTAAAAAAAATAAAGTCCAACAAATTAGAACTCACCTTAGAGAAGAATTTGAGAGATCTTAGTTTACTACTTAATTACACTATAATTTGATTAAGTTCATTTTTAATTCTCTCTGAGTCTCAGTGCCCTCAAATATAAAGTAGAGATTAAAATACCCCTTATTCAGGTTATTAGTAATAAATGAAGTAATGTACATAAAGCACCCAGTAGTAAAAACCTGGTTATAGTATGTTCTTGACAAATATTAGTTTCTCCTCTCCATTATCATTTTTTGAAAGAGTACATATCTTCAGTATATCAAACAACACCCCCAAATATATTGGGTTTTGTTATTAGATAAAACCTAGATTTTAATAATTAATCTATTTGGCTTGTGTTATTTAAAAACATGTCTTCCACTGACTTATTTCACTTAGCATAATACTCTCTAGGTCCCTCCATGCTGTCTCAAAGGGTAAGAGATCCCCTTTTTTACAGCTGTACATTATTCCATTGTGTAAACCTACCACAGCTTTTTTTATCCACTACATAGTGAAAGAGAAATATCACATGATCTCACTTATATGTGAAATCTAATGAACAAAATAAACTGACAAACAAAATAGATCCAGAGACATGAAAGCATGCAATAAACTGAGGATCCTCAGAGTGAAGGGGGTGGAGGGCAGGGAAGAGATCAACCAAAGAAATTACATGCATATAGGTATAACCCATGGACACAGGTAGTAGTGGGTGAAGGCCTAGGGAGGGGACGAGAGTGGGGAGGGGGGGTCAATGGGGTAAAAAAGGGACATCTGTAATAATGTAAACAATAAAGATAAAGTAAAAAAAAATGTTTTCCAGGTATACTGAAAGTGCTGTTAAATCTAATCACATAGATTTCCCCATTATTAAAATCTTAGTCATTTGATTCTTTAGCAAAATTATTAACATTTTTCTCTCTGGTTTAAAAGGTTGTGAAGAAAAAAAATGCCTTTAGATTACTGAGTTTTTTATTTTTTTATTTTCTAAGTTACTAACTTTCCTGGTAACATGATTAGTTGCAAATGAACTTTATTAGGAGTCTTTGGGTTTTTAGTGACAGAATGAAATACTCTGCCCGTATTGGCTTAAACTAAAGAGGGATTTTATTAGCTGACTTCAGAGAGAGCTTAATCTTGGAGCTCAGATGATACATCCTCAGGACTCTGCTCTCTCCACTTCACAGTTCTGCCTTCCACTGTCTTGGCTTCATTTTAACGCTTCATATGGTAATCTTTCAAAGCTCTAGGCTCATATTTCTCCAGGTTCAAGTCCAGTGGAAAAGGGAGCTTCTCTTTCAACAATCCCAAGCAAAGTCTCTGTGCATCTCTTATATCTGACTGGGTTATAGTCCTACTTGTCAGCTCGTCACTCTGGCCATACAAGTGCTGAGTTAAGATGAGCCCTCTGGAGTTAGGACAGAACAAGCCACCTGAAACCTTTTAACTGAACACGGGTCTGGGTGGGTCCTAAGGAATTTTAGGGTCCTCTTGCAAAAGAGATGTGATAAATCCAGGATAATGAAAAACAAGTATCTAATACATCTTTACTTTTTCTCTAGACCTGGTGATAGTGAGAGATATTCACTGAATACATGCTATGTGTCTAGAATATTGTAGTCTTTTAATTTCAGGAAATTCAACAAAGACTCATTTTGTTTTAGAAGAGATAGATAGATAGATAGATAGATAGATAGATAGATAGAGTCAGTTTTAAGAAAATAAAGATTTAATTTGGAACTATATCATAGATACTTAATTCTCTGAATTGATCCTGAGACAATATAAAAGCTTCCCATGTTTGTGATACTTGATCAGAGATAATTTTATGTTTTATAGTCCTGAGGGAAGTTACACTGATGATGCAAACCAAGAAGTCCGTGGGCCACCCCAACAGCATGGTCACCACAATGAGTTTGATGATGACTTTGAAGATGATGATCCTTTGCCTGCTATTGGACACTGCAAAGCTATTTACCCTTTTGATGGTATGATTTTTCTAATACATTATATATGATAAAATTGGTTTCTTAAGTCTACATATATGAGTTATCTACTTTAATGTCCTCAGCTAAATAGTACATTGTCAGATAATTATAATCCTAGTTCATTAGTATGAATATTTTTGTTTAACTGTATTACAGATACAGAGATGTTCATTCCATACATGACATTAAAAGAAAATTACCTATTTATCAGTATACTAATACAGATTATTACTTAATTATCAACTTTGGTTGATACAGAATTTCCCCCAGAGATGTGACTAATGCTTAATGTACTCATTAAAGTTGAAGCAGCTCAATCATGTATTCTAACCCAGGAAGTGGGAGGTGGGCGGATGTCACTTCAAGCTCTTCCTTGTAACTTGCCAGCATTGGGAGACAAGCACATGGCAAATGGCATATCTGAATGCCACCATATCCTGACTCTGTAGGCCACATTTTCAGGTGAGGGAAGGAGAGAGTATGGTAGCTTCAGACTTTGCCATCTTTTCCTCTGCAAGAGTTGGATGACAAACTGTGTGAAGGGAGGAAGTCATTGTGGTCCTCTCCTGCAGACTTTTATTCACCCTTCCCTCTCTTGTGGGAAAAGGATTCTGAAAAATCCTGTTCCTCAAATCACAGAGCAGTCCAGTAACACCTTTATAAATAAGTTGTTTTGTAAAATGGTATGTGAATTAAGGTCCTTCCCCACCAATTTTATTGGTTTTAAAATTGTGTAAAGTCTTTAGTTACTCCTCATTCTAAGAAAATCTATATATATATAAAAGTCTAATATGCAAAGTGTCCCCTCGGGAGTTCGACTGACCAGGAGTTCGATCACTTGCTATGACATGTGCTGACCACCAGGGGGTGGCGCAGAACGAAGGAAGGCCCCAGCCAGCAGCCCAGGAAGGGAGACTCCAGCCAGCCACTGGCAGCCGCTAGGGACCCTACCTGTGCACGAATTTTGTGCACTGCACCTCTAGTATTAAATAAGATATTGCTATAATGTAATCCAGAGACTAGAGTTGGAATTTAGCATATGTTATATGAAGATTCATTTGTGCAAATAGTTACTGCTAAGCAGGTTGGAAGGGTTGGGGGTTGAGAGGAAAGAGCCCTGAGGCTGATGAGGTTTTAAAGAAAGTTTGTGCTCTGTGGCTATAACCATTCTTCTTCTACCATCACCAAAGTGTAGTTTTCTCTCTGCTCTCTCTTTAAGCTACATTCTTTCCACCCTCTCACTGTCTTAAACTAAAGAAGGGTTGTATTAGCTGACTTCAGGGAGAGCTTAATCTTGGAGCTCAGATTACTATTACCATTATTATTATTATTATTACTACTACTACTACTACTACTACTATTACTATTTTCCTGATCCACATCTCATGAATTTTCTAGATAGCAATACCACTCAAGTTTGGGAAAGAAGTTGAAGTAGTGAAATCAGTTAGAGTACCCTTGCAAGTCATATGTCATTGTGGCTTATACTTCACCTGTTACATGGGGGTGATATTAATGCCAGCCTGGGAGTTCACATGAGACAATGTATATGAAAGTGTTGGGTAAACTACAAAGTATTGCTACAAAGTAGAGATGTTGCTAATGAGAGTCAGTGGACCTACGCACATTGAAATTTAGTAGAGTTTCATGTTATTTTGTGTGTTGTTACTTGTAACTTTTATATGAAATTATTGCTGTGTTTAAGTTATGCTTGTACTATGAAAACTCTCATCTAGGACATAATGAAGGTACTCTGGCAATGAAAGAAGGTGAAGTTCTATACATTATTGAGGAGGACAAAGGTGATGGATGGACAAGAGCTCGGAGACAGAATGGTGAAGAAGGCTACGTTCCCACATCATACATAGATGTAACTCTAGAGAAAAACAGTAAAGGTGCAGTAACTTACATCTAAACTAACCAGGCAGCTTTGTGACATAGGAATGATAACTTAAAACAAAAACACACTCAACGGGTGGGATAACATCAGAAAATTTAAAGGGCATCCATGGTTTATTGTTCACTATGTGAGCTGAATGCTCGATCTTAAAGATGTGAATATGACCACAAGAAACTGTTCTCGTTGATGCTTTAACGTGAGTGATGTTGGTGTGGAGCTTAATTGGTGCCTTTTGCTTTATGTCTTGCTTAAGTCTGTGTGAAGGATTTGTGTTTTTCTGCCTTATAAAGAATGAAATTTGACCTATTGGGCAGGAATCCATAGATAAAAGGTACCCCCTCCCAAACATGTACATACACACACTTCAGAAAACTCAGTGACTGTAGTAAATTCAAATAATTAAAACTGCTATGAAACGCTATAAAAAGCTGATTCCCAAAGAGTGGTTTTATATAGGCATTTGAATTTAGCTACAGTCTCCAAGAAGACAAGTAATAATAGTTGGCTAATTGGATAAAGTAAGAATATAACCATTTTCATTTTCCTCCCTATTAATTTTGGTTTTCTAAAAGAAGAAAATATGTACCTAGCACAAAATCTATTGTAGTAGGCAAATCAAGAGACTTCCAAAATAAATCAATCTGGTCTAGCTCTTAGGTGAATAGAATGGCTTTCTTTTGAGGCCTAATAATATTTTCAGGCTTACTAGTAATTTTCAGGAACATACAAGCTCCCTTTCAATTTAATCGAATGCTTGTATTTTTTATCTTGAAAATGTCCTTTGGGAAATATCACTTTAGTGATTATTTAGCAGTTATAATAGGAAAATAGATTTAAAATAAGCTAAGATAGAAAATCTTGACTGAGGGAGAAGTACTGACACGTTTTATGTTGAAAAGAAAAACTTTTGATTAAGTGGGTTGAGGAGGTTATCTGTACTACAGTTTAGAGCATTTCCTCATTTTAGCTGGGTCACCAGTTATTACAATAGATTTTTCCCCCCAATTCATTTCAACAAGCATTTGTTGGTAGCACTGTACAATCAAGGATTGTGCAGTGCTAGTTGTGCTGGGAATGAAGTGAAGAAGCAGCTACAAGCCTTGTCTTTAATTTTGCTTGTGTTACAAATTTTTCTGGTGTTTTCAGTAGCTGACTATAAAATAATTTTAGGGACATTTAGGACGGACGCTTTAAACTGAACACCCCTTTTGGTCTTACCAAAGGTCTTCAGTAATTGTTCTTTTCTTTTTCCTCCTGGACTGCAGGTTCCTGAAGAGGGTTTCTGAGGAAATGGGCAAGATGTTGAAGGAGGTTACATGCAGCTGCTTTTGGGGGGGAGGGTGTTAGAGTTGTCAGGCTCAGAGAGAGAGAATGAGAGAAGCAAGATGCATGAGTGCATGCAGACATCATTATTTTTTACTAACTTCATTAGCATTTCCATACATTGTTTTAAAAAGTCATTAAGTCCTTAAATTCCTCTTTCACAATTATCCACATGAAGGAAAAAAAGCTAACAATGGCTAACCTTTTTTCCATTTATTTTAATGACGTCCAAATCAGAAAGAATGCAGAGCTGTCAAATTTGTCTTACATTTGGCGGTCCCACCAGCACCATCTCTATCCCAGCTCTGTTTTAATTGACTTTTAGATTCATTGTCTGTTAGAACCATGGCCATTTGTCAGTGTCTGCCTGCGCCACTTCTGTGTTTGCTTAACATCCTGTTGCATGTGTAGAGTGAGCAAGTTAGGTTTTTCAGGCATGTGTTTATAATCCCTTGTTCTTGTCAAAGTCTTAGTTTTGTTTTACATTTGTAGCGCAAATCACGTTGTCAAACATCTCCAGCACTAATGTTCTCATCCTGTTGTTTGTGTATGCTGCTATAACTTCCCCACTGCAAACATTCCAGTTTTGGCATTATGAAGAACTAGTTTGTGAACCTGAAGTATTTATGATAAGAAAAAGAAAACATCTATGCTCTAGCCTACAGCCCAGTTGAAAGAACTCTTTGAAGCGTGATACATCTTCCGCACCTCAGTCTGGGAAGAATCTATAGTCAGCACCGAAATCCTGGCATAGTAAACACAGAAGATACTCACCACCTCAAGACAAAGGACTGTTGTCAGAAGTCAGCTGCTTCCATTCAAATGCTGCCTTAAACTAGAGTGCCTAAATCTGTTGATTGCCAACACTACCACTACAGTATCCCACAAAGGGCTTATGTGTCAGCTCAGTGTGACCTCCTTTATCTCCCAGGGCTGCTGCAGCTGCGATGTAGCCTCGGTGGGTGGCTTTTAGAGCTCTACCATGTTTGACGGTGCATCTCCAAATTTATGCACCAGACTAAAGACATGTTCAAGTCCATTTGACTTTACTCAGTGTTTTTATGAGAAGTTTTATGGACCTCTCCCCCACTTGTCTTTTAATTTGGGGTTACCATGTTCTCATTTGATTATTACAATGATAGTCTGTTTCCAAGTGATGCTTTTGTTTGAACCAGATGAAAGTTAGTGAAACTTTGTAATGATCTATGTGCACTTTTACTTGTAAAATGGAGATTTCTGTATGTTTATACTTGTAAATATAATTGTCGTTAGTGCCCTATTGCTCATGTTGTCCTGCCTCGCATTTGTGGTTCTGTTAATGACTTGTATCTTAATTAAGTTCTTAGTGGTGTTTAATAGGGAGGAGGGTGGGGGTGGGGGAATATTTCTACCAATGGAAGCTTCATTAATTTGGTTCTTTACTGTTTTGAGGGAAGAAAGAGAACGTGAAATGGTCTGTGTATTGTTGGATTTTAAGCAATATTTTAGAAGCTGTGTGACTGCTTTAATAATTTTTCCCAGTGTTATTTGATTCATACTAGTTATACTAAAGCTGAATGACAATTGTGTGAAAGTTAATGTCTTCATAAGATCGAATATGCCCCTGTTACACAGCTGACGTATAGTGTATTACTTTTGAGGCTAGTAAACTATGAAGTTTAGATTTTGAATCTCGTTACAGGGTTATTTATATAATGTGACATTATTCAATACTGACAGACTACATAAAGTAGTTTTAAATCCTAGTGCTATTCGTATTTGAAAGGTAGCAATGAGGAGGAAATGTGATCTGGCTGTGTTTGTCTTCTGTACAAAGCCTGAAGTGCTTGTGTGTGTTTGGCTAGCAGCCACAGAGGGCAAAGTTTAAGGTTTTCTTGTAAGGACTAACTGTTCTTTTCAAGCTACTGTTTGTTTTTCTAAAAGCAGGATTTGCTTCCTTAGGAGGCAAGTTCCTTCACGTGGAATAGTGCAACCTGTATATGGGTTATTACAATAGGACAGACATTTGTACTTGCACAGTTTAAATCATTCTTAAATTTTGAACATGTGAATTGTCCCAAAACTTTAATTTTTCAATAATTTTTACTCTTTTTGTGCACATGTTGATTTCTTAATGGTAAGTGCTTTGTTTAAGATAGTGTTCTCTGTTGAGAATATTTTCATGAAATAAAACAATCTTTTCATGGTCGGTTAAGGTGTGTAATGTGTTATCTCTTATTGCTATGTGAACTAAAGACTTTGTTCTTGAACGTGCTATATTCCAGATAATACAAAATAGATGATAAGTTACATAAGTAGGAACATCTGTGTTAAGGAACGTTTTTTGCAAAGCAGTTTTGGAAATTCTACTTTTTAGTTGCACTTAATCTTTCCTAGAGGAAAAAAGTTAATATTTCTTTACAGTGGATTTGAGTTGAATGTAATAGTTTGGATTTTAAGTCTTTGTTCTGCAGTAGCTGTGTTCACAGACCTTCCTTATGCACCACCTCATCCTCCGCAGCCATAAGAACTCTCCCTGTGCCACATGCTCTCAGCATTTCCTGTGCTTCTGCTTGAATTTCTGACCAGTTAGAGAGAGCACCTTTGTCTTCTGTTTGCCATAAATAGGATCATATCTGTCATTTTAGGAAGTCTTCATTTCACAAGGTTCAGCTTTTTAAAAGGGCAAATGAGACTATGAGTGGTTACTTGATCCTGCACAATGAGGGATTGTAATTGTTGAGATCAAAATTTAGAGATCCATGCCAAGCTGGAAGTAGGGACACATACAAAACAAAGCGGTAGGAAAACAGTGTCAACAACAAAAATCGCAAAATGAAAAGGGCTTTTACTATCTGAACTAAGATCAGGAAGCCAAATCCTACTTGTTAGGGAAAGATAATATCCTTAAAACAATCCTAACAAAAGCAAAAGTATCTTCAGCCTTGTTGAAAAGGCTAGATTTTCTTTGTGAGGGAGGTATTAAGTAAAAAATTATAAACACCAAACCTATTTCAATGAGCTCATATACCTGGCATCAAAGATATTCCTGAGTATAGTCACTGTTAATATTCTAAGAAACTAGAAAGTGTAAGAGATGCCAAAAGATTGGGGGGTTAAAAAATTTATCTTTATTTTTCTTAATTTTTTCACATGGGTATTTTCCTTAACCTGATTAACTTTCCATGTTTTTGAGCTTTGCAAAGATCATGTCATATTCTGTATTAGCAGGCCTGATATTCAGCCACTGCACACGGATATAGCCATAGATAATGCTAAATACTGAAATATTTCCATATTGGTTGGTAAATAGTAATTCCGAAAAGAAGTAAAACTGGTTACTCATATAAGTTCTGGTACGTATTGTTTATCTCAAACCACACATGACACCCTGTGATGCGTTTATTGTTTAAACCCCTAGAGTGCCGGGGAGCGCGATCGCTCTCCTCCTGTCTTTCGCCAAAAGTGCCGGGAGCGCTATCACGCTCCTCCTGCAGTGTCCAGTTCTAAGTCTGCTTTTATTAGGGATGATGATATTGCTAAGTATGTCAATTCTTGCTGTGAAGATGACGATTTTGTGGAAGATATTGAATATGTAACTTCATTTACTTGCGATTCATAATTTTTTTCCTAAACTGCTCTAAAATCAGCAAAAATGCCTTGGCAATTTTAGCATAGTTCCTAGGATATTGGTTGGCACCCAAAGGGTTAAGCACTGAGGACAAAAGCTGAAGGGCTTAACTATAGATTTACTATTATTTCAGGTTTGGGACTCTTTGGTTTTGTAAGCTCCTATCCTGCTCAAGGGGATCCTGGAAGAGACTGGGTAGACACAGGTGTTTGGGGACATGGTCCCTTCTGTAGTAAAGTTTTGTTTTCTCGGGCATCTTGTTCTGTGGTGGAGGGTGGCCTGTCATGTGCATTAAGGAGGTGTGAGGAGAAGGACTCCACCAGGACTCTGTTTAATACCCAGTAGAGTGTAGAGAGTACTCTCTAGCAAGTGACAGCACAGCTTCCGCTGTGTGCTCCACCCTCTGCCCCTGGCACGTCTCCGGATGGGAGTATCACATTGTGTGTCCTCTCTGTCTGCACCTCCACCTCCAAGTCTACCTTTCCCCTCACTTGCCTGGGCAGACCAAGCTGCTTGGACTGGAGAATAATTTGAGAAAAAGTGAAGTCATTGTTTGACAACTTGATGCAAAAAGAAGGTGATGGGTCTTAGGCTGCAGGGTTTAACAATGGTGTGGTCATTTTAGAGGTTTGGATTAAAAATATGTCAGGGTAACTGAAGAAGTAGCTTCTGCAGATGAATAGGCAACAAAGTTCCCAGACCCCATTAAGAGAGTAACTAAGGAGAAAGACTATCTGCCTGAACAGATGAAAGTGCCCTATTCTGGAAAAAAAAAATGCCACAGAGGTAATTTGTTAGTAAGAGGAGCAAGAACCAGGGCTTAAGGCAGGATGGGGGATAGGTTAATGCGACTGTTTTGTGCAAGTGCAGCCCTTATCTAGAAAGCTGGTAACCTCCAGGCCCTGAAAAGAAAAGATAAACACCAGTTGCCAGTCTTTCGGTTGTACATCAAGAAGGCCTGGACAAGGAGAACCTTTTTTCTGGATTGGTTCTGTCAATGCTTTGTCCCTGAAATCTGGAAGTACCTTCCCAGTAAGGGACTGCCCTTTAAAGTTCTTTTGATAATGCTCTAAGTCACCCAGAATTCCATGAGTTCAACACTGAAGGTGTCAAAGTGGTCTACTTGCCCTCAAACAACATCTATTCAGCCTCCGAATCAGGGAGTCCTTTAAGGTTCATTACACATGGTACTCGAGAAAGGATTGTCCGCACTATGGAAGAGAACCTGGTAGAACATGAAAGTCTGGAAGGATCATACTATTGAAGATGCCTTCGTAGTTACAGGAGAAGTATGAAAGCCATCAAGCCTGAAACAAGTCCCAGATAAAGAAAACTGTCCAGATGTTGTGCTGGACTTACAGGATTTATGACAGAGCCAATTAAGGAAATCATGCAAGATTGTGGATATGACAAAATACTAATAAAAAAGGTGAGTGTGGCCTGGCTGGTGTGGCTCAGTGGTTGAGAACTGACCTATGGACAATGAGGTCATGGTTCAATTCCTGGTCAGGGCACATGCCCAGATTGCTGGCTCGATCCCCAGTAGGGGGTGTGAAGGAGGCAATGATTCTTATCATTGATGTTTCTCTCTCCCCCTCCCTTTCTCTCTGAAATCAATTTAAAAAATATATTTTTTTTAAAAGTGAGTGAGTGTGTGTGTGTGAAGGCTTTCAAGATGAGGTTCTTGGAGAAATTCAAGAGCTAATAGACACCACCCCAGAGGAATCAACAGGAGATGACGATGGAGGTGAGTACCTCTAATCCAATGTCAGGTGATAAGGAAGAAGACAGAAGAAGCAGTGCCAGAAAACACATTGACATTAGACTATTTGGCAGAAGGGTTCTAATTATTCAAGACTACTCGGACTTCTCTTATGACATGGACCCTTTATGATACAGACACAGAAACTAAAGCAAATAGAAGAAGGATTGGTACCGTACAGAAACATTTTTAGAGAAATGAAAAAGCAAGAAAAAAGACAAATTATGATATATGTCTGTAAAGTTACACTGAGTGTGCCTGCCTCTCCTGCCTCCCCTTCCACCTCCTCCATCTTGTTTCCCTCTGCAACCCTGAGACAGCAAGACCAACCTCTTAGCCAGCCTACTCAATGTGAAGACCAGGAGGATGAAGGCCTTTTGTGATGATTCACTCCCACTGAATGAATAGTAAATAACCATCAGGCTGTACAGTTAATAAACTTACCAGTTTTCTATGTGTGTGTCTTTGTGTGAAAATCTAATAACTATCTGGTAAGAACTGTATGAGATGTTTTCGTGTCATCATCGCTTAAGTGTTCATCGTGTAGAACATCATGTACAGTGAGTTTATGGAAGTGGATTTTCATTACATCAGCATAAGATGAGTGATATTCAATATAGAATTGATAATGCATTCGTTTTCTTACTGTTTTATAAGTTTGCTTTCAAAGAATTACATTACTGTACAGTATGCCTCTCTTCTAATTGGAGATAATGTGTATCAGCCTACTATCACAGGTAAGTGGTTTTTAAAAAAGTAACAATGTTTTCAATACCATATTACGAATATGACTGTATTACTGTATACCATAAAAATTTCATAACGATTCATTCATTAGTGTATAGGCTAGGTTACAGTGAAGGAGTCCTGTTGATTACAGTAGGCTACCATAAAGCAATCATATTGCTGCTGCTTCATTATCAGTGCATGAATTGTTATATGCCTGTAATATTAATTTGCTTTTTACATTTTTTCATTTTTGGTGTCTTGTTAGTAATAAGTGTAACATGTACAATGTTTTATATCATACAAGACTTGAGGTAGGCACTGACAATCTTGTAAACAGATGATGTAAACACAGTACAGTAAATATAGTGCAGTACTATAAGTGTATTTTCTCCTATGATTTTCATAATACTTTTTTTTTGTAGCTTATTTTATTGTAAGAAGACAGTATGCAATGCATATAACATACACAATATATGTTATTCAACTGTTTATGTTATTGTTAAGGCTTCCAGTCAACAACAGGTTAAGTAATTAAGTTGATGAGGAAGCAAAAGTTATATGTAAATTTGGGACTGTGTGGGGGTAGGTGCCTCCAACCTCCACGCTGTTCATGGTCAACTGGTATAAACAACGCTGTTCTCTACGCCCACGTGCATGTTTATGGATGTGAGAGTTTCTCTACGATCTACCTAGGAGTGGAATGGCTACCAGTGATGGCGAACCTTTTGAGCTCGGCGTGTCAGCATTTTGAAAAACCCTAACTTAACTCTGGTGCCGTGTCACATATAAAAATTTTTTGATATTTTCAACCATAGTAAAACAAAGACTTATATTTTTGATATTTATTTTATATATTTAAATGCCATTTAACAAAGAAAAACCAACCCAAAAAATGAGTTCGCATGTCACCTCTGACACGCGTGTCATAGGTTCGCCATCACTGGGCTAGACTGTGGGTTATATTTATATTCAGTTTTAAAAGATAATGCCACATTTCCCACTCAAAGTGATTATAACATTTTTACATAACTACAAGTTGTCTATAAGGGTTACCTGTGCTCCATATCATGGCCAACACTTAAGAGTAAGACTTTTTAATTTCTGTCAGTTCTTTGGATGTAAAATAGCATTTCATTGCTCTTAATTTGCTTTCCCCTGATTATTAATGTCGGTGAACCTATTGAATAGACTGTCTGTACCCCATTGTAAATTCTTGCTTCCTTTGTCATAGACTAATCGACCTTATAGGCGTGGATTTATTTCTGGGCTCTCTATTCTGTTCCGTTGGTCTGTGTCTGTTTTAATGCCACTGCCATGCTGTTTTGATTATGGCCTTATGATATAGTTTGACATCATGTATCATGATTTCTCCAACTTTGATATTTTTTCTCAAGATTGCTGTGGCTATTTGGGTTCTTTTGTGGTTCCATGTAAATTTTAAAATTATTTGTTCTATTATATGAAAAATGCCATTGGTATTTTGGTAGTGATTGCAGTAGTTTTAAAATGTTAATTTTTTTCCCCATCATGAGCATGGTATATGCTTCCATTTATTTGTAATTTCTTCAATGTATTGTACTAAGCTTTAACCTCCTTGGTTAAATTTATTCCTAGATGCTTTTAAAAATGCAATTGTAAATGGTATTGCTCTCTTAATTTCTCTTTCTGATAATTTAATTTTTTGTGTATAAAAATGAAAACAATTTTAGGATATTAATTTTGTATCTTGCTACTTTGCTGAATTCATTTATCAGTTCTAGTAGTTTTCTGATGGAATCTTTAGAGTTTTTTCTCTATAATATTATGTCATCTGCAAATAATGACAGTTTTACTTCTTCCTTCTAATTTGGATGCCATTTATTTCTTTTTGTCTGATTGCTGTGGCTGGGACTTCCAGTACTATGTTGAATAAGAGTGGTGAAAGTGAGCATATCTATCTTGTTCCAACTCACACTTTTAGTATGAGTTGAGTATGATATTAGCTGTAGGTTTGTCATATATGGTTTATTATGTTGAGGTATGTCCCCTCTATTCCCACTTAGCTGAGAGTTTTTATCATAAATGGGTGCTGGATTTTGTCAGATGCTTTCCCTTTATTAATATGATTATATAATTTTTATTCTTCAATTTGTTTATTTGGTATATCACATTAATTGATTTGTGGATATTGTACCAATCTTGCATCCCAGGAATAAATTGTACTTGGTCATGGTGTATGATCTTTTTAATGTATTTCTGGATCCAGTTTGCTAATATTTTATTGAGAATCTTTGCATCTATGTTCATTAGGGTTATTGATCTATAATTTTTTTTTTCTTTGTAATGTCTTTGTCTGGTTTTGGAATCAGAGTAATGCCGGCCTTGTAAAATGAGCTTGGGAGCCTTCCCTCCTCTTGAGTTTTTGGAATAGTTTGAGGGTAGATGTTAATTCTTCTTCGAGTGTTTGGTAAAATTCACCCATGAAGCCATCCATTCCAGGACTTTTGTTTGTTGGGAATTTTTTTTATTACTGATTTGGGTTGGTTGGTAGCAATTGGTCTGTTCAGATTTTTGTTTCTTCTTGATTCATTCTTGGAAGATTGTATGTTTCATCCAGATTGCCCCATTTGTTGACATATGGTTGTTTGTAGTGTTTTTTATAATCCTCTGTACTTCTTTGGTGTCAGTTATCACTTCTCTTTCATTTCTGATTTTATTTGTCCCAGCCCTGCCCCGCCCCCTGCCTAGCAGAGTTCAGCTTTTTATTGAATGTGTTACGAGAGGTTCAAAAAGACCAAAGCATTTGTCAGCACCAGATTCCCCAGATTCTTTCTTTGCTTCCACTTTCTTCTCCTCAGCTGAGGTAGCAGTGGTAGAGGGGGCAGGATCTCTAGCCCCTACACCTGCTGGTCCACTAGGCCTGACATTGCAGAAGCTCCCAATGTTGACATTGGCCAGAGCCTTTGTAAACAAGCCTGGCCAGAAAGGTTCAAATTTACACCAGCTGCTTTCAAGGAAGCCATTGATCACATCTCTGTGACTGTTATCTCATCATCATGCAGGATGAGGGCTGAGTAGATGCAGGCGAGCTCCCAGACAGAAGACACGGTGTGGGCGAGAGCTGGGCAAGTGCTCATTGCCAGATGAAGTGAGGGTCTCATGTGGGCTGAGCACCTTACTGGCAGCTGGGGAAAGCGCTCTCTTTTTTTCTTGATGAGTCTAGTTAAAAGTTTATCAATTTCAAGTTTATGTTTTCGAAGAACCAGCTCTTGGTTTCATTAATCTTTTGTGTTGTTTTTTAGACTCTATTTTGTTTATTTTCACTCTGATTTTTATTATTTCCTTTCTTCTACTCACTTTGGGCTTTGTTATTCTTTTTCTAGTTCCTTTAGGTGTAGCATTAGATTGTTTATTTGAGATTGTTCTTATTTCTTGAGGCAACTGAATGTTGTCCCATAGGTCCCTTAAACTATCCTAATTTCTAAAATTATTTTAGCTGTTTTGAATGGGTGTTTTCTGCTACATTGTCTTTTATTTAGATGCTGATTTGATGTTCTGCTTCATCTAATGTGCTGTTGATTCCTTCTTGTGTATTTTTTTTAATATATTTTATTGATTTTTCACAGAGAGGAAGGGAGAGAGATAGAGAGCTAGAAACATCGACGAGAGAGAAACACCGATCAGCTGACTCCTGCACATCTCCTACTGGGGATATGCCCGCAACCCAGGCACATGCCCCCGACCGGAATCGAACCCGGGACCCCCCAGTCCGCAGGCCGACGCTCTATCCACCGAGCCAAACCAGTCTCGGCCCTTCTTGTGTATTTATTTCAGTTATTGTATTCTTTGTTTCTGAATAATGCTCATTAACTTCCCTGAGCATTTTTATAACTAGTGTTTTGCACTCTGTATCTGATAGACTTCTTGCCTCCATTTAATTTAGTCCTTTTTTTCTGGAGATTCCTCCTATTTAATTTGGGATACGTTTGTCTCCCCACTTTGGTTTTATCTCTGTGTTTGTTTCTATATATTCGGTAGATCTGCTACGTTTCCCAGTCTTGGCAGGATGGCCTTATATAGAAGGTGTCCCGTGGGGCCCAGTGGCACAGTCTCACTGATCACCTGATCCAGATGCTCCAGGAGTGCCCCTTCTGTGGGTTGTGTGTGCCCTCCTGTTGTAGTTGAGCTTGACTGCTGTTAGCACATCAGTATGTGGGATTAACCCTCAGGCTGACTGGCTGTGAGGATTGACCACAGAATATGAGATGCTGTGTAGAATCTGACCCCGAGGAGTGGGATTTACCCCAGTGGGGTCTTGTGCCTGCCAAGACCTCTCTTTGGGTGTGCCACTTATGGAGCTAATCAGGTGGTGGCCTGTTTTGGTCTGAAGCTGGCCACCAGGTGTGTTGGTTCTGGGGCCTCTTGGGAGGGGCTGGTGCAGGCCAATGTCAGATGCTCCCTTTGACCAGCTACCTGTTAGGAGCTACAAGGTGATCTGCACTTGGTAGCTGCCTGTCCTGGGCCTGGATGTGCATGGGAGGCCACACTGCAAACTGCGGCTGGTGCCGCCTGGGCAGGTCAGCAAAAGGCCCAAGGCGCCCGGATACCCACCTCTGCCTGCCAGCTGCCCGTAAGGCTCAGCTGCTGACAGACCCTTGGGCAGAATGTGAGTTGGGCAAGGCAGGGTCTCAGGGAGTTGTCAGAGTGGAGCTAATGGAGTTCACAGGCTAATACAGAATCAGTTTTAGTTGTGTGTGTGTGGGGGGGAGGGGTTGGGGTCAGGGGGCTCAGCACAGAGACAATGGTGGCTGTCCCTCCAGCTCTCTCACCCTGGAGCGTGCAGTTTAGTTTCTCCCTCTTGGTATCTGGCATCCCAGGCCCCCACCCCAAGCTTGACCAGAGGTGTGTTTTTTAAAGATACACTGCAACTGGTGGAGGAGGGCATAGGCGCAAAAATGAGGGACATCTGTAATACTCTCAACAACAACAACAAAGGCATACCGCAACTTGTTGGATATAAAACTCTTGTGTATGGTCTCAAAACTATTTAGAAGATCAGAAGAAAAACCAAATTGGTGTTTGACAGTTGGTGGCAGAGTGATTAAGTTTATTTTGTAATCCTGTATTCCAAGTTTTCTACAATAGAAAAACTTGAGAGGGATACTGATAAACTAGAAGGTACACCCTTTGGGAAGTGAAAAATCTAGAAAACTCATACTAATCAGCTAGAGGAAAAACAACAGTCGACTGTTCTGAAACACTTGTGATGGCATGAACTATACCCGTGGTCGGCAAACCGCGGCTCGCAAGCCGCATGCGGCTCTTTGGCCCCTTGAGTGTGGCTCTTCCACAAAATACCACGTGCGGGCGTGCACGTACAATGTGATTGAAACTTCGTGGCCCATGCGCAGAAGTCGGTATTTTGTGGAAGAGCCACACTTAAGGGGCCAAAGAGCCGCATGTGGCTCGCGAGCCGCGGCTTACCGAGCCGCAGTTTGCCGACCACTGAACTATACCAGCTTCTGTGTGCTCACCCTGTACCCGGTGCTGTGCTGCACACGGGGCTTGATGAGGTGAACTTGCAAGCACCACAGCTTGATTTTGAACCTATGTCTTCTCCATTGTATCGCTAGTCACTGTCTCCTAAGCTAGGAACCTTACATTTTCCACATCAGACCATTGTTTTTTGTTCACTGTCAGAAATCTAGTGGCTAGGGAGGAGGGTGACCCAGCAAGGTTAGGAGACAGAGTTACTGTGCTATGATGGTTGTTTAATAGTAACGAGTCTGGATACAGTTGTTTCACAAAAAGATATATTTTTCATATGGCTATTTACATTTTTTCATATTTAGTTAAAGAATATCATACAACTGATACCGTCCGAAATGTTTCATGCTTTTAAATTCTTTTCTATTTACACTTTTCTGACATGGAATTAAAACTAAAATGGTTAAATATCTCGGTAATAGAAAGCAACCAGTCAACATAGCTAGTGTCTTCTCTTAAATTTGCTCATCAACATTAGCAATAGTTACCTTAATAATAAATTATCTTCCATTTAAAAATCAGTAGTAATTTTAAACAACTCATAAATAAGTGTGCTCTGTGCAATTTACATGTTTAATATCCTGTGGATACTAAAAGCCTGTATGTTGTCAGATTTGCACGTTATTATTTCTTCAGATGATAAGCTTTTCCAAAGAAGGAACCGGAGAAGCTTGAAGTAATATCTGAACGTTCTCTGGAGAGTTATCACAGCTCTGCTTGCTTTACAGGAGGTTCCAGTTTACGTGAGAGGGCAGTTAGAATCTGGTTGAATTTCTCGTATCTCTCGGCCTGATTGACTTGTGCGCCCTTGCTGCCCCATAGCAATCGCATTTGAAATTCAGTCTTGATGATTTCACTCATTTCTTCATCTGGTTGAAAACCTAATATAAACAAAACAAAATGGTTTTTTTTCAGTTCTGCCTAAAACAGTGTAGAAAATAGACTGAAAACTTGCTCATTTAAAGTAGGATCAAAATGAACTTTGTCTCTTTTTTAAAAATCCCCCCAAGGAAAAACACAGGAAATGCGGTATATAAGGGAGGGCAGAGTCCCACTCTCAAGGACCTGAGCACCTGCAGAGAAAGGCTAACAAGTAGCTCACTGAGCCACGACAGAATAACATTCACGTGCACAAGCCACTGTGGGCTGTGCTGTGAGAAGGAGGGTTCAAAGTACCTCGTGGGCTTTATTTTTACAACTTCATTGATGTAGCGTTTACATGTCACCCATTTCAGCTGCACCACCATCACCACTAGTTACAGAACACTTCTGTCACCCTAGAAAGTTCCCTCGTGTCCCTATGCACTCAGTCCCCATTCCTACCTCAGACCCCCACCAGCCACGAATCGGCTTTTTGTTGCTGTTGTTTTGCCTTTTCTAGAAATTTAATATAGACTTACATAGTATGGACTTTTCTTTGTGTCTGGCTGCTTTCGCTTAGCATGGTGTTCTTGAGATTATTCCATGTTGTTGTGTGTTATCACTAATGCATTCCTCTTTATTGTGTTCAGTTACATGGACATGTGACATTTTGTTTATCCATCCCCAACGGGTGGACATTTGGGCTGTTCCCAGTTTCTGAGTATTATGGATAATGTTATGAACATTTATGTGTAAGGTTTTGAGTGGACATGTGTTTTTCATTTCTCTAAGAGTTCCACATTAGGGCATATGGTAAATATATGTTCACTTTTAAGAAACTCAAACTCTTTTCCAAAATGGCTCCACCATTTTATATTCTCATCAGTAACATGCAGATCCTAGTTTCTCCATAGGCTGCCAACCTCTAGTATGGTCAGTTTTGCTAACGACTAATGCTTTGAACATCTTTCCAGGTAGTTACTTGTCATTCCGTATCATCTCTGGTGTGTCTATTCAAATCTTGTTTGTCTTCTCAGTGAGTTCCAAGGATTCCTAATATATTCTAGATATAAGCCCTTTATAGATATAGAGAGAGGCAAAAGTAGGTTTATAGTTGTGAGTATGCAAAACAGTTTATTCTTGTATTATTATTTATTAATTATTGTTTATTTTCCATATGAACAACTCTAAACCTACTTTTGTCCTGTCCTGTATGTTTGTCAAATATTCTCTTCTAATCTGTGCATTGCTGTTTCACTTTGTTAACTGTCTTTTAAAGAGCAAAATTTTAAATTTTGATTTATCAGTGTTTTCTGTTAAGGTTCATGCTTTTTGTAGCTTAAAAAAATCTTTGCCTAACACAAGGTCACAATGAATTTCTCCTGTGTTTTCTTTTTAAAAAATATATATTTTTAAAAATATATTTTTATTGATTTTAGAGAGGAAGGGAGGAGAGATAGAAACATTAATGATGAGGGAAAATCATTGATTGGCTGCCTCCTGCACACCCCCCCCCCCCCCCACACACACACTGGTGATCGAGCCTGCAATCCGGGCATGTGCCCTGACAGGGAATCGAATCATCATCCCCCTGGTTCGTAAGTCGACACTCAACCACTGAGCCACACTGGCCAGGCTCCTGTGGTTTCTTATAGGAGCTTTCCACTTATTTTTACTTTACTCATATTTTGGTTCTATGATCATTTTTTATTAATTATTGTGTATGGTATGAGGTAAAGATTGTCTTTTTTTGCATATAATATTCAATAGTTCCAGCACCATTTGCTGAAAGGCTGTATTTTTCCCAATGAATTATCTTGACACTTTTGTCAAAAATCAAATGACAGCCCTGGCTGGGTGGCTCAGTTGGTTGGAGCATCACTTGGTACACCATGAAAGGTTGTGGGTTCGTTTTCCAATTAGGGCACACACCTAGGTTAGATTCCCAGTCAGGGCGTGTACGGGAAACAACTGATTGTTGTTTCACTCTCACAGTGGTGTTTCTTTCTCTAAAAAATCAATAAACACAACCCTAGCTGGTTTGGCTCAGTGGATAGAGCGTCCGCCTGCAGACTAAAGGGTCCTGGGTTCGATTTCAGTCAAGGGCACATGCCCGGGTTGTAGGCTTGAGCCCCAGTAGGGGTTGTGCAGGAGGCAGTCGATCAATGATTCTCATCATTGATGTGTCTATCTCTCTTTCTTCTCTCCCTTCCTCTCTGAAATCAATAAAAATATATTTTTTAAACAATCAATAAACACATCCTTGGGCAAGGATAAAAATTTAAAAAAATCAATTGACTAAAAAAAGATTGAAAAAAAGTCAATTGACAACCATATGTGTAAGCCTGTTTCTCAACTCTCTCTCCTCTTCTATAAAAGAGAATTATCTGGTCTACTTAAGGCCAAGGATGCTCAGTCAACTCTTAGAGAGGGGTAATCTCTAGCCACAGAGTCACATAAGCATGTGGTTCTCATCCTTTTTTTTTTCTTTTGAGAGAGAGAAACATTAATGCAAGCGAAATATTGATTGGCTGCCTCCTGCATGCCCCCAACCCGGGATCAAGCCTGCAACCTGGGCATGTGCCCTGACAGGAATCGAACCAGCAACATTTTGGTGCATGGGAGGACACCAAATCAACTGAGCCACACTGGCCAGGGCCCTCATCCTCGATTATCGATGGGGTACTGCGCTCTGTCATTAAATATATTCCCACCATCTAGATCAGAGGATCTTGGTGGTTGAGAGGATAATAGAAGACTGTTAGTCCATCTTTCCCTGTGATGCCTGAATATCTTTGACAGATAACCAACCAGAGGCCAGATGACAACTTCCATTCATTCAGGTAATATGCTTTGAGCCCCTACTCTGGGCTGGGTGCCCGGGATATGATGGTGAGCAAATATCTACCCTTAGTGGGTTCACAGTCATAACCAGCAATGGGAACTTGCTATGTAAACCTGTAGCAGGATCAACTGAGAAATACCATCAGATACCTTTAAAGTAATTTGCTATAGAACAACTTAAAGCACACTTTTGGCTTAGGCCTCATCCAATGTAATGCATTTATTGGCTTTATATAAGCAGGCACTGTACTATCTGGTGAATTATGTGCATTTATTGTTTGAGTTCTACAATGCTAACCTTGGAGAACTTTCTGAGGAAAAAAATGAAACAGGTATATAATGCTTACACCTATATCAGGCACAGTGCAAACTGTTTAGTCCTAATTTCTGGTTCTGAGGCGACAGCTTTGTTTTAGGGTGAAATAATAGGCCTCTCTCACCCCATTCAGTTCTTAACCTTGTGGATCAAACTGTTGGCTCTTGGAGAATTAAAAAAATTATCTAGTGAGGATGAGAAAATAGTCGTCCCTGATAACTGCCTCAGTCAAGTCCTTGTTCTTGCATTTGCTTCCTAAATGGTCTTTTTGCCTATAAGCCTCCAGCCCTCCCACCTTCCTCCACACAGATGCCAGACTGGAGGCACAAATGTGACCATGTGATGGGACCCTCCCACCTTTCCCTGGCTCTTCTTCAGTCACAGACGCACATGGAAGGCCTCCCCACTTCCTTCTCAGCCTGGTTGGCCGCTCCTTACGACCCACTCTACACTAACCCAAACCCAAGTACTTGTGTTTTGTACTTTTCCCCAAGCTCTTTTAGTACCTTTGCTTGTGTTGGACCCTTCCATGCTAAGAGCAGGGAGCTCCGTGCCCAGTGTGACTGAGAAGAAATAGGCATGCAGATAAATGAAGTCAAATAAAACTCTGACTCCTTATGTTGGCCCATCATGTTTTCTAATGGTAATTATTAGAGGTGGGCAAGCTGACCAATTCTTTCTTGACCTTTTCTCTCTGTTTATTCTATACCAATGACTCAACAGAATACATACAAAGAAGAGAGAAACAGGATCTTAAGTCAGTTAGGAATTAAGAGGAAGTAATGACCAATCATAGAGGAAACAGAATTCCCACGCCTCAATCTTTCCTACGTGGTCTTTTCTAATTGAGAACATCCATGCTCTTTTATTCCTTCATTCCAGTGACTATTCAGAGCCGACAGCAGCTTATAAAAAGCAGCTCTTACCTTCCAGGATCCTCTCGGCATTCATCCGGTAACTGTGTGCAGCCTCTGCCACGAGTCGGGCTGTTGTCAAATGGTTCATCATAATCTCACAGCTTTCGTTATTTTTTTCCCACGTGTCAGTTCCTTCAAAAATGACAGCCTGTCGCTCCATTAAAGTCACAAGAGGCATCAGCAGGGGGACTGATATATTGTTTGGGAGGACACACGTGGACTCTGAAAAACAAGGGGTAAAATTTTTTTCCAGATAATTTTTTTTTTCTCCCAAAGTTAAGATGCTGAGGTAGGAGAATCCTAGTCCCACCTCCTCCATGGACACATTAAATCTGCAGCTAAATATGGAACAACTTCCTCTGAAAAAAGAAACTCCTACAAATCAGGCCAATGAGAGAGGCCCACACAGCAGCATGTAGGAGAGGCTGGGACACGGTCTCATCATAAGCCCCAACCCCGGTACAGTGACCACAGTCTGGAGGGAACTCAAAACCCAGAGCTTCTCCCTGAGGAGCCTGGGGTTTGAGCCCCACATTGGGCACCCCAACTTCTAAGACCTATGCTGAGAGTCAAGTCTTCAGAAGGTCTAGCTTTAAAAACCAATGGAGCTCAAGTCCATGAAACCTACAAGACCATAAGGATCTGAGAAATAGCTCTTAAAGGGCTCACATGCTCTGCTTCACCCACCCCAGGGCTCAGCGAGAGGGTTGTCATGTCATTTAGCCACACCTAGGGGCCTGCTAGCTGACAGGCACCATCTTCACACTCTGCCTCACCTGGCCAGTGGGCGCCTCTTTATTTTTAAAATACTAGGCTCCCCCTACGTTTTATTCTTTTTTTTTCTTTCTTTTAATCCTCACCCAAGGATATTTTATATTGATTTGAGAGAGAGAAACATTGATTGGTTGTTTCCCTTACGTGCTCCGACAACCTGGGTATGCGCCCTGACCAGGAATTGAACCCACCACCTCTTGGTGTATGAGATGACGCTCCAACCAATGGAGCCACACTGGCCAGGGCTTTTCTTCTCTTTTCTCTGTGGGAGCCATCTATATGCTCCTCCTCAGCTTTGCTCCAGCTCACTGGTCTCTCTCAGAAAGGAGCTCACATCCTTGTCTGGCTCCCGATGTTTACGGCTGCTGCCAGAGGACACCTCTACATTGCCAGGCTCTGGTGGCCACTGGGACTTATGCCCATGGGTGCCTTGGGACTGTAACCGATGGAGAAAGAGTTTTTAAACAGCTCCTGCCCCCAGAGCACAGCAAGAGGCAACAGTGGCCTAGGAGCTTATCATCATAACTGCAGCCTGAGAGGCAGGTTTCTAATTAAATACACATCTGAGGTTGATTGTAATCCTTTGCAGAGACCTCAAAGGCCAGGCACTACTTTGTGCCTCCCCCTGCTGTGGACTAGAGCACCTAGTCCCAGAGGAGAGCTTTTACCTGTAGCTGGGACCCTGGTTTTTGCAGCCGCCACCCAAGGAATTCTCCCTGATCACGTGACTCAGGGGAAGTTGTGTTCTTGGGTCCCACTGGATTGTAATCATTGGAGAGGGAGTGCTTGGCAGGCTGCCCCTTCCCCGCCCAGGGCACTGCACAGAGAAGACTGAAAAACAGCCCCATCTTTCTGTGAAAGGGGCCTATTTGCTTGTCCTGGAGCCTCACCCTGAGGGATAGGTTTCGGGTATGGCACACGACTAGGAGGTGTTCTCAGGGAACACGGGCTGGTGGATAATACCTTTGCACTCTCTAAAAGTCCATGCTACCCAGAGCAAACTACAGATTCAATGCAATCCTTATGAAATTCCTATTTTTCACAGCAATAGAACAAACAATCCTAAAATTTGTATGGAACCACAAAAGACGCCAAAAAGCCAAAGCAAACTTGAGAATGAACAAATGTGGAAGCATCCTGCTCCCTTATTTTAAACTACATTACAAAACTATAGTAAGGAAACAGTATGATATTGGTATTGGCACACAAAAACCACCGCAGACACATAGAGAATGGAATAGAAAGAGAAAGCAGGAATAAACTCGCACACAGATGTCAATTAATTTATAGCAAAGGAGCCAATATTCATACAATGAGGAAAGGACAGTCTTCAATAAATGGTGTTGGGAAAACTGGACAGCCCCATGCAAAAGGATGAAACTCGACCGCTATCTCACACCATACAGAAATTAATTCAAAATGGTTTAAAGATTTACATGTAACACCTAAGACCATAAAATTCTTAGAAGAAAACATAGGTGGTGAGCTCCTTGACACTGGGCTTGGTGATGTTTTTTGAATCTGACACCAAAAGCAAAGGCAACAAAAGCAAATCTAAACAAGTGAGACAACATCAAACTAAAAATTCTGCACAGCAAAGGAAACCATCAACAAAATGAAAAGTCAACCTATAGAATGAGAGGAAATATCTGCAAATCATCTATCTGATGAGGGATTAATATCCAAAATACTATATGAAGAACTTACAGAACTCAGTAGCAAAAAGACAAAAACACCAATCTGATTAAAAAAATAGGCAGAGGACCTGACTGAATGTTTTTCCAAAAAAAAAAAAGATACACATGATCAAGGGCTACATGCTAGGAAAGAATGCTATCCTCCACTTGGGACAACATGAATCCTGCAGGCAACTCAGGGCTCAGAACATGCCCTGCTGAATGCTTTGACCAAGCCAGAGCAAATACAGCCTGAGGTCTCATAGGCACCTACCGGGCAGTCGACAGACTCGGCCTTCATGCAGAGCTTTGCTGAATGGCTTCAGCTGCTTCTCGTAGAGGATGGCGGTTTGGGTGTGCTGGCGCCGCAGGGCAGTCCACGTTTCTTCTAGCCTTGTAATCTGGAAGAAAGAAAGGTGTTACTATTTTGTAAAAGGTCCTTTGTAAAATGACTTAAAATTTTTTAAAATATGTTTTTATTGATTTTAGAGAGACAGGAAAGGAGAGGGGGAGACAGAGAAACATCGATCCGCTGCCTCCTGCACACCCGCTACTGGAGATCATGCCCATAACCTGGGCAGGTGCCCTGACTGGGAAGCAAACCAGCAACCTTTTGGTGCGTGGGATGACGCTCAACCAGCTGAGCTACACCGGCCAGGGCTAAAATGACCTTTTTCCTTAAGTTTTAGAATAGCTGATAGATGCCCATGTTAAAAAAGTCAAAGCAGTTGAACGGAGTGTACAGAGAAAAGTTAATCCCCCACCCTTGTCTTTGTCTGCGTTGCTCTGATGGCCCATTCCAGGGACAACTCCTCTCATCAATTTCTTGTATGTGTATGTATGTCTGTGTAAACACACACACTCTACTTGCAAATAAATAAATGCACGTCATACTACACATATTTTTTTGTTCCTTATTTGGAAATCTTTCATATCAGTACATATTAAACAGCATAAAACAGCCTTATTTTGTTAAACTTCTGTACTATGTTCCACTTTGAGGATAAACTACAAAATTCCCTCGTGAAGATTTTGCAGATGTGTACCTGTGTGAAAATATGTGGAGGATAAATTTCCAGAAGTGGAACTACCGGGTCAAGGAGTGCATGTATTTTAAAGGTGGAAAGGAGCTGCCAGCTGTCTTCCATAGAGGTTGCACCAAGGAGAAGCTGTAGGAATGCGAGGGCCAGCGTTTTCATGCAACTCTTAAGTGGTAACGTCTGAGACACAGGGGATTAGATTACCCAGGCCACGTGCTGCCACCTCTCATGCCTTTACATTTCTTTTGGAATAATGTAGTCAACACCAACATGAGCTCCCGACTCTGACTGCGTGAAGACAGATGGTCCCCCACTCACCATGACACCGGCAGGCCTCAGTGTCTGAAGTTTCTACATGAAACCAGGAAGGGAGGAAGGGCGCTAATATCTAGGGAACGAGCGCCAGCTCAGGCATCAGGAATTTCATCTAGTCCTCGCAATACCCTGTGAAGCAGGTATTCTGGCCTCGTTTTACAGATCAGAAACCAGAAGAGATGAGGGCGCTCGCTTGAGGCAGCACAGCTGGTAAGGGACAGAGCCGAGCTTCGTTTTACTGCCTCTCAGCGCGCCTGTGTGTTCCAAGGGAAAGGGGAGCAGGGACCACACCAGCTGATTTTCTGGGAAGGAAAGGATGTGGGCTGGTCTTCCTCTGGCCACCCACCACGCTGCCCTCTCCCCCCGCACCCCCTGCTCTCCCTCAGCCTCAAGCTTCGCCTTTCTGAAAGAGCCCTTGTCTCCAGGCCAAGCCCGTCTGCTGGATGCTCTCCGGGTACGAGACGCTGGAAGAGAAAGTGGCCCTGTGGCTATATGCAGCGGCAGGGCTGGGTGGTGAGACACAGAAATGATGTGATTCCTCTGGGGTTTCCCCTGGGTCTACCACTTCCCTCCCCAAACCGTGCTGACTCACCGGGGCCCTGAGCACCCGGGGGCTGTCCCCTCATCGCTGAGGTGCCCCAGAAGGGGAGGGCGCCGCCTACAGAGGCCCGTTAACGTGCTCCGGGGTAAGTCCCTCACCGCGGAGTTTGATGTCATGGACAGCAGCCATGCAATGCCACACTCTGAGGGCGCTCTGGGCTGGAGGGCTACTCACACAGCTTAGCCTGCTGGCTCGGCTCTCAAAATTGTATGCAGGTTTGGATAAAGAGGAAATAAATCTCATGCCAACTGAAAGCACCTGAATGAAAAATTAGAACTCCTGATACTGCGGGGGCCAGTATATCATGAAAACATGGCTGAGCCTGCCCTATTCCCAGCATCAGCCCTACTACATCCCAGGGCATCTAAAGAATTTTGTAAACTCTTGGAATATTACGTTATAATTGAAATTGACACCCCTCCCCCAATTTTCCTGATGAAAGAACCAAGTTGTTCAACTTCCTGTTTCTAAGGTGACCTTGCTTTCAAGCAGGAGAATCATGTTCCCAACAAGCCCTGCAGGACACGTGTCCACAGCCGCCTTCCCAGGGGCGATGCTGGGTGTCCGTGAGGCCCCGGGATGTCCAGGGCAATCAGCTCTGAAACAGCCACGCTGGATGGCGAGCGGTTTTGTGTCACTGTTTGCAGACAGGGCTTACGGGGCTTACAGGGGTCCCCTACGCACCTAGGGCTGCTGAACACAGCGGGAAGCGGAATCTGTGAGCAAGACCACAGGACTCTATGCGGTTTGATTTCAAACACAGGGTTTCAGTTTTGACACTCATCCTAAAAACAGCCCGTCAAAGCAGATAAATTCAAAGTGCCCGATTTCAGAAACTCTAACTAGGGGGCTATATGGCAGATGGTCCAGAAATCTGGAATTTTTAATGAGAGAGGCTGTTTGAGGTAACCTGAGGAACATTCTAGGAGATAAAGCGCTTTAGGATTCTCAGATGTAAGCTCCCCAAATGGCTGTTTTCCAGTCATTGTCCCAAACTGCCTGCACCCTTGGTGACTCAGAGGGACACAGTCTCTCCCTGACCCAGCACACCTGCGCCAGACACATCATCCTAGTTGGTTCTTCAGGAACCTGTTCTTGAGGGTGACTCTTCTTATTGTGCATCAGAGAGAAAGGGTGGGTTTTTGGCAATTACCCACTATTTTTAAAAACAACCAAAATACTTAGGACACTGTTCTTGGTTGCCCCCTAATCAAAGCAGCTTTCACGACGATTCCATTTACCTTTTGAGATTGACTGACGCCCTCTGGGATTTGCTAAACATGGGCTCGCGAACATGAAGTACACGCAGGCCCGAGGGGCTGCACGAAGCGAGTGGAAACGTACCTGCGGCATCTCTAGGGCTTTCATGATGGCGGAGAAAGAATAGAGGTCCCCCATGGAGTCTTTCAGTTCCACCGCCACCTGGATGATCCGATTGAGGGTGGCCGCTCGGTCCTCCAGAGTGCCTGTGCAGCCCAGAATGTCCACTGCAATGCCGATGGCCATGGTGCTGTGTCTGCGAGGGAGGAGATCAGTGGTCAGGCCCAGGGTCAACAGGACGAGGAGGAAATGAAACCAAACCAGCTAGGAAACAGATTGGCTTTGCACCATGTGCTGCTCTTGCCCTGAGATGTGCTGGTAGCTCAGAGTTTGGCTGTGATTTCTCTGGAGACCACCCCACAGGCTGACTGCAGCGGGACCGCACAGGCCTCAGAGAGTGCACTATTCGGATTCCAAAGGACAGATGCCCAGGACCTGGCCTTGTTCAGGCTGGACCTGGGGCATGAAGAGGGCCCTCCTCAGGCAAAGTGCATGGGCTCCTTGTACCTTCTGCCATGAGAGATCCAAGGAGATACCAGGGCCCCCCAACACACCGGGGACTCCCCTCCTCAGGGAAGCATCGGGCCATCTCTGCCGAGCCCCCTGCCTGGGAAATGGAAAGGACAGAAAAATGAGAGAATATGCTTGATCCAGGAAGACGACAAGGGTGTCAGAACAACGGAAGGGATGAGGAGCTGAGACAGTGTCTGCAGCTCTGGTCAAGAGGCCAGAAAGTGAGTGGGGACGTGGACGAAGACGGAACAGCGGACTGGCAGGATGTCCCTGTAAGGTCAGGCTCTAAGAAAATAGAAATCTTGTTTGTATCTGTCAACAATGCTCCCTTTTCTCATCTTGAACTATATAGGGTGACCTCACAGACCCAGGACAGGAAGCAGTGTGATTTTTTCTCTACATGACAATGTGGCTCAGAGAGTCTCGATGGGCTGATGTGAGGGGTCACAGAGAGTCTCCATGGGCTGATGTGAGGGGTCACAGAGAGTCTCCATGGGCTGATGTGAGGGGTCACAGAGAATCCATGGGCTGATGTGATGGGGTCACACAGAGTCTCCATGGGCTGATGTGAGGGGTCACAGAGAATCTCCATGGGCTGATGTGATGGGTCACACAGAGTCTCCATGGGCTGATGTGATGGGTCACACAGAGTCTCCATGGGCTGATGTGATGGGTCACACAGAGTCTCCATGGGCTGATGTGAGGGGGTCACACAGAGTCTCCATGGGCTGATGTGATGGGGTCACACAGAGTCTCCATGGGCTGATATGATGGGGTCACAGAGAGTCTCCATGGGCTGATGTGAGGGGTCACACAGAGTCTCCATGGGCTGATGTGATGGGGTCACACAGAGTCTCCATGGGCTGATGTGATGAGGTCACACAGAGTCTCCATGGGGCTGATGAAGGGTCACACAGAGTCTCCTATTGGTGGCAGGCAGCACAGACTGAAGTCCCTTTCCTTCCCTCTGAAAATCAGGTTTGGGGAGTTGACGGCATTGGGCCAGAATGGCCTCAATTACATGTCTTCCAGGCCGATACAAGTGCTGGAGGCGAAGCCCCAATTCATAGTATGGTCACTAAGACACACATGTTTGAAAGCCTGGGGCCACCTTGTCCTAAAGCTTGCAGCTGAGGATGCCACTCCAAGGCCATGCTGCTGTCTTGTGCCCACAGGTGTGGGACCCTCTCCTTTCCTTGGGCAAAGGGTGGCATGATTCACCTCGTGCCTAGCATTACGTTTCCCTTGTCGGCCAACGTCCAGCCTAGGAAAACATCTTGGAAGATTTATTTGAGCCAAACTGATGGCAACGGCCAGGAAGCGAAATTTCAATGGATTGAGAAAATGCTCCAGAGAATGGTCAGTTTTGCATCTTATTTTATACATTAGACTCAAAGGAGGAGGTGTAAGAGGGGTTACATGAAATCCACTAGTGGTAGATGAGGACGGCAGGAGAACGCACAGCGGGGCAATCACCGGGGTTAGATGAAAAGCAAACTGAGGCAGATACTTCTCCTACACTGGTGGGTATGAGACAGCTGACATTTACAGCACAGAGAGATGGTCTGTGGGCAACAAGATAACCATGTGGTCTCCTGCTCTGGTGCCAGGGGTTGTGCCTTTGAGGGGTCTGGAAAAGAAAATTACTCTGACATTTCAAAGGTATGTTATCTTAGATGCACAACGATAAAAGACTTCCAAGTTAGCGACTGACCTTTGTCAAGGACGCTACAGGCTTAGGAGGTGACTACCCACTCCTACCCGCTTTTCCTTGGGAATTTTTATGGTTAGACCATCCTGGTGGTTCCTTTAGGTCTCTGGGTGTGTAAGGCCGCCACTGAGTTCATCAGGTTAGGATGTGGCCCCTTTTTCGTCCACACGCTAATGTTTGTTATATAAGTAACCAGCCCTGCCCTAGCCAGTTTGGCTCTGTGGGTAGAGTGCTGGCCAGCGGACTGAAGAGTCCCAGGTTTGATTCCGGTCAAGGGCATGTACCTTGGTTGCAGGCTCAATCCCTGGCACCTCGTGCAGGAGGTAACACAATTGATGTGTCTCTCTCACATCAATGTTTCTCTCTCTCCCTCTGTTCCATGCTCTCTAAAAATCAATGGGAGAATATCCTGGAGTAAGGATTAACAAAAAATAAAAATAAATAAAAAATGAGTAATGAGCTCTGCCATCTCTGTGTGTTTGCACACACACAGGGTGGGGCAAAAGTAGGCCTGCAGTTGTGAGTATGTGAAACCGAGTTTTGGCTTGTGCCATTTACTAATTATTGTATCATTTTCCATAGAACAACTGTAAACCTCCTTTTGCCCATCCTGTACGCATGTATGCTGCTTACTAGCAGTGTGGCCTTAGGGTGTTATCTGACGGCTCCATGCCTCGATTTCTTCATCTGTAAAATGGGGACAAGAGTAATTGTGAGAAATAGAGACTGTGGGTGGGTATAAAACTAATCAAAGCGCCTGGCACTGGCAGGCACCTAGCAAATAATACTTGTTACTACGATGATCTCTATGGGTACATCTTTCCCTCTATGTCTTGGTCCATTTTGCCTGTCTCTTTTCCTTTATTTATCTCCTTCCTGGTTTCCTGTCTTTCTTAATTAATGGACCCTAATATAGAATTAAAGCCTATTTTTATCATCTGTTGTTTATTGAAGAGTTTTGTTACCATTTGCAAAAAGTTAAGGTTGAGCCAAACATCTTTGATGTTTCTTTTAACAAATAGTAAACTAATGTTCCATGTTGCATTTAGTCTATTTTTTATTCAGTGTTTCCCCCCCTATGTTTTAGTAGCCTTTAATAAAAGACATATTTTCTACTTCTTTAAGACCTGGCATTACACCAGTGGTTAATTGGGTAACTCTATCCATTCATTCAACCAGCATTTGCCTAAAACCTCCTGCGTGCACCACGATGGGAAAGACACTCGCCTGGAGTGTCTGCTCCAGGGGCCACCGGGGCTGGCAGCAGGGGCACTGACTGTTACACCAAGAATATGTCCACACAGTAGGCCTGGAAGGGGGGAAGTGGTAAATTAAGAAATAAAAGGTGGTTTTGTATTTGATTCTGAGACGCAGGAAGATGATGTAATTTGGCCTTCCAGGGCCACTATACCCCTGACCTTTATTTAAACACATTGTAATGAAGAAACCCGCTCCCCAGACCCACAGGCTAGCCCTGGACAGGAAACAAGCACGAAGTGAGAGCACAGGCAAGCGACAATCAGGAGAAAGAGGAAACGGATGTAGACGAGAGTGGAAGTCTGAAAATAGCCAGAGGAGAAGCCCCAAGCCTGCCGACCTCAGCCTGGGCCCCATGTCCAACACACTAATGAAACCGATCAAATGAGGCCTGGAGCTTGGGGAGCTTTCAGACTGAAAAATGTACCACATGAGAAAGGGGGAAGTTGGTGGCACAGCTCAATTCTGTTGAAACCGTGACCACTGAGCCCAGACAGGAACAGAGAAGTTAGTGGACCCGAGACGCCAGGCCCTGGACTTGGGGAGGGAAGAGGACACCAGGAGAGAGAGGCTAGAATCTAGAAAAATCTGATCAGAAAAGTAAAAAAATTCAGAAGTCAGACCTACAATTGCCCAAAGGCATTCGACAACAAGGATGCCTGAACGAAGTCAGCATTTCTGGTCTCCTGCCTCCCAGAAGTCTCCCACTCGGATTCTGGTGTCTTCTATCGGATGCGTCTGTGGCGGTGAAGCCAAAACAACGGCGGCATTGAGCCATCTTATCTGCTTTGTAGCAGGTGCCCTTGGAGGCAGGGGTGTGGACCCCCGGCCACCTAAGGCGGTGCTTACTTTCTAGGGCTGACATCCTCGGACCACATTGCCCACTGGCCACGTGTGGCTACTTACACTTAAAACAGTAAACAGCGGAATAAAACGTTTTGTCCCTCCACATGTGGCTGCCAGACTGAGACAAGAACAGGTCAGCCATCACAGAAAAGCCCTGGGCGGGGGCCGATGGACTCAGGGCCTGGCTGACCACTGCAACCCACACATGTGCCATGGCAATGGGAAGTGGGTTGGAAAAACAGAAAACTTAACAAGATAGTCTTGCCCAAATCAACTGTCGTTTTGTTTGTGTGTCAGAAAGGCCAACTTCTACGCTAATAAGATAATCAAGCCTAGTGCTTCTTTTCTTGCTATTAGCCTTGCTATTTCTGTCTAATTTCTAAATATCCGACGTCCATGTGTGTGGGTTTACAGGGACAGCCAGGGCCCTGGCTCTTCCTGAGAAGAAGACAGTGATTCTTCAGAGGCCGGAGGGGAGAGGGTCTGTGTGCCCTCACCCTCTGACCTCTGATCCCCCATCTGTCCACCCATCAAAGAAAATGTTCAGACTCTGTCCTTCCCAGCCTTTCCCACCAACTCCCACTTAATTCCGAAAGCAATCTGGAACAGGCGGGAACATGTTCTTTGTTCCCTGACTTCCTCTGTGCCGTCTCTTTGTGTGTCTCCAGGAATTCTCTGGCTGAGCTTCTGGGCAAAATTGGCCTGGGCCACACCCCCCTGAGGGAAACGGCTCTGGGCGTCAGTGCTGGGCCTCTCTCTGCGCTGGAGAGAGAGACAGGAGGACGGCAGAGGGCCAGGAATGCAGGGACAGCGCTGCTCACCTTTCGATGATGTCCAGACGCAGCTGGTGGCCGTATGGCAAGGTGATGAGTTCCAGCCCTGAGCTCACGCCCATGTTCCTCCTCATCTCCTCTGAGACTTCAAGAATCCGAGCGACCTGTCGAGAACACAGTGGAAATACACGGGGTCAGGAAGTTGGCTTGCTGCAAACACGGAGTTAGTGTGTGGAAGGAAATACACTGAGCTGGACAGGGTGGATGCGCTTAACTTGCTGCAGATCTATTTGAGCAACAGCCTTTGAAAAGACAGTTTTAAATGTGATAGTTGGAGGCTTTTAAAAACACATACTGGAATGTAAAACCTGGGAGGAAAGAACCGAAATTGGTCTGCAGAACCTGCAGATTTGGTGTTGCTGGCCTGCCAGCGCACAGAGCCGTTCCTCCAGCTTTTGTGTAAGGCAGGCTGGGTCCCGCTGCGACGTTCCGCTGCGGACAGCACCACGGGCTGCGGCGGATCCCCTGCGTGGGAACGCAGAATTGCGTCCCGTCGGCCCTCTGCTGCATGCCTGGCCGTTCATGT
Organism: Myotis lucifugus; assembly: GCF_000147115.1. NCBI lineage: Eukaryota > Metazoa > Chordata > Mammalia > Chiroptera > Vespertilionidae > Myotis > Myotis lucifugus. Next base: position 4,003,622 of record NW_005871158.1, read on the forward strand.
TCTCACTTAGGGGCAGGCTGGCTGCTATTACCCCTAATTACGCCCCTCCGGGCTCTGTAAGTGCATCATACGTCTGGAAACCATTAGAAAAGCGTACAGAGATTTGAAACCCGAAGTCTCCCCCAGAGGGCTTTTCCCTAAAGAAAATCTTTGTTTGTCCAGCCAGCAACCCCCATCTCAATCCCAGTGTGTAATCACACTCATCAGAACCAAGGATTAGCCGGCCTCTTATAGTTATTACATGTGACCTCAAAATGTTGCAGTGGAGCCCGTGCCTCTCTACAAGGGGAACAGTGGCTCAGCAGCACCCTGATGCACTAACAGCGCAACCCGAAACAACGGCCTCACCGCGCCCGGACACATGGCCAGCGCGGGGCAACTCCTCCCTCGCTCTGTAGAGCTGTCCCCCAGTGCAATGATCCTGGGCACATGAACAGTCCAGATGCCTTCGTAATAGGCTCCAAAACACATCTGGAAGTTTAGCTGTTATTATTAACCCTGACCCTTAACATCTGTGGTTGAGCAAGGATCCGCTGTCAGCCCTGGGGAACGAGCCTGTGGGAACCAGCTCTCCAGCAGTGGGGCCCAGAATAGGATGCAGGATTCATACCACGCTCCCGGAGCCTCAGTTTCCCCTTCTCTAACACAACTGCTGAGTTCACCTTTCTCAAGGACTTTGCAAAGGCTCTAATGAGCTCAAAACCCCAAAGAACTGTTTGAAAATACAGGCTGTGAATCATCGGCCGCGTAGAAGGGGGAAGAATTCTGGCTCAGTATCTGGAAAGAGATTTACACCTTGACCATGGCAAGGCAGCCCAGATGTGCACGCCAGCCACCTGCGGTCACACACACGCTGCTTGCTTATTTAGACAGCTGCCCCGACGGAAGCTCCAAACCCAGCACATCTGTGGAGCGCCCTCCAATCCACACACTCTGTGGAGCAAGATTCAGGGCTTGTCATGGATTCGTTTTTGTTCCGGAAGCACCAGCATCCGGAGCGATCCCTGCTCTGACAGAGAAGACTCTGATCTGTTTTCCTTCAGTGTAAACGTTCGAATCCCTGGTCACCTTCCCGGGATTTTACCAGAAAATGCCTATACCCGCTTGCCCTGTGGCTGAGCTATGGGACAAGGGGTCCTGCGCTCACAGTGTAGGGCCTGGACCAGGTGCCCCGGGAGACACCAGGGCCGTGCAGACACAGACACAGACACAGCGGGACAAAGAGTCTCGAGCATTTACTATGAGCTGGACCCGGCAGGCGACCTCAGAGCCCCATGATGGGGTGTCCCAGCCTCCCTCTGCTCTTCAGACCTGAGCCACCCTGTTTCTCTGAACATTGCTTGTTCCTCATGCGCCTGCTGCCGGGGCTGCTGCAGGGACCCAGGGAGCCCGGCGGGGCATGCCTGGCCCTCCTCCCAGCTGCCAAGGGACCATCTGAGCTGCAGTGAGAGCACTGGCTCAGCTCACCATCCCTGCTGCCCTCAGCAGAAGACTGACGGGCACTGTGTCCTCGCAGGCCTGTCTCCCTCACTTAACTGCAACGTGCTTTGAAGACAGCAGCCTGGCGTCAGCCCCGAAGTAGAGACTTCAAAACATGGAAGACCTACCAGGACCTCCCTCACCACCTTCACTGCCCACACAGAGCGAGTCTTCATAAGCCGGCCCCTCCCACCACGGTTCCTGACACCCGAGTTTCTGCATGTGTGTGTCACCTGCCGCCTGGAAGAAGCTATTTGCATTCTTCATCCGGCCAACTCTTATTCAGCCTTCAAAACTCATCTCAGACATCCGCCTGACCCCCTAGCTGCCCCATGCTCAGGGCCCTGCCTCAGAGGCCCCACAGCTCCTGTGCCTTCTCCTACAGAGCACTTCCCACCTGCGTTGTGGTCTGAATTCCTGTCTCACTGTCGCGCCCCCTCTCCCACCGTGACCTGGCCTGGCCCAAGGGAGGCATCTATCAGTCTGAATACGTAACACTGCTGAACAGAATACTTACTTGGCCTCATCCTGGCCAGGCATGGTATGGAGGGTAGTTGGTTTTATTCTCCTCCTTTTATCGGTGGGGAGAGAAAGATCAGGAGAGGGAAAGAGGCAGGATTACATTCAGGCAGCTCATCCCCAGAGGCCACGCTCTTAACTACTGTCCCTCACTTCTCACCACTGCGAAGACAAGTGGGTTGGGGAATGGTTCCGGGTGAGTGAGGTCAGGGCGGTCAGTGCCCATCTGCAGGTGTGGGGGGGGGGGGGGTCTCAGTGGACACCCACCCCAACCCTGGGAGTGGGGTGCAACATTGCTGGGCAGGCAGCCTGGAGGTGCCTTTCTGGGTGTCAGCCTGGGGCTCTGTGCACTGGTGGGAACCAGCTCTCAGGACTCAGGTGCTGCCCAGCACGCTCTGAGCTTTGGGGTGGCCCTGTCTGGCTGCCGCTGCATTTGGGGGGAGTAGTAACGGCCCCTGTTTATTTCCCTCAGAGTCACTGATTGTGCCTGCTTTGTTGGCAAAGCCCTGGTCAATGGCTCCAGGAAGAGGATAAGGAAATGGCGTGGACTCAGGAGGGAGGAAGGAAGACTAAACAGCCTCGCCCTTGGGGAGAGGCAGGCAGGCTCCTGCTCCCGTCTTGGCCAGGGGGGCTCCGTCTTCCAGGGGTGACTGAAGGCAGACCGGGGAACGGTGCCTCACAGGACAAAATGCAAAAGAGAAACGTAACAAGAATAGGGTGGCTGCACGTTCCTTCTGTTGCAAACAGACACAAGGTCTAGTTTCATGGCCGCTGTGGGGAGCCAATATAGGATTAAGCCTCAGACTGACCTGTTGGCAAAGTCAAAAACAAGTCCCAGCTTAGAGGGCACAGTCCTCTTAGCATAATTAGGCTTGACCTTATAATACTCCCTAGATCTTATCTGGGAAGCTAATGGGCTGAGGGAAGTGCAGGAAGTGTAATTATGGTCAAAACAAGTGAAACTCACAAGACTGTGTAACGATGGTAACCACTACCTTGTTTACCTCTGACTATAAAATGGTTGGTGCGGCCTGAGCACCAGTGGAAGTCCTTCCTCTTGAGTTGGACTTAGCCGCCTGGCCCCCCAATATTCCCAAATTATCTCGTGTCTTTTCTCTTTCATTTGTGTGCGGCTCTTCTTTCAGATCCTGAACCCTGAACCACGCGGGACGTGGAGGGAAGCATTTACAACAGCCGCCAAAGTGGGAGAAGGTTCTAGACCCTCCTGCACCAATGCTCAGCATCTCGCCTCCCACGTTACCACCGAGCCCTGCTTGAGGCCACAAGGAAGAGGATTCATTTCCTCCCGGGAACTAGGCAGTTATGTGAATCCAGACCTGTTTCTGCGAGGAGCCTGCTTTCCGGAGAACCTGGACCGGCTCATGCCAGGCTCAGTGCGAGTGACGTACTGGAGCAGGAACTCTAAATCCTCTCACTGTCCAAACAGGTTTAGCTCGCTTTAAAGTGAGAATGTGACCTGGTGATTATCCGACCATGTGTGAGCACTGCCCAGGGACACTCAGCCAACCACGTCAGCAGCCCCGCTCTTCCCGAGCAGCCCCCTCCTGGCTGTCCTCTCAGGGCCCGACGCACGCAGGCCACACACACGCCCCTCCCAGGCCTGTCTGGCTGCCGCTGCATTTGGGGTGACTCCCAGCTGCCAAAGGTCCGCTGAGTGGTCGCTCAGCCCTGTTTTCAGGAAAGCGTTTGTTACCCCAGCACAGCCAGGCAGGGAGGCCTCCTCCCGGCCACGTGAGCCCTCCATCGATTAGGAGCTCCCTGGGGGAGGGGTGCTCAGAGACCACTTCCTGCCATGATTTATGGCCTTCATAAAAGGAAATTTATTTTGGAAAAGCCAGTTCCTACATAGGCCCTGACCTTTGAAGCTAATTGACTTCACGGAGCTACAAACGAGAAAGGGCTGTAACTCTCAGAGAGGCCTTCTCTGTTGCTCAGATGCAAGGACCTGTCCCTTCTGCTGCGGAGCAGGCTGGGCCACCCCAGCCGGAGACACCTGCTTTCTAGAAATCTCTCTCTGAAGGATGAGCCTGCCCTGGGCCACCTCGGAACAAAAGACACCCAGGACGAAAAGACATGCTCCCACTAAGAAATGATGGCGTTGTAAACATATACTTAGGTAGTCACATGGAAGGACAGGCACAGTGTGTTGTTGGTGGGAGACTCAGGGTTTGGAACCGTATGTCCAGACGGTGCCATTTTTGTGGTGAGCGACCAGACCTGCGCGCCATTATTTCCGTGTCTCCGCTTGCAGAGTAAATGTTAGCCAGGGCGATCCCCAGAAAACTGGATTTTGTGTGATTTTCACCTTTTCTCTTCATCTGCATTTTTATTATTTTTCTAAATTGAGCAAGTATTACTTATTTTAAAAAATCAAGGAAACTTTAAAATGTTTATTGGCCTAAAGACCATTTAGTAATATGTGTGTGTGTGTGTGTGTGTGTGTGTGTGTGTGTATAAATAAATAACCAAGCTCTGCTACTTCAGAAACTACACTTTCATCTCCAGCCACTTGCCTTCGGACTTGGCTTTACCAGTTCTGGCAGACTTGAGGCCAGGGGAGAATTTTGAAATCAGCCCCAGCTGGGAGGATGCTGTAGCAGCTCCAGACACCAGCAGGTGTTGGGGAAGGAGGCAGGCCCTGGGCAGCAGCCTGCCATCCCTCTGTCCCAGGTGAATTTTATGAGCTTCCTGCCCGGGCAAAGGTTATCCTGGCCGGTGGCTCCCACCCCTAAAATAAATCCCCACGCTGGTGTGATCTTCAGACTTTTCCTATGAACAAAGCACTTAAACTTTGCGGGGGTGGGGAACGTCCGGCCTGCGGGCCGTATAAAGCCTGAGAAATCATTTGGTCTGGCGCTGCCAAGGCATTAGGGGTGAGTTAATGAAATGTTTGACCAAACAGAGCAGGCTAATTTTTAAGTTGATAATTTTGTATGGCCCTCGAATGATGTTGTAAATATCCAAATATTTACAACATTTTTCCTTGGTAGAAAAAAGGTTCCCCTGACTTAAAGGGTAAGGTGGAGGGAGGCGCAGACAGATGCCCGCTTCCAAATGTGCGAGAGTCAGAACAAACCCCACCCACCCGCCCAGGTCCCTACCTTGCAGTCCTCGCTCAGCATGTGCCGGGCGATGACCTTGGGGTCGTTGCTGGTGAACAGCTCCTTTGCTCGCTTCAGCATCGCTGTCTCCAGGGGCTTGTTCTCAGGCGGAAGGAGCTTCGACACGAAGTCGTTGGGCCTGAAGGAGGAGGCTGTCTCCAGGAGGGGCATCACAAACTCGGCCTCCGCGTCCTGCCCCTGGCCCATCTGCGCCGCTGCCGCTGGTGGCGCCTGAGGCCCGGCCCTGTCATTGTCATCAAGAATCAGGTAGTTGGTGCCAGAGTTCCGGGGACCCGGCGCCCCGTTCTGCTTGGCCTTCAGCAGCTCCACGTAGCTGTCCTGGGCACAGAGGGGCGGCCTCGCTCCCCGGTCACAGCCTGTGGCCGAGGCTGGGTTCAGTTCACAGTAGTTGGCCTCGGAGTGGAGCCAGGTGGATGGAGACGGGGGAGCCTTGAGGAGGGGCGCCTTGCAGGGCTTGGGGGGTGGCTTGGGGCACAGCTGGCTGTCTGAGCCCCTCAGCGCCTCCCCTGCCCTGGCGTCCGAGGAGACCCTCCGAGCCACTGCCGGGCTCAGGGTGGGCTCACTGCCCGTCCTGAAAACCGGGGAGTTTGGGCAGGGGCTTGTGTCCACACCCGAGGATTGAGGGGGCATCTTACAGCCTGTGGAGGGTAAGACAGGGTCAGAAAAGGCTCAGCTGCGGGGAGAACACACAACAAACAAAACTAGAGTGACGGCGCCCCTGCTCTCAATTCATGCCCTTGGCCATGAATCTTCATCCTCAATAGATAACTCAGTGTGACCACCCATGTCCAGTCTAGAGAAGTCTAGGGCAGTGGTCGGCAAACTGGCTCAGCAAACTGCGGCTCGCGAGCCACATGCGGCTCTTTGGCCCCTTGAGTGTGGCTCTTCCACAAAATACCGACTTTTGCGCATGGGCCACGAAGTTACCATCGCACTGTACATGCGCGCCCGCACGTGATATTTTGTGGTATTTTGTGGATGAGCCACACTCAAGGGGCCAAAGAGCCGCATGTGGCTCGCGAGCCGCAGTTTGCCGACCACGGGTCTAGGGCATTCTGAGGGCAAAGTTGGCCCGACCCCACACTTCTGGGGTAATTTAAATCCCAGGGACTGCCGACAGCTGGGCTGTCACAGAAAGTTAGGACAGGCGGAGCAGAAAAATACATGGACTCTGGCAGTGAGTCAGTTAATTGTGCCCTAAAAACACAAGTCTTCAGCCATAGAGCACACACCGCTCTGATCACTCTCAGCACCAGGGTGGGCCCAGCCTGCTCTGAGGGAGAGCTAGAGGCCCACTGGGAAGGGGGAGAAAGACGGTGCAACAGCCCACACCGAAGGAGTTTAAGGAGCATTAGGAAAATCACCAAGTGGTCCCAAGGAAGGTCAGGTATAAAAAGAATGAAAAACAATCCCATGGCCACTAATATGACTGCTTACTGGGTTTCCCCACATCCCACACCTTCGCACGCTTCTGGCTGCGAAAGGAGAACGGAGAGGAAGAGGGGCTGCTGGACAGCTGCTCCACCACGAACCCCGGGACCAGCCCACCCCCTCTGTCCTGGGAGCGGACCACAGAGGCGCACTGGTCATGAAGACCCATGTTCGCGCATGGACTTCGAGTCAGAAAACCTGAGTTCAGATGCTGGCATATCCGCTTACCTGACAGATGCCTCTGGACAAGTCACTTAACCTCTGTGCCTCAGTTTCCTCAGCCTCGAAAAGGGACTACCTTGTTATGAGGCTCAAAAGGTAGTACATAAAGCACCCAGCTCAGTGACTCGCATCCGGATATAGTCCTACAAACCTCTGCAGGCAGAGCCCTAGGTCTTTCCCAAAGGAGGTGACCAGATGGAGCAGAAAAACAGCCTGAAGGGAATCAGGGGAACACTGTCACGCGCCCCCCCCCTCCCCCCGACATTCCCAGTGACCTACCAATCGGCAGGTAGCTCTCCGACTGGTGGGCTTTGAGGGATAAGGCTCTTCTGTCCTGCATGTGATCCAGGCAGGCAGGCTGGCTGCCGCTCTTCTCTTTATTTCTGGAGCAAAAGACAAGCCCGGCAGAAACCTATCATTAAGTCATAGAGTCTTTATGCAACACCGCGGAATGACTGCTCAGAACAAGAGTGCCTCCGCATACCCCAACAGGCCAGGAATGTCTGCGGGTGAGAGCACTGCTGATGGGGCGATTATGACATGACTGTGCCGTGGGCTCCATCCCGCAGCCCCACCACCCGGCCAGCCAGTCCGGGAGGCCTCCCCTGGGCCTTTCCAATCAGTTGATCAGAGCAGGGTAAAAGTTTCAGAATATTCTCAGGAAAACCTGATACACTGAAATGTGCACTTTTTACAGAGCCTAACATTCTTACCAGGAGCAACGACTTGTTTAATTACCTGCCGTTCCCCCATGACATTAACAGGGTCACCATTTCCATTTCAGTGTAAACCTCAGGTCCCCCAAATACTCCACAGGCCCGCCTGGGGGCCGTCACACCCACAGCCACCTCCCTCGGGCTCGGGCTGGGGTGGCAGCTGGGAGGCGCAGAGCGCAGGCCCACAGGGGAGAGGTGGGCTAGAACTACCACCCGGTTAGCCAGCATTCTCCAGGCCTTTGCCAATTCAGGTGGGAATGTCTCCAGCACCGAGGAACAGAACCTCCTTTTTGCTAGAAGAGAAAGCACTGTACAAGTTGTAATGACCTTTCCTCGGCCCTCCTACAAGCTTATGTTACAGAAGTCGCAACGTTTTTCCTACCTTTTCAAGCACCAAAGAAAAAAAAAACATCAAATTTTAAAAAAACCACCACCCAAAATTCCCAGCAACAGAGAAATTCCAGCAACCCCTCAGAGATAAGGCAGGGCAGAGGGCAAATTCCAAAAGGCAACGGCTTCTGAAAAGTGATACTTAAGCAGTGATCACCGCGACAGTCAGACTCCGCTGGCCAGACACCAAGCTGGAATGCAACCTGGCTGGGCACACACCTTTGCCCAGGTGGCGGCCCGCCAGCCAACCAGCGGCCAGAGTCAGGGACGCGCAGGAGCGCTGGGGGTGGGGAGGCGGGCAGGACGCTGGTCATTACTGACGTTGAGCCTGCCCCACCCCCACGGTTAGATACTTCTGCGCCCGCTGCCTGTGCCCAGAGGTGACAAAACTTCGGAGCTCTGCTTTCCAAGGGCGATCAGGAGGTGCTCTGCTAGGCCTGTCTCGTTCATGTAGAGACTCTCCCACAGTCTTACTTCCATTTCTTATCTTAAAAAAATAATATATTTTAAATCCCGGTCTCTAAAGGCGGACCAGGGGCCCTCCTCCCAGAGCCAGACTCAGCGGGGCTTCTGTGTGTTGACAACGTCCCTCTGGCCCTGTCATGGCATTAACTCCCTGCTCGTCAGCTGAAGAATTCCCAGAAGAAACAAGAAAAGAATACCCAGCCCTTGAACATTTTAAGGGATCTCAAGTCTAGTCTTATTACTATGGAAAGGAGAATTTCTAAATACCTTAGATAAAAGTTCCTCCTCCCTGCCCTGGCCGGGTGGCTCGGTTGGTTGGAGCATCATCCCGTACACCAAAACAGCTGCGGGTTCAATTCCCAGTCAGGGCACATTCTTAGGTTGCGGGTTTGATCCCAGTCAGGGTGTGTAGCGGAGGCAACCGATTGATGTTTCTCTCCTCTCTCTCCTTTTCTCTCTCTCTAAAACCAATGAAAAATATGTTGGGTGAGAATTTTTTTAAAAAGTTCTCCCTCCCTTCCTGCAACTGCCCTCAGTCTTACATTCTACTTCCCTCCAGAAATAATAATCATTATGATTAACGCTCACCAAGCACTCATTATGTGCTGTTATAAGCACTCTGCATACTGAAACCCATTGAACCCTCACAAGCCCCATCTTCCCAGTGAAGAAAGTGAGGCCCAGAGCAGGCAAGCAGCTTGCCCAGGGCTCACCAGGTGAGAGAGAGGTGGACCAGCATTTGCGTCCAGGCAGGGGTGGGGGTGGGGGTGGGCACAGCCAGATCCTGACTGACATCTACTAGAGCTTCCTAGTAGCACAGCTGTACTTTGTATTACTCAGAATCCTGTATTTTACTTCTGAATTTTTGAGTTCAGGAAATTACTGTTTATGACATTTTTTTTCCTGGTCCATCTGATGACTATCTTTCCAAGGAGGGTGAGCTCCTTGTCTGCCTAACTCAGCCCAGACATGGCCTGAGGGCCCCTCCGCGATTCCCGACACCCCCGGAGGCCCTGACCCACCTGAGCAGGTTTCCTCTGAGCAAGCTTGGCTCGCGGGCCTGGACGCTGCCCGTGTTGAGACTCAGCCTCTTGGCCACGTCTGGCCTTCCCTCCACGAGGCTGCCCTCCCGGGCCAGGCCAGGGGAGGTGCCGTAGCGCTCCTCCAGGCACCGCAGGGGCACCGTCCTGTTGATGGGCTGGAAGATGATGGCTCCGCTCTGCTGGGAGATGGGCTGGCGGTTGCCCACGTAGCTGCGCACCAGGCCGGGGATGGAGTCGAAGCTCTCCCTCTCAAACTGGTACTGCACGCGGCTGTAGGCCTCGCTGAGCCGAAGGACTGTCTGCTGGATCTTGAAGTGATGGGCGAGGTTCTTCCACTGACAGGTCAGAACAAAGTTTCCGGGGCTGGACAGAGAGTCTCGAACCAGGAAGTCGCCATCTCGCTGCACGAGGTTTTCTGACACCTTGTGTGGGGGAGGGGGGGACAAAATCGTGAGTGAGGAGCAGGAAAGCAGGGCAAGCTTACGTTCCTTTTAGAAGCTGTATTTCTCCCCCTTCTTTGGGTCAACAGAAGACAATGCCATGCTGTCTCTACTCCCTCAGTTGGCTCTTGACTTTTCAAATGTCTAATTCTTAGAAGACCCAGTCACTCATGCTGGCCACCCAGTACGTGCCGAGTACTGCTGTAGGCACCGGGTTTACCGCAGTGAATGAAGCAGACTGGAGTCCCCACCGCATGGAGCTTCTATCCTGAGCAGAGAGCTTTTTTTTAATGAGGATGAACAAGCAAAGGGTATGGTATGTCCGATGTCGTAAAGTGAAGGACAAAGTAAACTGGGAGATGAGGGCCTGGGAGGGGACAGGGGGATCGCTGTCACGAGGTGGCGCATGATCAGTTCCCAATTGAGTTGGTGCCAAAGTTAAATGACGTGGTTGCTGAGGAAGGGGGCTTGGCCAGGAAAGGTTTTAAGGAGGAGGTAGGAGCCCAGCTGGTCTGGAGGCTAGCGCAAATTTGGATGGATGCAAAGGCAGTGCTCCAGGTGGGGCTCAGCATGAGCATAGGGTGGGGCTAGAAAGGGGCAAGGGTGCTTGGAGGAGGAAATGATGGGGCTGGAGCAAAGGATCTGTGAAATGGGTGGGCAGGACTGGGCTTGGACATGACCCCGGCCAGATGGAGGGCCTGGAACAAAGTTGGGAGGAATGTACATCTGCATACATAATATATGCAAAGCACTCGTACAATGGAACACAGTATTTGATAAAAAATCGTTAACTATGAGGATGCTGACGTTTATAGAAAAAGGAGAATGTATACTGTGGTGCGGCATGAGCATTCCGGTAGGCAGTCGGCCCCGGTTTGCATTCTGGCTCCGCTGTGTGACTCTGGACAAGTTACCCAATCTCTCTGTGGCTCGGTTATGTGCTCTGAAAAGCAGGGATCATGTGACTATAGAGCGGCAGTAAAAATGTAAAGGAGTAGAGTGTTAGCTATAACTATCATTATTATTGTTACAGTGTCCAGTTATGCAATCTGGAATGATTTAGAGCTGAAAATTTACACTCATGGCAAGTGGAAACAAATTTTATGATTGAGATAGGGAGAAGCATGGCCGTGACAGTCATAGATTTTATAAACTTTGATAATTTTTCCAGGCCATTCCAACATTTGATCAGTTAGCTTAGAACAGCATGTTACCATGGTTACTTTAAAGTTGCATGTTTGCCTTAAAAATATTTTTTGTCACCCCCAAAATTTCCATTTCTTGGAATTGAGCCTGAGGAAATAATTATAGTTGTGAACATAGCAGTTATCTTAAAGGATGTTGGTCAGCATGCCCAATAAGTAATGGTGCATGTGTACAATGAAAATACACACAATGTAGAATGGTATAGGAGAAGATCTGATAGTTGGAGAAAATTCCCAGGGTATGTCATTAAGTGGAGAAAGTGGGCTTCCAAAAAGTATATGTGGTGTGATGTCATCCTTGATTTAGAAAAGTCTGGGAGGATTTATATCAAACTGTTCACAGTGGTTATCTCCAGGGGGGAGAATTATGGGGTGAGGGGGTAATTTTCTTCTTTTTTTGCTCCCTGTATTTTCTACAATCAAATTTAAACTTAAAAAAAGAGAAAAAGTTAGACTAAGGATTATTCCTTTGATAATGCCGAGAAATCTGCTTCATTAAAAAAATAACTCATGCCATGATGCCCTTCCCCTCACCCCCACCCACTTGTTTCCTGTCATATTGTCTTGGGTAAATGACTGGCCGGGTCAGGTTGTAATAAAAGCCCAAGGAAAATTCTGGACCTTGATTCTGTACTTATTTTATTTTTCACTTTTATTATTAAACAAACAAAACCCTATTATTTATGGCTATCGCTCAAACAGCCATCACACAAAGTACATTCCAGGCCACGAATCTGTGATCACTGATATGGTTCCTCTTCTCCCCCATCCCCGGGCCAGGGGGTCGGGCAACGCACAGGGGGCACTGTTGCTCTGCGCCGCTGCCTCAATGACATCCCTCTCTTTATCGGAAATTAAGCCACTGCCTTAGAAAGGAAGCAGGCTCCACAGGGCATGAGGCTGCAGGCAGCCAGCCAATAGTTCAATCATCGGAACCGCAGCCCGGCCTTGTACTTCTCAGGTACCGCCCCGCGGCGGCTGCCTCCTGCCTGCCCCGTGTTTGCCGACCACAGAACACCTGCCTTTTCCGCATCCACTCACTGGGCGTGAGGAAGTGTACTTTGGTTTTCTGACCTTCGCTTTTTCCAAGGTGTCCTTAGAGGCAAGGCAGGCCTAAGTTAAGCCACTGCAGGCCATTTGATAGTATTTGTTTTTGCCTAAACTGGGGCTCGCGCCTACACGGCCTTGGTGCATGGCCCTGCAGGGTCATCGGTTTGGGCACTGTTTGAGGACGGCTGGGTGTGTGCTGGCAGGGAGGAGGCAGGTACCTGTCGGGGGATGCGGCCGTGGTACCAGGCGTGGCTGCGCAGGTCCTCACTGCTCAGCAGCAGCTCCTCCTCCAGCTCCTTCTTCAGCCTCTCAGGGGTTCTGTCCATGACGTGCCTCTCCTTGGAGAACTGCAACACAGTGTCAACAGTGACCTCCCCGCCCTGCCCACGCCCGCCAGGCCAGGCCAGCTGGTGACGACTGCCCGCCTTATGGTTGGCTGCTCTGCTGATCAAACCAGTATATGCCCAGAGCCCTGTCCAGGTAGGGGAGCCTGGATAATGATTACAATTGGCTGTGACCTTTCATTTCTCTGGCTGTAAGTGTGCAGTAAAATGTCTACCTGTACATGGGGACTGTGATAGGAGAGACGGCCACGCTGTCAGTCCACTCAGGTAGCAGTTAAAAATGTGGGGAGCTGGGCAGGGGCACCAGAGAGAGATGTGCGGGCCTGAGGCACAGGGAGGCCACAGAGAGCTTCCTCGGTGCTGTCCTGGGAGCCGAAGCCGGGAAGGACAGCCGTCCCCAGCTGGCTGGTGGTGACAGCTCTGGATTCGCTGCTACCGGCAAATCCAGGCCAGGAATGGAGTCTGCCTTAGAAACTTTCAGAGCAACCGGACAGAGTAATTCTATGTTTCTTGAATCTAATAATAGAAGTCTAAGTTTATATTCTGTGTGCCTTTTTAATTTCGTTTTCCTAATATTGTATTTTTAAGTCAGATTGGAAGTTGAAACTTTAAACCAAAACAGACAACTGGTCCTTCACCTTAGAGTTCGAGGCTCTGCTCTAGGTCATCCCACGGCGGCCAGGGCAGGAGGCCGGGGTGGGCAACACTGGCTTCCAGTTTAACTTAGAAACCACACCCACTTATGACCTGTGAACTGCACTTGGACACCTGCCCGGTTCCCAGAAAAACCAGGCTCAGGGACGGCTGGCTGAAGGTCATGGGAGCAGGAAAAGGCTGTGTCCTTGTGTTTTCCCAAGATCCCCTGCTTGGCCTCAAAAGCCCTAAGGAGCTAGCAAGCTATCCTTATCACACTGCTCTGTCCCTTAGCGGCGACAGAGCCCCAGATGCTTGTCCACCAAAGAAAATGAAAACAGACAGGCTTTCCCAGCTGGATTCTTATCCTGGTCTTTCTGGGCATGTGAGCCCATGAAGGCATTGGCTTCAGAATGACTCAGGGGCCACTTTCCAGGTGGGGCTCTGGCTTACTAATTGTTTACTTCTCCCTCCTCCTCTTCCCCACCATTGTTCTTTCAGTGCAGGCATGGGAGGGTTTGATAAGCTGAATTCACATTAGAGAGGCTGCCATGGGCTGCCCGATGCCGCAGGAGTTAGCAGTGCTGTGGGACCCTGCCTGCTCGGACCACTGATTACGCGCAGGTGTTCCTGAAGGCAGCTCGCTGGAGAGACTTGAGTGTAGAATGTAGACTGTCAACTGGGCCACATCTACTGTTAGTTTATTGTCAGTCTTGCTCCCACTAGATTTTAAGTTTCACAAGAGCAGAGACCCACGTGCCTTCTTCCCAGCTACCCCCAAGCAATGCCTGAATGTATTAGGCCCTCCGTCCTCTCTGAATGAACAAATATGCCAAGATGAGGAACCTCTATGACTTTTCTTAGTTATGAAGATTCTCCTCTTCTCTCTCCAATGACCTGAAGCCCTCTTTTGGCTGGGCATGTTGACACATAGCTAACGGATGACATCTTCAGTCTCCCTCTCTCACAGGGAGATGTGATGACTAAGCTCTGGCCGAGGAAGGGTCAGCTGCAGTGTTGGTGGGACATCTTAGCTGAGCCGTCACGGCGGGAGCTGCAACACCATCCTGGACCCTGAGGAGCAAGCCACGCCCTAGGGGAGCACAAGGCATAGGCTAGCGGGTCCCTCACACTGAGGGGTCAATATCCCAGCCCCGGAGTGCCAGCCTCCAGGTCTTCCATGTGGTCGCCTGTCTTGTTTAAGCCTGTTATTTTGGGTGTTCCTGTCACTGGCAGCTGAACTAAATCCCAAGGCTACTGTGACCCTGGCCCCTATTTAGCCACCCTGACAGTCTGTGTGCCCAGCCTAAATCCCTCGTGCTGCGTCCTTGGTCAGAGCTCTGACATAGAGATCAGTGGAGCCTATCCTCCATGCAGCCCTCAGTGAAAGTGTTCCCTCTGTATTTCTCCGTCTTCTCTTTCCTCTCTGATAGCCAACAACCAGATTGCTTCTCACTGCCCCACCCACTCGTTCTTTCCCAGCATCTCTCACAAACTGTAAGGGGTTTTTTGTTGTGAATCCTCACCCGAGGATATTTTTCCTCTTTTTCTTTAGAGACAGTGGAAGGGAGGGGGAGAGACCAACATCAATGTGAGAGAGACATAACGATTGGTTGCCTCCCACACGTGCCCCAACCAGGACTGGGGATCGAGCCTGCAACGGAGGTACATGCCCTTGACCAGAACCAAACCCAGGACCCTTCAGTCTGCAGGCCAATGCTCTATCCACTGAGCCAAACTGGCTAGGGCCATAAGTTTTTGTTTTTTTAGCATTTTATGTGCAATAATCTTTCACTCCAGTTTTTAAGATAATACTGTTTTATACTTGCTACCAAAAATATAAAGTCAGCTATCTTATTACTTCTGTCCTAACTCCTTAGAGGAAAATCCACAATTACTGTTCTCTCCCTGTAGACTCTGTAGATGGGGCACTACAGGAAAGTACACGGAGAGGAGAGAAGAGACCAGTAAGACTGACCTTCCCAAATAATTCAGGAGGGAAGACCAGACTTCAAAAAATACACCCTTGCCCAGCCGGCGTGGCTCAGTGGTTAAGTGCTGACCTATGTACCAGGAGGTCACGGTTTGATTCCCAGTCAGGGCATGTGCCTGGGTTGTGGGCTCATTCCCCAGTGTGGGGCGTGCAGGAGGCAGCCAATCAATGATTCTCTCTCATCATTGATGTTTCTATCTCTCTCTCTCCCTCTCCCTTCCTCTCTGAAATCAATATATATATTGATCATATATATATATATGATCAATATATATATTGATCATATATATATGATCATATATATATAAATATATATATATAAATATATATATTTATTTATATATATATATATATATATATATATATATATATCCTTAATCTCTTGCATAAATTGTGAAAACTTAGAAGGTTATACAATTGCTCAAGTTGTATCTGAAAGAGAAGGGAGGGGAAGATACAGGGAGATGAAGAGGAAGAGAGGGGAGAGGAGAGAGTGGGGAGGAGGGAGGAAGGGAGGGAAGGAGGGAGACAGCCCCAGAGCACAGGAGCAATTGCAAAGAGCTCTTCATTTCCAGCCAGTGGGGGCTGGCTCTACCGCATTAAAAACCAGCTGGGTCGGCTGCTGGGCGCTTCTGCCTCAGCAGGTGATGTGGGCACTTTCAAACTGAAGAAGGCAATTCAAAATTCAGCCACAGGTGGTCATGCTCATTAAACAGTGGTTTAATGTGGTTCCTTTGGGAATGGATGCCTGCTAGAACTTTCACTCACTGTTTAATCACATATACTAATGCAACTTTTATTATTTTCCCAGTGCCCATGTTCTATGAGGCCTTGACCTTGCCAACTATGATTTTGCTGCTATAGATAAGTACTTTGATGGGCTGTCAATCCCATGGTTGGTGAGGGGTGACGGTTGGTGAGGGGTGACCATCCACCGTATTAGAAAATCTGACAAAATGTACCCACTGTGATTGATATTTGTGCTCCCTGGGGACCAGGAATGAGATTCCTGCTTCATGGAACGGGTCACACATTTGATCAAATTCTGTTGGTTTTCCCCAAACAACCAAACTTTTGCTAACAGTGACCCTTCCACTTACCTGCTGCCCTCTGGGAGGAATCTGATTTTCTCCCAGAGATGCAGCCATTTCAGTCATGGCCTAGACTAGTTTGAGATCTTTTGGACCATGAAGTAAATTCTAGCAATTAGAAGTAACACAATAGCTCCTCTGCCTTCGGCAACGGTTTTATTCACCTGTGTGATCATCCGTGTCCTCTGAAATTCCGATTCTACTCATGCCAAAGCCTCCTCCCGCCCGTCCTTAGGCTACCTTCTGCGGCAAGGGTAGGAGAGAGGTTTTCACTGACGTAATATTCACGTGCATTGTTATTATATGCGTAGCCCAGAATTAAGCAGGAGAAGCGACAGAATAAGAGGCAGGACTCAACACTCCAACAGCTTCCAATCTTGGGACAATAAAGAGGACACAAGCACATCATGCAGATCCGGTCCGGTTCCCATAGCCTTTCCTCCCAGCTCACACTTCCCCACGCTTTCACACTGCTTTCTGTAGACATCTTCTGGATTCAATGGGCCTCAGAGACTGGCTGGACCCAAATCATTCTCCATTCCTCTGTCGGCATGGGGCAGTGGGCATCTGGGACAGGGGGCACCGTGACACCCAGAGCAAGTTTAATACAGCTGTGCTCCCTCAGAAAATTTACACCGAATGGACATGCACACTCACTGGCCTTTTGGAATTTATGTTCTTCAACTACCAGACAGAGAGAGACAGCAAGACAACTCAAGAAGAATCAACCTTTCACCCAAATGCCCTCCATGGTACCAATGACCACATTAAAGTAACAACTTTTCTCCAAACTCAAATTCTCTATTTGCCCCTAAATTTGAACGTCATTCCTAGAAGGCGAGTCTGATTCCTTGTTTCAGAGTTTCCCATCGTGAGGGGAGTAGGTCACAGTGAGGGGAGGACGGAGACAGGGTGGGTTTGCTGCCCCAGCACGGGCTGCACCCTACACAGCAGCTGAGGCACAACCTCTGGAGGAAGGGAAGTTGCTGGGCTTTGGATCAAGAACGCTCTGCCCACAGGTCTTGCCAGGTTCATTCGGGGACCAAATCCACCCACAGCCACCATGAGAGAGAGATGCAGGCAAGACCCACATCTCCTACTCCAAGGCTTGCCTGAATTTGATCCACCAGAAATTTGGGAACGGCCCTTTGGGGTGGGGTGTAAGAAAAGGTGCTATGTATATAAATGAAGTAATAAGCATACCTTGAGCAGGAAAGAAAAGAAGAAAGGGAGGGAGGGAGAGAGGGCAAGAGGGTAACTATGTACCATGGTTGCCCACTCGCATGGCTCCCAGTATCTTGGGCTGATGAAGGGAAATTGGTAACTTGGGTAAATGTGGACGAGGCCCACACTGTCACACCAAGTTGAAGGTTAGTTAGGAAATTCATAAGTTGCTGTAATTGTTGCTTTTCATGGCAATCGGAGTCTAGCTACACCTTTCCCATGGCCAGCTGTGCTGTTACAGCCATTGCCATTAGTGTTTAAGAGCATGGCCAGCCCACCCCTCCACCCCCACAGGCACGGTGCCGCTGAGTGTCTGAGTGACTTTGGACAAATGAGTTCACCTCTCTGTGAAGCCTCAGGCCCCTGCCTGCAAAACGGGCATCATGTTATGTGCTGAGATGTTACTAAGGGTGAAATGGGTCCGTGGCTGCCAAGCACTGAGGACATCCCTGGCACGTAGCCCGCACTGTTAACTGTTATTACAGGCTTGTATCAGACTGCTGCTCACCTGGCTACACACATGAACAGCTCGTGTTCCGGGTGTTTGGTGCGATGCGTGGAGGCACAGGGGGCCCTGCTGGCAGGGAAGTAGCTCAGGAGAGCAGCCTGGCACGTGTATCGGTGCCCGCTGGCTGCCTCGTAGAGGTCTCCTCAATCCTCTCCAGGACCTTGCTGCCGCCTGCCCCAGACCTCTGGTTCAGTGACAAGGCCAGGACGGGTCCTAGCTTGCCAACGTTGGCCAGCTCAAAAGATCATGCTTATCTCTCTGAATCTGGAATGAGCATCTCTGCAGTCCCGTGTGGCCCCCAGCAAGTCGGGTCTTGACAGGCAGGAAGAGCCGGAGCCCAGGAAATGGTTGGGAAACACATGCTAGAGGCTCAGAGCCAACTCAGGAACGTGCTGGGAACTTCGATGCACACAGAAAGCCACGTTCCAACAGTCCTCCCAGGAAGTAAGCTGCTCTAGCCTGGGAGGAAGGGGCTGCGTGACAGTAGAGCCTGCATTTCAAATCAGGCACAACAATGGGGCCCGAATTCATGGGAGGTTAGTGCTCCTAAGTCCGGGAGGAGGGAGGGAGCGCACGGAGCATCTGTGGGAAAGCCCAGAGGAGGCTGCGCACACTCATTTGCATGTTGGAGACAGTTGAGGGGATTAGAAAAAGATGGCATCTGCATTATAATTAATATTGATTTTATTCTGTTCCTCCAGGAAGAAAAGCTTCCCAGTTCCCACAGAATTTTAAATCGTGCACATCACCAGCAAAGACCCAGTCCCCAGGCCCAGGAGTTGGGGGGGTGCAGGCAGAAAGAGAAAGGCTTGGGGGGGAAGGGCAATCAGGACTAAGCAATTAGCCAGCCATGGGGCCTCCAGCCGGGATGACAGCTCTGGTCCCTACCCTCACGGAGAGCAAGCGCGTCTGGAAAGACCACACACAGAGGAACAGCTCATCCATCCCTGAGCTGGGGAAACACACTGCCTGGATCTCATCCCTGCCTCCAGCTCTGCAGCCTGAGCAGCTCACTCACTTCTTTGCCATTTTGCTTTCTCTTGTAGCAGAAGAGAAAATCCCTGTGGCCTCTCCCCTGGGGGGTGGGGCAGGGAGTAGAGAGGAGAGATGAGGAATCAGGGTTAGCCTTGAGGATAACCCTTGAGAACAGGAAGGGTATTTGGCATATATGAGGTCAGAGGAGCTGGGCTTGGCTGGACGGAGGTTCTGGTTGGGGAGGAGAGGGTGGAGGCACACAGGAGTACGACAGTGTGTGTGCGCGCACGTGCATGTGATATATATATCTCAGCCCTCCTCCCACAGGAGAGCTCCACACTTTCTCCAAGCCCGTGATTCAGACTCCACCTTCTTGGTTATTAGTGGTTGACCTGGGTAAGGGCCCCTGACCCAAGCTGGTCCAGTCACAGTTCTTTCTGGGATCTTTCTCAGTGGGACGGAGTAAAAAAGACACTCCACCCACTCTGCTTACAATGTCATGAGACCTGAACTATGCAGGTTGCTTCACCTCTTGTTCCCTGCCAGAATGTGCTGAGGGAATGAAGTCAGAATGCCGAGAGAAGGAGGAAGAGATGGAGTGTCTGGTGGCACGCACATGGCTGAGCCCCAGCTGATTACATCAACCAGTACATTCCCCTTGTGGCCTAAGCTGGTCTGCACTGGACTCCTGTCACTTGTGACCGAAACTGCGCTCTGAGGGGTAGACGTTCACGCTCCAGAGAGAGAGAACTGGAAATCTCTGCCTGGTTACTGGGTGATCACTTACTCCATAAGTTATATAAATGTCTAATCACTATGTGGCACACCTGAAACTAACAGAATATTGCATGTCAACTGTAACTGACAAACAATTGTTTTAAAGAAGAAAAGAAAAGAAAAAAGAAAAGAAAAGAAAAGAAAAGAAAAGAAAAGAAAAGAAAAGAAAAGAAAAGAAAAGAAAAGGAAATCTCTGTCCGGGAAGGCAGCAGGTACATAAAAGATGCGTTCAGACAGATCAATCTCACCGCAGTGAGCGGAATGGGCTGGCTGGAGGTGGGGCTGCCGACACAAGGCCAGTTCGGAGTCTTTTGCGAGGTGCTGAAATCTCCATCCCCAGTCCTTTGGGTTGGTGTCGAGGTACGAATAAACCAGAATCCACTTCAGAGCTTGGATGTCAGTGTGGATGAATGGAACTCATCTTCTCTGCCAAGCCTGTTCCTCCCTCTTCTGCTTTCCCCGAACGTCTGTAGTAGCCTCCTCACAATGTCCTCACCCCCATTTCTGGCCTGCAACCCGCCACCTGCAATGCACAGTTATCCTGCCCTCCTGGCTCAGACACTCACGGGGTGCCTCAGCTAGGCTGACAGGAGGCCCAGAGTCTTTCCCAGCGTTCCTGCAAACACGTGAATGGGCTTCGTATGCCTGGTTCCCACTCTCCCAGACCTGGTCCACGGGGGACACAAACCCCCAGCCTGCCATATCCTCCCAGATCCCTGAGCTTTGAACACATTTCTCGGGGCCCAGTGAGCTGAACCCCTGTCCTTGCCATATACTGACATCTCATATAGGAATTCAGGTCTGAATCTGAGAGGAGGACCAGACAGGAGAGGGCCATGGACCCCCAGAAATAACTGGTGAGGGAGCCGAGCAAGGTTCTGTCATTCTGCAGTGGTGGCCATGAGTCAGCAGATTTGGGTCTTTTACCTTTTCAAGCCTTTATTTGGGCCCATGGGTTGCTGAGGTGCAGGGAAATATTGGTTATGTTCTGAAGGGCTCACAGTCACCCACACATAAAACCCAAAGCCTTCATAAGGCTTCTCTATCTGGTCCTGAGCTCCAATCCTAATGCACACGACACGGAACCCCGATGGCAGGGACCTCCCACAGCTCCCTGAACACACTGTCCCTGTGTCCCTCCTTCATGCCTCCGTCGCATGGTCCAGCAGACAGAGTGACACACCTGCTGAGGTGTCAACTGTGCAGCCTGGCTGGGGCCTAGGCTGGGGAACAGGGAGAGAACAGAGGGGAGGGTGAGGCAGGCAGGGGCCTCGAAGACCACAATAAATTAGTTGGGTTTTATCTGAGGGGGCAGGGAACCCACCAACAGACTCTACACAGTGGGCAATGCGTCTGCTGCCACAAGCTCTTTGAGGACAGAGGCCATGTCTTTGGCTCCCAGAGTCCAGCTCGGAGTCCAGCACACAGCAGGTGCCCAGCAAACACTTACTGACCAGAACCAAGCTTGCCTTCCCCCGTCCATGTGGCAGCTTCCCTGTCAATGGGTGGGAAGAAGGTTGGTCAAGAACAGGTGGCCTTGGCTAACTTTCTAGTCTCCTCTTGTTTCTTTATGCACCGAGGGATAGCAGTACCCACATCCTGGGAGTCCTGACTTAATGCACAGAAAGCACCTGGCACACAGTAGGCACTCGCTTGGAACCATGTGGAATTTGAACCCCTTTACAAAGATGACGCCCAGCCACAAAAATTGCTTCACTAAATTTTTTTTTTAAGATTATAAAATCTATTAAAAGGTGTTAAGAGATCTCTGGCCTTTGATCATTTAGTTTTGATGGAATAAAACTAGAAGTTGGAACAATCAATTTCTACTTAGGCATAAATTTGTTTATTCTGTTCCTTTCAGTTCAAACTCACTAGTTCTTGGGGATGTGAGTAGCACTAAATGGTTCCATCTGTGCAGGGTGACATTGACCACCTGTAAGAAGGCACTGTCCCTGGGTGGCAAGCACTTTGCATGCATCTGTCTCAACATTCACCAGTACACGTGGTCACAGTTAGCTCCAGCTGACTCCCACGCCCCCAGCACACGGGTGACAGAGTCGCAGTGTGAGAGCGCAAGAAAGTTTCACGTCTTTCACAGGCTCAGAGGCCCTAGTATGGGGATTAGTTGTCCTTCAGGGCCTTGGGGGCTTAGTCAATATGTTTTTTCTTTTAATCCTTAAAAAAAATTTTTTTTTCAATTATAGTTGGCATTCGATATTATTTTATACTTGGGGCCCGGTGCACGAATTCATGTATGGGTGGGGTCCCTTGGCCTGGCCGGGGCAATTGGGGCCTATCGGGGCCGTTTAGCCCAGTCCTGATTGGGGCCAATCAGGGCCGGTCAGCCAGGGGGAGGGACCACTGAAGGTTGGCAGGCTGTGGGAGGTTGGCTGTGGGAGCGCACTGACCACCAGGGGGCAGCTCCTGGATTGAGCATCTGCCCTCTGGTGGTCAGTGTGTCATCATAGCGACTGGTCAACCGGTCAAGTAGTCAACTGGTTGTAACAGTCACTTAGGCTTTTATATATATAGATTAGTTTTGGGTGTATAGCATAGTGGTTTGGCAATCATATACTTTACAAAGTGTTGTCCCCAATATTTCTAGTACCCACCTGGCACCATATATAGTTATTACAATACTAGAGGGCCAGTGCACGGAATTCATGCACCAGTGGGGTCCCTTGGCCTTGCCTGCGGGGATTGGGCTAAAACCACTCTCTGACATCCCCCGAGGGGTCCTGGACTACAAGGGGGCGTTTCTCAGGTGACGCACCCCGGAATCGGGCTCCCTCCTCTCTGGTTCTGGATGCATCACCCAAGAACCGCAGCTGCCAAGTCACTGCAGCTTGGCAGCTCCTGCGTTGAGTGTCTGCCCCCTGGTGGTCAGTGCGCATCACAGCTACCAGTCAGATGGTCACTTAGGCTTTTATATATATAGAATAGAGGCCCGTGCACAAAAATTTGTGCACTCAGGAGGGGGGGGGGTCCCCCAGCCCGGCCTGTGCCCTCTCGCAATCTGGGACCCCTCGGGAGATAACGACCTGCTGGTTTAGGCCTGCTCCCCGGTGGCAGAGGGCAGGCCCAATCCCTAGGTGCAGCTCCTGAGTGGGGCTCAGAGCAGGGCCGATTGGGGAGTTGGGGCGCCGCCCCGTC
>NW_005871158.1:4027174-4045394 GCF_000147115.1 Myotis lucifugus
GGATCAGGGAGGTGTGGCCCCACCCCGTCACATACAGAGCCACAGGGCGATCAGGGGGTTTTGGGCGCTGCCCCTGTCACGCTGATCCCGGTGCCGGGAGGCATATTACCCTTTTACTATATAGGATAGAGGCCTGGTGCACGGGTGGGGGCCGGCTGGTTTGCCCTGAAGGGTGTCCTGGATTAGGGTGGGGGTCCCCACTGGGGTGCCTGGCCAGTCTGGGTGAGGGGCTGAGGGCCGTTTTCAGGCTGGCGGGTGACTGAAGCTCCCAACTGCTCCTTTTTTTCTTTTTTCTTTTTTTATTCTGGGCCAGCTTTAGCTCTGAGGCCTCGGCTGCTGAAAGCCGGTTTCTGGCCTTTGTTTTTCCTTCTGTATTTGATACAATGTTGCGGTCTGGCTGGCTGAAGCCTGGCTGACTAACGCAGGTTTCTGGGGTTTTGTTTAGCTTCTATATTTAAAACATAGTTGCTTAGAGTTGCAGCTGAGAGGCCGGCAAGTCAGGCGGGGAACGTTGGAGTCCGCCGTCACTGGAGCAAGCAAGCCTCCCTGTTCGCTTCAGTGCATGGCTGCCGGCCGCCATCTTGGCTGACAGTTAATTTGCATAAGGATATGCTGATTAGCCAATGTGAAGGGTAGCGGTCGTACGCTAATTACCATGTTTCTCTTTTATTAGTGTAGATAGATTACTGACTATATTCCCTATGCTGTACTTTACATCCCATGACTATTTTGTAACTACCAATTTGTGCTTCTTAATCCCTTCACCTTTTTCACTTAGCCCCCATAACATTTTTTGTTGAATTAAAAAAATTATTTTCTAGTCATTCACTCTATGACCGAGGTGGGCAATGAACTGCCTTGAAATAAAAAAGGAGGAAGGAATTGTGTGCATGAAAAGAGAAGGAGAGAAGAGAGAATGTAGAGGGAGGGACAGAGGGAGCCCCTGGGCTATTTTATCCTAGTTAGGGGTGCTGGGTCACAACACCCAGAATGCCATGGGCTCTTGAACAAAGCCTCTTTCTTCTGCCCTGGACCAGCTTATCAATGGAGGGAGAGGTCAGCAACAGTCCAGACCTCTCATCACATCATACCAAACAACCCCACAGGCCACGTGTTTCTAGAAATCTCATCCAGAACTTATGATCACAAACAGAGTTATGTCTGCTTGGTGTTCTGGATCACCATGTAAAATTGCTCTAATTTCAGAGATAAGCCCCTGTCCCTGATGAGCTGGTGGGAAAGCCCTCGGGGGTGTGCTGTGAACAGCCAGCAGGTGGCCCAAGCTTGGGCAAGGCGAGAATCCAGAAAGACAGACTCATCTCAACCCACTGAGCTCTGGCGAGACCTGCCCTGACAGGGAGCCGGCGCCATCGCAGTTCCTAATAAACGTTGTAAACATATGAAAAAAGCACACTTCCGATAGCCATTCCGCACCGTGTTCTGATGCCTTGCTACGGTTGCCTCGTCTAGGATCGTCTTGCAAGTAAATCCACCTAAAAGTAAGATTCTCTGGAGATTCAGAAACTCAGCCCCTTTGAAGCCTTGTTTTGTGTTGAATCTCAAGCAGTGGGCGAGGGTATAGACCAGGGGTGGGCAAACTTTTTGACTCGAGGGCCACAATGGGTTCTTAAACTGGACCGGAGGGCCGGAACAAAAGCATGGATGGAGTGTTTGTGTGAACTAATATAAATTCAAAGTAAACATCATTACATAAAAGGGTACGGTCTTTTTTTTTTTTAGTTTTATTCATTTCAAAAGGGCCGGATCCAGCCCGCGGGCCGTAGTTTGCCCACGGCTGGTATAGACAAATTCCAAAGTATATCCAGGGCTTTGAGAGCGCCAATTGGTATTTTTTACCATTGAAAACTTGCATATTGAACCCCCAGAATGAATAAAACTCAATGACTTCTGCCACTCTTACCCCTGCCCACAGGCTGAAAAATGAAAATCCAGTTCTCCCCAAGCTTCAAGTCCATCAACTTTAGTACAAACCCTCGCGTGTTTTAATCTAAGGTCACATGGAAGGAAAGGGGATGGCACTTGTGGCGATCCTAAACCTTGAAAAGAAACAATCACATACTGAGGTCTGTGTCACCTTTTATTGACACCCTCGGGCTGTATGGCTTACCTAAAATATTTTCTTATAATCCAAAGATAAATGAAGAAAGGCTTGAATTTCCTAATCCAACTTTCCCCACTGGGGTGCCAGGCTAGACAAATACAGCTTCTCATGCGAACAACTGTGATGAAAGCCAAAGTCTTCACTTAAATAAACAATTAACTTTGTAAGTAAAAGTCCAAAGAGAAAAAAACAAAAAAGGTAAATCCCAATTTTCTCTTTCCTATTTGGTAGACACAAGAGAGGATGGTGGCAAGAGCAATTGGGCACTTCAGCCTGGCTCAGCCTCGTGGTGGTCACAATGGCCTGGCCACTGGTCCGGACCTGCACAGCACAGTGGCACTGCATTTAAGGAGGTGCCCTTCATGCACAGCCTGTAAAAATTTGTTTATTGATTAAAATAGTTGCCTGGCAGATGGCAGTACAGTGTCTTAAGGAAAGGGTGCCGTATTCCAAATCGCACAGAGACACTCTGCCAGTAGGGAGGGGACCCAAGGGTGTCCCCAGGGCCTCTGCCTTTTGGGTGTGGCCTGTTAACAAACGGGGACTGCTGGTCTCACCTGGGTCCCTTGCCTTGAACCTGCTCCTTTCAAGCGTTACATTAAGCTCAGCGCAGCGGCCTTTGTAGGCAGCTTCCTAACTCATACGTATGTCACCTTGTTGGCCAAAGTTCAGCTGAAATAATCAGGAGGCCAGTTTTAATCAAGAGCCTTACAGGCGCTGGAACACTGTGCCGCTGATTAAGCTCAAGGACTTACTGAGAGCCCGCTGTGACCCAGCCTCCTGGGCCAGATCCGAGGGGAGGTGCAGGCGTGGGAGAAGGGCTCCAGGCCTGACAGGGTGACCGCCTCTTTGAGAGGCAAGACATCTGGGGAGAACGTACAGCAGTGAACCGCAAGCAGCTCCGCCGAAGCCCTCCGTGTTCTCTCTCCCTTATCTGGGGCAGCGAGGGGGTCTGGGCCGGCTGGAGAGAAAGGAAGCAGTAGCAAAGGAATTCCATAACATCACACTAAGTTTCAGGTTTCTGATGTTAATGTGTAAGGGCCTTGATGATGTGAATTTCGCTTTTTCTAAATCCTAGAAAGAGTCTCATCTTCAGCAAAGATCTGCAGATGGGTTTTGATGCCATTTGCCACATTTTAATTAAATCCACGCAATTTATCACTTTTACACCAGATTCGCACTCCAGTGCCATTAAAAACTGATTTGCCATTTGCTGCTAAATTAAGACATTTCGTTTTCCTACTATATGTGAGTTTTCTTTTCACAGACAAGTGATGACACAGGGGCCATCAGACCCTGCGCAGATGGGAAAATGCCATCGAAACCCCTTAGAGAGCCCCAAACTGAGAAATTTCACTTTATTCATTATCAAACCTTATCGAAGGCTTATCAAAAGAGGCTCAGAGGCCATGAATGGGAAATATGAAGAAGATATCTATGGAACACCTTGCTTATCGAGGTTCTGAGAAATTCCCATTAAAATTCAGCTCTCCGTGTGTGTAAATGAAAAAGACTCATTTAATTTTAATTTGTGCAGATTGAAGTCTGAAAGCAGCACACCCCCTAAGCAGGCAGCAGTAACTTGATCCTCCATGCTAACCTAATTATATCAGAATCCCTCTGATGGGGACCCAGGGCTGCCTTTGATGTTAAATTCCTGTTGCCTTTTATCCCCATTCTCTGGGCAAGGTCTCCTCCACACCTTCCCGTCCTGCAGGATCATAAAGCGACTGCTTTTGAAGCTCAGTTTTATTTTGATGGAACACCAAGGGATTGCAAATTATTTTTCACTGAAGGAGACTGATTTCGGTTTGAAAACTGCTGGAGGAATTCTAAGCTTGACACAAGACAGTATACCCAACACCAAAATGGCGTCTTTCCTTCACAAAGGTTTCCCACGGGTGGGAGAACCTGCTCCGCGCACTCATTACACCTGAGATCCCCCGCTGACCTGCCCCAGTGGGTTTGCCCAACATGTTCCTTACCCTCTTGACAAAGCATTATTTACCCCTGGGCTCACTCAGGGCTCAGCTCCAAGGGGGTCTCACCTTTCGCTGGTAATAGATAAAGTGAAACACGATGACATTTTCAATAGGCCATTTGTTAACATCTTGCTGTGCTGAAAGCTGCGGCCGGGTACCTTCTCCTCTAGATCAAATTTAGATGATGACTTCCTGGAGCAGCCCACAGAGGAGCAGACATCCGAATCACCCCCACGAGGCTGCCCTGCGCTCTGATTCCTCCCAGCGAGATGTCGAATGTACCACACTTAAGATGAAGGCCGAAGGTCACTGGTTCCACTTAAAGGTTTATTGGGCGGGCGAAACAAAAGGCTCCAAGTAAAAGCTAAGTACAAGTTCGACCTATGAAAACCTCTTCTAAACCACTTTGCTCCCGTTAACCAGGTCCTCAAGTGACTTCCGATAATACCTCTCTCTCTTACCAGGTTGGCACACAGGCTTACTGAGACAATGCAAGTGAAATATTAATCACTGGGTCTGTCGGTAAGATTCCATTCAGTAAAAGTAGTGCTTTGTTAACATCTACGGAGAGTGAAAAGACAGAGGCTGCCCTGGCTAAGGCAGACCTGAAGATAGGAGTCTAAAGACCAGCTGACCAACATTCAGAATGCAAGGAGATCCAAACCAGAAATCTTTTCCACTGGTAATGTTACCTGGTTAATTCAACAACTTAATTCAAAGTATGAGTGATTTGATACATTAGCTGTTCCCCAAAATAGATGCCCTATGTGCTCTTCAATAAAAATATCAGAAAATCAAAATCAACTTAATTCATCCTTTTTTCTAATTCCCCTCAAATGAATGAGGTGATACTCAATAAACACAATGCACATCATTGAAAGACAGTAGGAGAAGTAATTGGAAGAAAAAAGAGAGGGTTATGCAAAACACACAGAGGAAAATCCAAAGACTCAGGAAGCCTTCAAGCATGGGATGCGGGATAAACAACTTTCTAAATTCTTTCTGGCCAAAACAGTACCATGACTAGCAACTGGCTCAGAAATCTGCTTTGGACAAATTGCATCATATGTCAGGGCTAAGTACATAATAGGTTAACAGAAAGAAAAAAAAAGATTCATCATAGCCCTGACCGCTGTCTCAGTTGGTTGGAATGTCATCCATACACTGAAAGGTTTCAGGCTCAATCCCAGTCAAGGCACATGCCTAGATTGTGGGGTCAATCCGCTGTTGGAGCAGGTACGAGAGGCAACTGATTGATGGCTCTCTCTTATAATGATGTCCCCCCTCCCCTCCTCTCTCTAAAATCAATAAAAAGATATCCTCAGGTGATGATTTAAAAAAAAAGATTCATCATAAGATAGGTTTTGGCCAAGCATCAACTCCACCACTTCCAATATATGACTCACATGTCACCTTAAAGGTATATTTCCTCCAGATGAGTTCAAAACTTTTGCACCTCATTTAACAAGCTTTTCTTAAAACCACAAACACCATGCTAGATGTCACGGGCAGAAACACAGAAATAGCAACTGGAATTGGAGGGAGAAGACACCCAACACAATGTAACTCACATCTCATGGATCTGTACATTGCCCCTGAAGTTAAGTAGGTAGCAAGAATATTTATATCTCACAAGAGAAAATATGACCAAGACCCTGAATTTTCATAATTTGTTCAGACATATTGAGCAAGGGATAGACTGATACCAGTATCCAAGTCTCCCAAAGTACATTGGCAGTGTCTAGGCTGCACAGAAAAGACGTAAGTGGACCGTGAACATGGTGTTGAAATGTCTGAAGGCTTGGGCTGTTCTCGTCCAAAGTTACGGCTCAAATTTCTGGTTTCAAACCCCCTAGAGAAAGATTCCAGAATTTTCCCGTCTTATTTGGGGGCGCCCACTCATCCCAATTAATCTCACATGCTGGAAATAAACCCGGTCCTCACGGGGGGGGGGGGGGGGGGCGGGTTACACGCATCTGAAGGGCTGTTATGTCCATTTACCTGAAGAATAAGGTGGACATTGCAGGTGCATTGATTTTGACTCAATACAAGGAGGGACCGTCTAGCAATGAGAGTTGTTCAAATGTGGGAATGTATTGCCATAAGGACACAGTACCTCTCCATCTCTAGAAACGTCAAATAGAAAAATAATGAAATGACTTCCTATGAAGATTTAGGAGAGGATGACCTGTTAGGTAGCTACTAAAGCATTCCAAGCAAGAGAAGGTGAGGCCTGAATTAGTACAGCACTAGTCGTAGAGACAGGAAGGAAAGGGCAGATGAAGATGACTGAGCCACTAGCTCCCAATATGGAAGCATGAGAGAGAAGGTTTGTGGAGGAAGACGTAGAGCTGAGATTCTTGTGGGCCATCTGGATGGAGTGGCTTTGGGGTCCAGGTGCCATGGAAATTGCTGCATAGGAACAGCAGCTTGAGAATTCTCTGTGTAGAGGGCATATCTTCTCTCAGCAGTCACCTATGAGATACGTATGGAGGGTTTAGGAGAAGAGGGCTCGAGGATGCTGGCTTTAAGAGGTAGTCTAGAAAGAGAAACTAAACAGGCATCTTAGTCTGCGTGGGCTGCTATAACAGACTAGATGGCTTAAACCACAAACATTTATTTCTCATAGTTCTGGAGGCTGGGACATTTAAGATCAATGCTCTGGTGGATTTGGTCTCAGGTTCACAGATCAACCTCTTCCTGTTGTGTCCTTACATAGCAGAAGGGGCGAGAGAGCTCTCAGATGTTTCTTTAATTAGAGCATTAATCTCATTCATGGGGCTCTACCCTCATGACCCAATCACCTCCCAAAGAGCTCGCCTCCTAAGGTATCACATTGGAGGTTATTCGTATCAATGTGGGAGGAACACAACATATGAATTTGGGGGGAACACAAACATTCAGTCCATAACAGCAGGGTAGGACTGGTCAGGAAGGATTCAGGAGAACAAGTAGAGTGTGGTGTCCTAGAGATTGAGAGCAGACTTTCATGAAGGAATGGCCAATAATGTCAAGTGCAACAGAGACTTCCAATGAAATCAGCATTGGACAGCATCCACTGGACTCGGCAAGGTTGCCGGTGGGGTAAGGGGGGCAGAGGGGCCAATGGGAAATGAGTAAACAGAGGCGGTGTTAACCAGCGTTGAGAGGAGGCAGATAGGGACCAGGAAGGAAGACATAGAATGAGGATTATTTTTAGAAAGAGAAAGACGGGAACATGTTTATAAGCCAAGAGGAAAGTGTTGGTCAAGAAGGACAGACTGATGATCCCTGAGGAGTCTGAGAAGAGGGTGGTCATGGGCACAGATGCAGGTCCCGCCTTGGTGAGGGAGAGGGACACTTCATCCTTGGAGGCTGGAGGAAGGAAGTGGAGGTCATGGAGATGGATATAGCTGTAGCTTGTGGGGGCAGGAGTGGGGATGGAAAAAATAGCACGCCTGATGGTCTTCGCTGGTGCTGTGAAGTAAGAAAGAATCTTATGAGTGTTAGAGGAGATAGTGCTTAGAGAGAAGGTGAAGGGAGGGAGGTAGGAGTGAGCAGAGCAAGGACAAGCAGAGCTGATGGGAAGTTTCATGAACATGGGCATGAGTTAGGGAGATGCTGTTTATTCATTTCACACATAAAGGGACCAATCCCCAAATCCTCGCCCCACGTCCATCCAAACTGTTCTCTGCCCCGCACACAGCCTGCACCACCTGTTCCCCCACCGCCTCTCTGGTCTCATCTCCTCCCACTCCTCAGCTTCAGCCAATGCCCTTTCTCTCTTCCTCATGCCTCTTCTACTTACTGTTCTTTCAGTTGCTGTTCAGTGTTACCTCCTCCAGGACCTCCCCCTGGCCCAGGACCGAGTTAAGTACCTCTGCCCGGGGTCTCACAATAGGCCGTGTGTTCTTTGCTTTGCACCTACCATGTACCTGGGAGAGAGCTGTCTGCATAGCCACCTCTTCCACTAAACCCAGAATCTCTCCTTCAGGGCAGGACCTCTCGCTCTGGCTCCCCAGCACTCAGTAGGCCCTCAATACACATGCTGGGCGAGGGGTGGTGGTGGGGAATGAGCAGGTGAATTCCGGGTGGGAGGCTGGCTGCATGGTCCCTCCAATCCCATCTTACTAAGAATCTAGGATTCCAGCTTGTTGGTTCTTTGTGCATTACTGCTTTTGTAAAAACACACATGTATTAGAGGGGACATAGGGGAGAGTTGTTCTCCATACGAACAAGAAGACTAATCATAACTCTTTCATAAGCCAGAAAAATAAGCTGTGACATTCTCATGGTCAGAGCCAGATTCCTCAGCAGCTCCCGGGCCTGTGGACAGACATGAGGACAGAGATGCCTCAGTGACGTCCAACCCCATGAGGCCTTCCTCTCTCTCCTCCCCTCCAGGTCAGCCTGAGTCTCCTCTGCTGTGCTGGGGAATCCACAATATACACCAGCTAGAAGCCCCCGAGCTGTCCTTGACAGCATCTAAGACACAGAGACGGCAGAGGTCCTCAGGTGCTGTGGCCTCTCACAGGGCGGGCAGAGCAGGAAGAGCCCTGTGGCCTGAGCGCCCGGCTCTCCAGGGTCTGGCACGGGCCCACTTCTCCGGAGTCCTGGAGGTGCTGAACCCGCTAACAGACTTTTCCCAGGATCCCAGGCTCCTCTCTGCTTTCCACCCACATCTCTCCAACAAAAACAAAGGCCTCGGCCGGGATCCAAGCTCCAGGGTCTGTGGGGAGGGGGCACTGGGACACAGCCCCTGTCCTTCCCCGTTGCTGAAACCAGATCCCTGAAGCTCCCAGAGGCCAAGAGCATGCATGTAGGTCTCTTCAAAAAAGCTGTGCCGGGCTTTTGTTGGGAGGGCAGGAAAGATAACCGAGTAACTAGCAGCCACCAGGAGGAAGGGCCGAGTCACTTGGAAAGACAATTCCCCGGTAGCTTTTTACACTGATGGTGCATCAGCCCCACTGACAAAGGCAACTTAGGCCACTTTCCACACGGAGATGTATCACTAGTGCCCAAGCTGTCACAACAGCAGACGGACCAAAGGACCCATCACAGGGAGGAGAAGTGGGACCTTTGCTCCACCACACGCACTCCAACAGGCAGTTTCTAATAAAAACAAGTTCCAGGGACCCAACCCTCTAGGGATGGGCAGACGGGACACCTGGGTATTCAGAGAAGCTCAAAATATTTTTTTTCAGGGGAAAGGAAAATGATTTCAAGTTAAACAAAATCAAACAACAGGAACAGGACGATTTAAGCTCTTCCCACGATACAGCACTTCCTGGCTGCCAAGGGCAGTGAAATCTACGTGTAGGAAAGTAGATGCTTTAAATCCACAGCCTCCTCACCAGGACTTCTCGTTGCCAAGACCACTGCCTATGGACTTAACGACCGGTTAGCCCAGACTTGCTGATTCATTTATCCACAGACTCTATACTCTAACTTCATGCTCTTTCAGGAAAGTGGCTATTCTGCCCTGGGAAGGTAATTTGTGTCTCTGAGGTTCCCTTGAAGTCTCCTGACTCAACCACACCAACCTTCGGCAGGAGGAGCCAATGATAAGGCAGCAAATTTCAGCTCCCATTCCCCTGCCCCTACCAAGAAAAATCAGAGACACGAGGGACTAGAGAAGTGGAGTTTGTTCCCTTTGCCAGCTGGGAAATGTCATACACCGAGCTTCTCGCCGGATTCCTGCTGTAGCCCACTAGGAGGCTGCAGGTGGTCCTCCCACTGCCTGCAGGGGGGTTACCTGTCCTACAAACCTCGGAATCCTAGAGCTTCCCTGAAGTCTCGCCTGAAAACCAAGATCCACACGATTCTTTCCCAACTAAACTGCAAACTAAGGTATTAACATATCACCTTGCTTCATGTTTCCCTGTGTTACCATGGTATCATGGGAAGATCACTGGGCTTGAGGCCAGAAGACCCGATTTCTATTCCTGGTTCTCCATTAAATGATTCTGGTCAGGTAGTTCTTCTCAGCCTCAGTTTCTCTTCTGTGGAAAGGGGTAAACTGTTGCCCTGCCCGGGCCAGAGAACTGGTTTTGACACTCCAGTGAGACAACTTGTGAAGGAACTCAGACACTGGAAAGCCTTTTGCAAACATACAAATTCTAGGAACCCTAACTCTAACCCTTACCCTAACGATAACCCTAATGATAACCCTAATGCACAGTAAGTCCTTCAAAGGCAGGAACCAGTTGTCACTCAATTGTCATTTTTCTCCCCCTTCAGCAGAGTGCTCACATGTGGGCGGGGCTACTGCATTTGACATTTAGGGACTTTGGTACTTGACTGCGCTCCCCTAATATTATGGATCAGGAGTATCTTCATTTTAAACTCTTCTCCATTGGGCATAAACAGAACATCCTTTCCTTTTCTCACCCAGATCCGGTGGGCCTTCAGTGCGATGACTGCCGCTGTGAACATGCCTGGATGCTAAAGTCACGCCCCTCAAAGTGGCTGCAATATCTCGTCTCTGACTCCACTCATTGAGGGCCAGCAACGACTAGGTACCCTTTCTCCTTCTCTCTGTTCTTGGCTTCCCACTTAATTCCTTTCCAGGGCCTTTGTATACATGTCCACATGAGGCCCCTAAATACATTTTAAATTTTGCAAAATCTCAGCTAAAAATATCTTGTTCCCTGCAAGCGCCCTGCAAGTGTGATTGGTCTCCTATGTAGCGAAGGAGCTTTTATATTTTTAGTTTTCTTCCCATACAACAAACACTATTAATAACATTCTACTTTCTCCAGAGATGATATAGATTAGACCAAATGGAAAGTTACCATGGCTACCGTAGTGTTATTTTGGGTATGAGAAATTCATGCCGGGGAAGCGGCATCCATGGTCAAGAACTGGAGCTTTATTTCCGCTTTGCTATCGGGCAATCAATCCCAATTTAATTTTGAAACTAATTGCAATGGAAACTAATTATGAGCAGCAAGACCTGAAACCCCTAATTACAGTGGAAGTCAATAAAGTGAGGCAGCATGATCACTGGGGCAATGTTGGCAGGAGGAGGGATTTAGGCACAGGTGGACTTCCTTCCCCACGCAACTATCTAAGCAAAACAAGACGGGCATCAGTGGGAAACCCTAAGTTGGGTTTGAAGGCGTCAGTATCTGGTGAGGGAGCAGGTCAGGCCCTCTCTCTGGGCTATGAAGAGGCAACAAGTTGGGGCAGGGATACAAAGCCCGGATGGAAAGGAGGTATTTCTATCAGCAGTTAACCACCAGGGAGGCCACGGTGGGGAGGCGGGGAAGGGCTAAGCTGAAGGAGGCTGGTCCGGACTAACCCCATAGATTACTGTGTCCCTCTCAGGCCTTGGAGGGCACACAGCAGAGGAGCAGGGGGACCCAAACAGAATCTCATCCCTCAGACCCAGATATTTATGGGCTGTTTCCTCACATACCAGATGCTGAGTCACACTTTTCTGAATTAGCAGCAGTTGGCTTATGAAAGGCCTTCTATTAGAGTAAAAACCTACTGCCAATCCCTGAAGTGCACGCGTCCCTTGGGGACCTCCCGGTCTATGTTTGACAGCTTTAAAATACTGCTAATGGCATGACTTCATCTGCCCCAGGCCAGAAGCATCCATATTTAGGTCAGAAACCACATGGTCCTCACATCACCTCCCAGGCTCCAGGATAGAAAGGGGCTCTTACATCAGGGAGAGAGCACTTTTAACCAGTGATTGATTACTCACTCGCCTCCAAATTCCATGACAAAGGGACAAAAATGAACGTTGCTGCCTGGTGGAAAGCGACTCTGACCACTGCAACAGCGCAGCAGTCAGAAGCCTGCCCTCTGCTCACTGAGCGTAGATTTTTCTACAAAGACCCCCGTTACAGGGTCTTTCTCCCTTTTACTTGTTTTCCTGTTACATTTTCCTGATTTTTAAAAAAGCATTTTTGAGAAGAAAGAAGCAGAAGCTGGTAACCCTGTTGTAGCGTTTTCAACAGCACTGCCTGCGTCGGTCCCTCCGGAGAGGGGCTCCGCGTCAGGGTGGAAGAATTCCTTGAGAGCTCCCAGGCTCCTGTCTCCCACGAAGAAAGGAGGCCCAGTCACCCTGGGGCACAGGACTTTCCCAAGGCAGACAAACCCCAAGTCGGTGGGAGCCGATATTCATCCTAATTCTTAGTGTTGTCATAAGCGGGCAACAGAGACATACAGGCCTCGTCTTGAATTAGTCAAATGAGGTTCGTTGACTATTTTCATCGAAATAGTGTACTGACATATTACGCAAAACCTTTGGCACTGGTCTTGTAACCAAGGTTAAAAATGGGAGCAGTCAGAAAAAAGACAGCTCTGAAGACACAAATGTTTTGAAACCTGGCTGCAATATGAAAGGAGATACCTGGCAGTCTCTCTACATTATATATGTTATTGACATAATGGACCCGCAGGTTAAGCCGAGAGAGGGGCTCCGCCACCTCACATTTATTATGAACGAGGGGAGAGAGAAACAAAGAGAAAGAAGAGAAATAGCTTGGTCTTATTGAGCTACTTTGGTATAAAATTTCTGCCCAAGGAGACTGCAAGTGTCCTGAAACACAGAGCTTTGTCCCAAAACACAGATAAGGAGCCCCCTTCTGCCTCCAGGGGAGACATACCCCAGGGGCTTATGAAGATCCGCCAGTCAAAGAAAGCACCTCTGTTTCGACAGCCGGCTGGCTGCAAACTTTCTCTAGCGCCCGTTAGAAAACGAATGCTTTGAAGACCCCCAAATAATTTTAGATGCACCTTATCTCAAAGCCACACCTACCTTGACTCCAAGGAAAGACTTGCGGTGATAGAAGCAGCACAGAGCTGCCGAGAGGGCGTGGAAAGCACTGCATTCCTTAGGCATCTCTGTCCTCAGTCCCTGGACCACACACTTTCTTCAGGGTTAAAAGAAAGGGGGCTCCGGGCATCAGAGCTCGGGCCGCTCAGCAGCAGCTGTGCCGCGCCCGCCCGCCGTCCGTCCAGTGGCCGGGGGAGTGAGCCAGCTCCTTCTCCCAGGCCAGGCTGGGACTTTTCCCCTCTGCTGAAGCCAATACGATCCAGCCTGCCATGCACACAGTGCCAGAAATTCTCATGTGACCAGACTTGCTTTCTGATGAAATTCTAACCTCTCTTAGAAGAGGCTTTGGGCTTTAGCTGTCCCCTCAATGTAGGGACCGGGTAGAAATCATTACGCCCTCGGCAGCCTTTCCTTCAGGGCTGAAGGCACCAGGCCAGCTGCTCCTAGGGGCTCTGTCAGCTGGCTTGTCACCCCAGCGCCTAGGGGTTCAGGAAGCACACAGCACACCTCCTTGTGATGGGACAGAGGCTCCTTTGAGAAGACGACCTAGAGGTGGCCAGGGAGCGACTGTCCCCTGGGAGCGATCTTAGAAGTCCTAGGGACCCAGGCGGGATCCCTGTCCCCACCCTGCCAGTCCATCCCAGAACTGTTTATTTTTAATTAGGATGCTCCTGGCGGCCAGCTTGCAGCTGATAATGTTGGCACAGCCATCGCTACTGTCAAAGCAACAGTGCCTTTTGGTGTTTAATTAGCAAGTCTGTCAGCAAACACCCTGAGCGCCCCATGGCCTCCCCACCTGGCCGGGCAGGCTACTGGGAGGATGGGACGGGCTGTGTAGACTCTTCTGACCCAACTGTTTGTCTCATTCCCTTCCTTCACTTTAATACTTCACTTTAGCTGCCGGCTCTCAGATCCAGCACATGAGGCTCACAGCCAACCTGGCTGAGCTTGTTTCTTCTGTGCTCAGAGGCCTTTGCCCCCACCAAGAGCCTCCTAACGCCTTTAGGGGAAAGTCACTGCTTTTCTCCTTTCATTCCACTAAGAGTGGATGCTCCATGATTCTGGTGTTTTTGTTTTTGTTTTAAATCTAACCCAGGTTTCTGCCTGTAGCTCTTCCTCTCCTACCGTTCCAAATATTAACTTTCTGTGGCTCTGGCCCCTCAAACATGGAATGTGTCCTGAAGCTTTCTAAAACTTCGCACAGGCAGAAACTTGCAACAGGGAAGAAACAGAGCCCATTCAGTTCTGAAAGGGACACTACCACGGAGGCACGAGGGAGGTCTGAACACACCAATGGGTCCCTGTCCAAGAGGAGGCCTCGGCCTTTGGACTTGGTCAAGTTGGCCTGTAAAACTAGGGAACTGTTTGCCTAAT
This sequence comes from Myotis lucifugus, assembly GCF_000147115.1. Taxonomy (NCBI): domain Eukaryota; kingdom Metazoa; phylum Chordata; class Mammalia; order Chiroptera; family Vespertilionidae; genus Myotis; species Myotis lucifugus. The sequence continues at coordinate 4,041,423 of NW_005871158.1, forward strand.
GCCTGCGAGCAGCTTCCATGCTGGCCCGAGTGCTGTGGAGAGAGACAGGGTAGAGTATCCCCACGTCCACCATGAGGACGGACCTACAAAGGCTCTGGCGCCACAGGAGCAACCAGGGGCTGACTCCCTTCCTGCTCTCTCCTCCCTTCTCCTCCATGGCTCCGGAGGTCAGGTGTGCAGCCCTGGGAACTCCTGGGTCTGGGGAAGGCCCCCTGAGAACCTGGGAGCAAGCACCAGAGGAGCAGAACTCACGGTTGGTGTGTTTTTAGCTGGAGGGGGCCCCTGGAGATGGTCCAGTAGATGGATCAATACTGTTCTCCAAGGTCCTGTACTGTACCTACGAGGGGGCATTTCCCTGCCCCCATTTCTATTAGATGGGGTTCAAAGGGTAAGTCCACATGGGCAGCCAGGGCCCATGACCCCAGCAGTCAGGCCACCAGCCACCAGGTAAGGGGCCCAGTGTTCACCTGCTATTCCCCTTTCCCTCAGGCTCACAAAGTCCCCAAATGGCTAAAGAACAGCCTGGAAGAGGAAGAAAAGCAGCTCCTTCAATCCTGCACAGAAATTCCACGAGGTTAGTTAGCCAAAGCCTTTGAATTCCAAAGCCTTTGAATTCCAATACCCTACCCGCAGAAAGCATGAATGCAGCGCATTCCTGCAAGGAAATGCGCAAATAACTCAGACATGTAAATCACATAGCATCACGAAGTCAAGTGCTCCCGGAGCCGGAGTAAAAGCAAAACAAAGGCCGCTCAGGCCAGGGCAGGCCCGCCGCTGGTCACCTGAGGCTGTCCCTGTTTACTCCAAGAAATGTCTTTAAAATGCACCAAAACTGGTTCCGTCAGGATTAAAGGATGGGCTACTCTCACTCACTTTTTATTTGTGTGTTCCACACAAAAAATATTTCCGACGCAAGGTCACAGGTTTTAATCCATTTTCTCCTCAAATGGCGGAGGAGAGACTAAAATAACTATCATCTTGCAACTAAAGATGATAATTGCATGAATTCACTGACTTGTTATGCTTTTAAATGTCTCCCATCCACACTGATCAATGCCCCCACACGCATCCCACAGTGATTATTCTATTCTGGTTACAAAGACACAGAGGACCAGAACTGCCTGTCACTCAGCGGAGAGCAGACAAGGCACCAGGGACTCCGCCTGTGACTGCAGAACCTGGTGTCTGATCACATGGAAGCAAAAATAAGATTTTTTTAAGCGTCTTATAAGTGAACCTGTCCCACAGCCCCGTGGAAAGGCTGTGATGTGCTACACTGGGGCAGGGTGACGCTGATGATTTAGTACATGTGACTGAGGACCAGTCAAATCTGGATTCAGGGTTTTCTAAACAACTTGCCCTTCTGTGGGCAGGGTTCAGGGTCGCTAATGCAACTCCAGGGACGGATGGACAGAGGCAGCCGCATGGAGCTGCGGGAAAGGTCTGTGCTCCCCAATGCATCCTACCCCTGCTACCACACCTGGATCTGTGAGGAGGCATTTCTCTGCACCAAGGGAAACACCTGTGAAAACAGCCAGGGCGGGGTAGCCAGGTGGACCCTTGAAGGAAAACCCTGTTACCGCAGGTCACATGTTGCCCACCCAGCTGGGAAGAGGGCTAAAGCAGGCTGGAGGCGGCCCCTGCACAAGCATTGCCTTCAATGCCATTGTTCCCTTGGGTAGCCCTAATACTAACCTGCACTACTTAGTAACCATGGAAACAGGAGCTGCCTGCCAGCCATATTCACAGACACGTGCACGCTTCCTTTCCATCCGCCGCAGCCCTTGGGCTAAGAGAGGCTGAAAGCGAGTACAGAGTCCCTTTCCCAAAGTTCCACAGCCCCCGTGAGGTAGACCTGCTCTCTGAGGATGGCATGGGGTGAGAGATCTGTGCAGAGAAAGATGTGCCTGCCAGGTACCTGCTTTTCCGTTTCAGGGCAACAAGGAATGTGATGCTGCCCCAGACCCCCACTCCCCTTCCCAAAGCTAACCCGGAACCAAGCTGTCCAGCCTTACATGCAGTGAGGTGCTTAGGCCATGCCAAGCAGCCCCAGGGACAGTGCGTGCTGAGACCAGAGGGCACTGGTGCAAGGCTGCACGTCCTGGCTTGTCCCTGCCCACAGGGACTCACTCAGAACGTCCGTGACCACCGGTCATGGTCAAAACAGCTCAACCTCTGGTGGCAACTGTGAGACTTCACCTGTCCAGAAACATTGATCTTTCCTGGCTTTTGTCTTCACTAAACCCCAGTGATTGGGCTCTGGGGGAGCAAAGACAGCGTTAATGAGATAGGGAGTAAGGCCAATGCTCCGAATTCTGTTTCTCCTGGTGTCCCAGGAAGTAGGGAAGGAAGATTAACATGGACAGCTGGTCCTAAATTGCTGAGGATGCCCTCTGCAGGCTCAGCAAGAACCTAGAAAGCTGTGGGCCAGAGAAGGGGCAGCCCTGCTCCCCAAAGCCTCCCAGTCACCTGGCCTGTCTGTGTGATTCTGCACACAGTAAACCAGGAGGGGAGGTGGGGAGGGAGGAGCTCTTCGTAGCAGAGCACACACCCTCACATCACAAGCAACAGGGCTGGGGCAGCGGAGGTGGAAGCCGTGAGAGCGAGGAGAAGCGTTGGGGAAGAGGTCCCCTCCTCATGCCAGGCTCAGTCAAAGATGGCTCAACACATTTTTCTATATGCAAATGTGATTTATTTCTTGCTCCAACAAGGAATGCAAACTAGACTCGGAGGGAAGAGGGCGGGAAAGGCAGGCCCAGCTCTCTGGCCACTTTGTGTGCGGCTGTGAGCAAGAAGCCGGCTTGCGCTGGTGCAGCAGAGGCGCGGCGCGTTTACGAGTGTGTGCTGCACACATCCCAGCCTGACAGTCCCCGGATTCCTCAAGGGGATGAAAGGGTAGGTTGCTAAATGGCTTCTGTCGGGAAACGGTATTGATCTGCCTAGCACATACACAAGAAGATTAAGGCCAGTATTCACACACCGATTTCTCTCCACTGGGCCTTTGTCCTCCCACAAATGTCTGTCCCTTTAATTGGCGACTAAAATTGTATAACTAATCATGTGAAGCAAAACTAGGTGAGCACCCAGGCCCGACTACTTTCTTGCACTATCACATACAATTTCACCTCATATGTCCGCCCTTCCCCATCGTCATTTCCTGGTATTCTTATTGCCGTAATTAGCTGGTTAATATTAATAACAGGAAGAGAGCAAAGGGGAGGCCAGACATCATAAGCATGGTCACCTGGGCAGCTCCACCAGGAAGCTACAGCTTCATGCTCCCCAGGGAACCAAGGTCCATTCCCTGCAGACCATTGGGGGAAGGGATCAAAGAAAGGGGGAGATGGGTGCATGTGCAGTAAAGTCTGGGTGGCACAGGGAGGTGCTTGCCTGCAGTCTAGCTTGGGGAACAATGGATTGGCTGGGGCGGGGGGACCCCATCAGAAGTGCATGAAATCTTAAAGAGTTAATTGGTTAGTTTAAAGAAGCTCCTGGTTAAAATCCCCAAAGAGTTCCTTCCCTCTTGTTCTCTCTTGCTCCATGCCCCACACTCGCCCATGCGCTTGCGTGTTCTCTTTCCATAGCCACATGGCCTTCAGCAGCCACTTGGTCTATGGCTGTGTCGTCCACACACAATGGACTGCAGCTGGGGACGCGAGCTAAGCTAGGCAGATGCTGGAACGGACTGGACTTTAACATGGAGCAGAAACTCTGGGCAGTGGCCTTAATTCTGGCCCTGCTGATGACAACACTGGACTTCTTCCATGGAGAGACAGACAGAGATGGGACCTTGGACGGGAACCCCCTTTACATCATCAGTAAAGCTTTCCACGAAACCCCATTATCCCGTGGGGGCCTCAAGAGATTCTTTTCCTCACGGCACCCCAAGACCTCCACCAATAACAGTATCACCCCAGAAATTCTATATCATTACAGGCTTTATTTTTCTGTGTCTTGGCATTAAGCTGAAAT
>NW_005871158.1:4045646-4060103 GCF_000147115.1 Myotis lucifugus
ACACAAGATGATCCTCCCCCCCCCCCCCCATGCCAGCTTCCTTCTGTTCTACACTCACTATGCAGGCATCACAGCTCCTAGGTTTTCTTTGCTGTACGCATTTCTATTTCCCCTTCCTTCCATTTTCGGTGCATGTGAGCTATATAAGCAACTAATAACAGTGACCCACAAGCCCTCCGGGGCCCCTCCCACGTAGAGCTGCAGAAATGGGCCAAGGGGCATCTGCAGGGCCAGAACGGTGAGGGCTCACAGCAAACACCAGCAGCCCTGCCTCCCATCTCCGCTGCCACTAGCTCTCCCACCTCACAAGCACTTCTGGAAAATGGCATCTTCCAAAACGAAGCTGCAAGACACATATTTGCATGTCTCAAAAGCCACGCTGGGAGGTAGGAGGGCAGAGGCAGAGCCAGGATGGGTTCAAGTCTTTTTAAATATGTTTTTATTTTAATTGATTTCAGAGAGGAAGGGAGAGGGGATAGAGAGAAACATCAATGATGAGAGAGAATCAGTGGCTGCCTCCTGCATGCCCCCTACTGGAGATCGAGCCTGCAACCCAGGTACGCGCCCTTGACTGGGAATTGAACCACGACCTCCTTCCTGGTTCATAGGTCAATGCTCAACCAACTGAACCACACAGGCCAGGGCAGGGTTCAAGTCTTTACTGCATTACCAGCAGGCTGGGTGACCTGGGGAAATGTCTTAACCTCTCTGAGCCTCAGTTTGCTCCTCTCATTTATTAGTATTTTTGTGAGGATTAAATAAGATAACAAAGAATCTGGCACCCAACAAAAAGGCACTCAGAAATGTGAGCTTCCCTTCCATTTTCAAAGGAAAAGACAAACCTCATCGGCCCTGTTTGTTTCTCCCATAGGGCACATGCCCAAATGCACCCTAAATCTCACTCCAACGCCAGGCTACAGGAACAGGGTGGCCAGTCCCGCCCTGAGCCAATGACAGGCCCCAGCTAGTGCTACTGCAACTCTTGAACCTTGAGAGCCAGGAAAACATGGGGAGGAGTTTAAATTGTTTAGCCTTAAAATATTACTTAGCCTTTAAATTTTCAGACCACGTATGAAAATGGCACATACGCTCAGATGTCTCGGATGATTTTCTACTCCAGAATCTTTGTTGTTAGGGGAGCTACTTGTTTTGACAGCCTGTGTGTCCACAGCGTCTGCCCACTTGGCCTGCACCAGGGCGCTGCTGGGTCCTTCACAACCACTCAGCTCCCAGTGCTCACCCTTGTGCCAGCCAGTCTGACTGGGGATTCCATGCCCCCACCTTAGGACCTGGGAGGCACCCCTCTTTCCCACTGTCCCACACCAGGTTGGCTGCAGAACCGGGTTTCGGCCTGGCCTGGCTGGATGCCTGCCTGATGCTCCTCCCACCTCACCCCTGAGCCTCGCTAGCCCTCTGGGCTCTGGCCCCAGGACTGGAGATCTTCCACGTGAGTCTAGAGTCCCCAGAGGTCCACCTCCCATGCGCCTGGCTCCTTCACGCTTCACTGGCCCGCATTACTGGACACTGACACCAACCATTTCTAGGATTAGAGCTGTGCCTGGGACAGCCCTTGGGACACTGTGCTGGCTCTGCCCAGCTCCCCTCTCTCTGCTTCCTGTGTCCTCCCAGATGCTGCTTCCTGCCTGCACCTCCTCCTCTCTAGCCCCTAGTGGCAGGAATTGCCGAAGTTACAGTGTACTCTTCTAATGCCACTCCACGCCCATCACCCACCCAGAAAGGCTAGCAAGTGTCTGAGTAGATGGAGCAGGCATGGAGGAATGAATGCGCAAGAAAGGCCGGAATCTGGGGCGCAGGGCAGGTCGGCACCCGGGGAGCCAGGACTCACTCCACTCGTTTCCACCTTGAAAGCTTGCCCAAGTAAAACAGAAAGTGATCTTATTCCTTCCTTCTTCTCTCTTTCCAAGCAAATTCTAGCCACCTGAGTGAAATACTTCTGTAGGAATCTCCTTCTTTCATGGCTGTAAACCAAGCATGTCAAACTCAAAGGCTAACACGGGCCAAATAAACAAGGCTTGCGGCCCGCAGGCCGAGAGTTTGACATGCTTGCTGTAAACTGATCACGAGCATTAGCATCTGAGTGGCACACTGGTTACTTCTGGGTCCTGCCGGAAGAGCTATGAGAATCAGCCCAGACCTGGAGTTTTTAACCTGGGGGTGGGGCGGGGCTTCCAGGAGCCACTGGAAATTGTATATAAACTGTTGGGTGAGAGAGCTGGCTTTCACCCAGTCTCAAAGAGTCATGTGACCTAAAATCCCCACTGATCCAGAAAGACTTTCAGTGGCTCTTAGAGATGTGGCTTCAGATGGTCTCACTTGATCTTTTTCTAGTGGAGAGACACGTGCAGAGAACACCCCGGTCATCATGGACATGAGCAAAGACAGGAAAGCCTCCCGGCCGCCTCGGACACGGTCAGGCATGGGCAGGGCTGTGCTTGGTAAGAGGAGCTGGATAGACACTGAAGCAGGCAGTGAGCCTCTCCGTCCTGCTGTTGGAGTAGCTTTAAACACCGTGAGAGGGGAAGAAACGCACCCTCACCCAGCTGGTAGAAGGGCCTGGTTTGCATGCAGTAGTTAACATTACCACCACAGGCAGAATAGCTACCAGTTTGACTCTCAGCAACCCCTCCCCAGCCACAGACTTGAGGGATGTGCTCCCTGAAGAAGACTGCAGCAGTCACAGAAACCTTTCTGCCTTTCGGCCGGCGATCCTCAAAGCAGCCTCACTCACCCCTCGTGTCAGGCCCCCAAGAGCCAACATTTACACAGAGAGCTTTCACCTTAGTGTCTTATTCAGCACTCACACCGGGAGACATGTATTATCAGCTCCACTGTACACTTGAGATCAAACCGTTCTTAGAGTTAATAATTAAAACAACCATGAGCCAGAGTGGCTGGATCTATCGGATGTGATAATGGAAGCATGGATTCCACCTGGTTGCCTGGAGTACCTTATCTTGTGCAAATCCAAAAGGCAGAATTGTGGCTCCTGCAACAACCTCCTCCCTCCAACGCAGTAACGATGTTCTTGGCAACAGAGACAGCAGGTCCCATCGGAAATATCCCCATTCATTACTGATGGAAATGGTAGGGACAGATGGATGCTGGGGACAGAATCCGAGAGCCAGGATACAGCAAAGCCTCTAGTACAGGTAATGGCTGGAGGGCTAGGGGACCTCGTTTTTTGTGCACAGAGTCACCAACGGGGCCCGTTTCTCCACAGGAAAAGGCAGAGGCTGTGCTGCATGGGAAGGGCACTTCCTCGGGCAGTCAGCTGCCACGCCAATGCCACCTACAGAAGCGACATCAGATGGTCAACACTCCTGGTGCCCAAGGTGCAGACAATGGGTTCCTTTTGTTGGTGGTTAAGGGCAGTACCATGCCCAGCCCTCCAGGTTCTTGCCCCACGACTAGAGATCTTCCACATGCGTCTAGAGTCCTCAGAGGACCACCTCATGTGCCTGGCTCCTTCACACTTCACTGGCCCACGTTACTGACAGCAGCCATCTCTAGAATTAGAGCTGTGCCCAGGATATCCCAGGCACAGTGTGTGCCTAGAGAGTGGGCGGGCAGGGTGGGGGAAGAGAGAGTTACCAGGGAGGGCAGAGGAACTCACCTGGACCAATCTCTAGGCACACCACACCAGCCTCACAGCTGGGCTCCTTGTGATGACAGATGTGGGAATTTCTCCACAGCCTCTCTGCCCTGCCCCCCTCATCCCTACAAGTTCTCTGTAACAAGGTGGATCTGAACATTAAACTGGGAGGCAATGGGATTCAGCACATAAATACACCAGAAGGGAGAGAAACTAGAGGAAGATGAGTATAGGACTTAAAAAGATATATATATATATATATATATATATATATATATATATATATCCGTCTCTCTGCAAAACCTAGCACTTATATGCCAACATTTTACATGTGTACCCTTAGTAGACAGAAACAATTAGAAAATATAACCTAATATACTTCTGATCCTGAAAAGTCAGGAGGAAATTATTTAAATAGCAGATAGTGGTTATTACATTTGAAAGCTTTACCCCACGGCATGAGTGTTCATGCCATGAACACTTGTAATGGGTGTGCGAGCCAATCAGGACACTGAACACTGAATGGTGCGGAAGTAGACATGTGACCCAAGTTAGACCAAACAGACTCCTTTCTTGTGATATTTCAAACCAGAGCAGAGGGAAAGATCCCTTTTCCCTGGGGACTATAGCTTTAAGATTATAATCTACCCCTGGCTGTTGTGGCTCAGTTGGTTGGGCATTGTCCTGCGCACAGAAAGGTTGCAGGTTTGATTCCCAGTCAGGGCACGTGCCTGGGCTGCGGGGTCTATCCCAGGTGGGGGGCGCTGCAGGATGTTGCTCTCACATTGATGTTTCTCTCTTTCTCCATCTCCCTTCCTCTCTCTCCAAAGATCAATAAAAAAATCTTTTAATAAAAGATTATAGGCTAGAGCAGCCTACAGGCATGTGTTCCCATGGCATGTAGAAGCCGATCTGAGATAACGCAGTCAACGTGCTGAGAGAAGCAGATGCAAGGCCTGAGAGCACGGAGATGTTTTCCCTCCCCAGAACAGTCATCCACCCAGGCCACTCCACCCCTGCCCTTCCCAGTCATAAATTTCCTGCTCACATCATCAGTTTGAGAGTTTACAGGTTCCCTTTATCAGTGCGAGGTTAGGTAAAACTTGAGATCAAGATACAATAATACATTGTGTTGTCCTCTACCGGAGTTCACATATATAAGATGTGATCCCCTATAGCTAAAAAAAACGCTAAAAAAGAGCCAACATAAACTGATGTTACATGAAAACGTGGATAATATACACCCATTAATAATAGGGTTGTACATTCATGTTTCAGTGACGGGTGGAAACTAATAGCGTTTCACAGCCTACTCCAAGGACATTACATTAAAGGACTGCCCTGTCTTAGGTTTCCAAGAGTGAAGCAGACACGGATTTGCCTCTAGGACAGGGAGGGACTCATGGAGTTGGAATGTTCTGTGCACGGACGATAGGTGTGTGTGGCTCCCACGCCCAGCACCCCTCCCAGGCTCATGCGGCAACAGCACCATCCTAAGGTCCTGGAAGACGATCCAAAGGCTAATCTGTTTTGTGGAAAAGCAGAAACCTGTTTCAGAGGTGCAGGCCGGGACACTCCCTCACTAAGGCCAGGGGGACTTTACCAGGTAAATTGGTAACCTGGGAGGGCAACTCTCATGACTCCTTTCTAGGTCAGGGAAAGGGAATTTGCATCATCCCCAAATTACATTTAGATCCTCCCAAATTTGCTCCTTACATGGTCTTTAGTTGCACACGGCCTGGAAGTAGGCTTGGCACCCTGATGGAACTTCTTTCACCCACTGCTATTGCTCCGTTTACCCCAGTGAGAACCCTAGCTCCAATCCTGCCTTCCAGGGTCCTGCTATTGAAACACTCAATGCAGTGAGCTCTGTCCTTGTCTGTTGGCCTCAGGACCCAGTCTTACTCATCATCACCGCGCCAATGCCCAGAACAGTGCCTGAGCAGGAGAGGGGCCAGTGAACGTTTGGAGGTAGCACAGGGATTCTCAACACACACGTGGAAGTAGTTTGCACGAAAGTGTGTTTGCATATTTGTAGGCAAAGGGTTCTTATTCATCACATTCACAAAAGGACAGGGACCTCCCCCCTCCAATAGGTAAGAACCACATGGTGTGAGACATGACTTGCTGTACGAGGGTCAGGTCCTCCCGGGCGAACCAGCCTTGCCATCCCCTCAGAAGCACTTCACTCCCTCAACTGTAAACTACCTGGGTTCCCAAATGGGAGGGGGCTCCCTGAACACAGTGATTCTTTTTTTAATCCTCACCTTAAGATATGTTGGTGTTTGTTTTTTTATTGAGAGAGAAAGAGTGAGAGAGAGAGAGAGAGAGGAGGAGAGAGCGAGAAAGAGAGGGAGGGGGAGAGAGAGAGACCTCGATAGCCTGCTTCCCACATGTGCGGCCCTGTCTGCTAAGACTCTTTCCAGTAAAGACCACGAGAAGACAGAGGAAGGAGACTGGGCCACCGTGGACTCAGCTGGACCACTCAGGCACTTCGCAAAACACCCACCTGGGCCTGGGAAAAAACAAGCATCTAATGGGAGACTGGTGGCCACAGGAAACAGGCCGCCAGCCCCATCATTTCCTCGGCACAAAAAGCTCCTTTGAGAGTGTGAATGGAGGCTTTATGTGGCAAGTTCTCATCCACAGGCTAATAAATATGTGAAATGGCCTCTCAGACCAGGTTCCTGCAGCCTGGACACTGAGGTCATTGGAGAAACAATGAGATGCCATCTGGAGAGAGCTGGGACTCAAAGGAAACGGCCTCGAAGGGCCAAGCAGCATGTTTTCATTCCCAGGGTCTGACACATCCTTATCTTCCCTGACATAAAGGACGCATGGAGCTCAGCCAGCTCAGCCACGCTGGGAGCATGAATGGGCAAACGCGGTGGCAATTAATAAAAGCTGAAGGGTCAGGAGAGTGCCCTTTTCCAGGCTGCCACAAGTAAATTCATCCCTCGGCTGCACTTTCCCCGCCAAGCGGAGCATCGTGGCCATAACCCAGGCCTTGGCCTCAACCAGCTTTGGGTTTTCACAGTTTTCATATAAAGCAGTTAGAGCAGAACAGCAATGCTTCTGGCCCAGCTCCGGACGGTACACGGGCAGCAACGACTTGATCTGTGAAAGAGTATTTACCGAGGCTTCACGAGCCACTCAATTGTAGACAGCAGGCCCACAACTGAGAACTCTCATCGCTAGGCTAGGTTCTCAGTGCTTCTTATTTTTAAATAAAAATTTAATGTGTCTTCTCTATTAATAATCAGTATCGTTAGATGTAAATGCAATTGTTGAGCAAGCTGGTTTAAAAAAAAACTTAGCTAGAGAAGAAAATGCGGACTTAGGTAGCAGGAGGCGCTGATTCCTGTCTAAGTATTGCTGCAGCTGACAGCTCTGAGCTGCAGGAGACCCTCCAGGACGGCGCTGCTCAACGTGGGGCCTTTCAGGGAGTCTGTGAGGTCCAAACTATTTTTTAAAATATATTTTTATTGATTTCAGAGAGGAAGGGAGAGAGAGAGATAGAAACATCAATGATGAGAATCATCCATCGGCTGCCTCTTGCAGGCCCCCTACTGGGGACCAAGCCCGCAACCCGGGCATGTGCCCTGACCAGGAATCAAAACGGCAGCCTTTCGGTGCTCTGGACAATGCCCAGCCAACTGAGCCACACCGGCCAGGGTGACCACCATATTTTTTTTTAACTTTAAAAACATTGAAAATATATTTCACTTAAGAAGGCCTTGGTGAAGCAGTAAGAATTACTCACTTTATGACATCTCGGCCCCTCTGGCCTCAAAGTGGTCCTCAGTGGGAGAGGTGGACTCTGGCTGAATAGCCTTGCCCTTGCTATGTCCTCTTCTCTTACGACAGTGGTTCTCAACCTTCCTAATGCTCCTACCCTTTAATACAGTTCCTCATGTTGTGGTGACCCCCAACCATAATATTATTTTTGTTGCTACTTCATAACTGTAATTTTGCTACTGTTATGAATCGTAATGTAAATAACTGATATGCAGGATGTATTTTCATTGTTACAAATTGAACATAATTAAAGCATAGTGATTAATCACAAAAACAATATGTAATTATATATGTGTTTTCCGATGGTCTTAGGCGACCCCTGTGAAAGGGTCGTTCGACCCCCAAAGGGGTTGCGACCCACAGGTTGAGAACGGCTGTCTTACATCACATTTGACTCGCCCCTCCACTCAAAAGTCACCGTTTGGGGGAGGCCTTCCCTGGCCTCCCTATTTAAAATGAGTGCCCCCCGAACGCCAACATTTCCTAGTTTCTTTCCCTGCTAGAGCTTTCCTGCTTAGCACTCCTCACTGCCTGGCGTGGTTTACGCGACCGTCTTCCTTGTCCTCTCTCTCCTCCGCCCCAGAATATAAGCTCCCCTGGAACAGTGACCAGCAGATGGCAGACACTCAATAGATAATTGTTAAATGACGATGACACATAAAACAAATATGCCTACACTTGTTTAATAATTGAAAAACTGTTTTCAACAAGAAAACATTGAAAAGTGCCCATATGTCAGTAGGTTAAGTCTGATTGTATCTTGTACGGTGGAATACTGAACAGCCATTCAAAAGAAAGAGGTAGACCCATTTATTTATCATGAGTGAAGTCCAATGAAAAAAGGAAGTTGCAAAGCCATATGAAGTTAGATATTATTTTTTTGCACCAATCAATACAATTGTTCCCCAACTCAACCTTCCTGATCTCAAAACAGTTTGACCATCTCAGATCTCCCAGGAACACTTGAAGCTTCCTCTCAGCATTCAAGACAGACGAGTGCCTCCTCTCCCCGTCGGATCCTCCTGCTGCTCCGTGCTGCCCCCGTCAGCCTGGGCACACACTGTCCCGCACGCGTGGGGTCTTCCCATGAATCTCTAACATCCTGATACCCATCTTCTGCCTCACCTAATAGCAACTTCCTTCCTGCCAAGCTATCATTTTTAGTTGTCAAATCACAATTCAAATATAATTTTTCAGAGGAAATTTCTTGGTTACCACAGGTAAAACTTCAGATCAATGCCAACTCCTCCCCCTACAAAATCTACATATAGTATCCTAGTGTCTTAAAGCTTTTTGTCTAAGAATGTTAGACACTTAATTCTAATAATAAAATATAATGAAAATTTTAATGTCTTATATGAAGTCAATTAAAATCACTTTCCCTTTTATACACTTTAAACACAGCCCTTAGTTCTGAGGCTGTAAATATAACGTTATGGTACACTATTACATTTAATACTAAAAGCTCACAGAATATTTAGAAACTGAATAAATGCTGCACTGTTGTGACATGCAATGACCACTAGAGGGCAGAGCTTAACAGCAAATGCTTTCAATGCTAAAAGCCTGGAGGTTGAAGAGTTACTGGGACCCCATACCAAGATGATAACAAGATCTGCGTGTCTGTTTTCACTGCCGCGTTATTATTATTATTATTTTTTAAAAATACATTTTTATTGATTTCAGAAAGAAACGTCAACGATGAGAGAGACTCATTGATCGACTGCCTCCTGCATGCCCCACACTGGGGATCGAGCCTGCAACCTGGGCATGTGCCCTGACTGGGAATTGAACCATGACCTCCTGGTTCATAGATGGATGCTCAACCACTGACCCACACTGGCTGGGCAGCAGTGTTATTTACAGCAGTCAAGATCTGGAAACAGCCCAAGTGCCAATTAGTAGATGAGTGGATAAAAAGCTGTGGTACATTTACAGCTCGGCTGTTAAAAAAGAAAAAAATCATACCCTGTGGGATAGCGTGGGTGGACCTGGAGAGTAGTATGCTAAGTGAAACAACCAGAGAAAGACAAACACCATATGATTTTGCTTATATGTGAAATCTACTGAACAAAATAAACTAACAAGCAAAATAGAAACAGAATTCTAGATACATAGACAGACTGACAGCTGTCAGAGGGGAGAGGGTTGGAGGCTGGGTGAAAAAGGTGAAGGGAATTAAGCAAGAAACCAGACCCACAGACAACAGTATGGTGATAGCCAGAGGGAAAGGGGGTTGGGAGGAGGTGGAAGAGGGCAAAGGAAGGATAAATGGTGGTGGAAAGAGACTTGACTTTGGGCGGTGAGTGCACGATGCAGTGTGCAGATGACGCGTTAGAGAGTTGTACACTTGAAACCTGTGTGGTTTAATTAACTGATGCCACCCCAATAAGTATCTCTGCCTAAATGTGTAAGTATTTAAGGTACCAACAGTGGCCTCACGGTTTTTATTTGATACCAGGTTGGCCAAAGAAGGTAGACTGAGGTTAGGTGTGGGAACATTCTTGCTGTCAGGAAATAAAATCACCAAAGAATTTCTGGAAAACTTTTGGAGCTATGTTATTTGATTTGGGAAACCTAAAGAAAGGTCTTTGGAAGAACCTCATTTCCTCTTCTCTCAATTTCAACGCCCTTCGCTTGCATCTGGTTGTAGGCGGACATGGGTCAGCCAGTCAATTAACTAAACACAGGGTGGGGCAAAAGTAGGTTTACAGTTGTGAGTACATGAAACACAAAGTATTTCCTTGTATTATCATTTACTAATTTATGTATTACTTTTCATACAAACAACTGTAAACCTACTTTTGCCCCCACCTGTAGTTATCAAGAGGACAAGAAAAGGTCTGTGCACTCGAACTCACATTCTAATGAGAAGGTAAGTTTTTTTTTAAGTAAACAAATGGAAATTGGGACAAGTGCTGTGATGAGAATATGCAGAGTAATGAGACGAGGCCGCTGTCAGCAGAGGCGTCAGGGAAGGCGGACCAGCCCCATGGAGAACGAGGGTGACAATTACTGAGCTAATATTCACTGAGTACTAGCACCATGTCAGACACACGGGTGCCAACACCTTTACGTACAGTAACTCATTGAATTCCTACACTCTCCCATTTCCTGCTAAGGAAACTGAGATCCAGGGAATTCCAGAAACTTGTTCGAAGTCACAAAGAAATGGTTAAGAGGGGGCTTGGCATCTACTGGAGTCCTAGCGATGCTGTGACACAGCCGGCATGAGGGCTCCCTGCTGTCTCACGGGCAACATGAGGGCGATGTCATTGGCGCAAGGCTGCATCATGGGAGTGTCAGCAAGCAAAGATGGGATTTTTGTTGGAAGACTACTACTATTTCTATTATCCCCCAAAGTTCTCCGTTCCCTTTTGCACTTGACCTCCCCCCTTACCTTTTTGGAGGAAAAACCGGGACAATGTATGTGTGTACGGTCTAGAGCAGGGGTCAGCAAACCCTTCCTGTAAAGGGCCAGAGAGTAAATATTTTAGGCTTTGCCACCCATTCTGTTGCAACTACTCAACTCCACCATTATAGGGGCAATATGTAAATGAATGGGTGTAGCTGTGTTTCAATCACACTCTATGCCCACTGAAATTTGAATTTTACAATTTTCACAATCTTTTGATTTTTTACAAAACTATTTAAAAATACAAAATCTATTTTTACCTTGTGGGCCCATACAGTAGCAGGTGGCAGGGCCAGATTTGGTCTTGGGCTGTAGTTTGCTAACCCCCACCCCCACCCCCACCCACCTCAGTCTAATGATCTTCCCACATGCTCATAAATTAATTCTATGTCACTGTGGTATTATATGGCCTCCAACTGGAAATTTTCTTTCCTCCCCTGAAACTGGCTTCTGGTGAGATGCCAGGCACTCGTGTGTGAACTCTGGAATTGCCCCTGGCTTCCTCTCCCTCACCCCTGCATTTAAATCCCAACAGGAACCGTCAACTCACTTAATAAAATGGCTCTTAGTTCTATGTCTAAGAGGCCTCCTGCCCCGACTTTCTATTCCCGCTGCCACTGTCTCAGGTTAGGCTCCTGATAACACTTTCCTCCTACACACACGACTTCCTGAACGATGGCTAACACGTGCTACGTGCTCAGAACTCTGTTGAATGAGCCAATGCAGTAAAATACCCACAAGCTCAGCACTTCCTCTTTCTGGTCAGCAGTCTGACAAGGCCCATCTGAAAATCAGAAATTTCCCCTTCTGTGGTGGCAGCACTTAAGGGCTAAAATATAAGGTTTTATCTTATTTTTAAAAGTCAAGCTCACTGAGGTGTAATTCGCATACAGTTAGGGTCACCCTTTTAAGTACAGGTCTATTCGATTTGAAACAACCACATATAAGGTATTTCTATTATCCCCAAAAGTTCCCCATTCCCTTCTGCACTCAACCTCTCCCCTTACCTTTTTTTTTTTTTTTTTTTAAAGAATGGTTTACTGATTTTGAGAGAGAGAAGAAGGGAGAAGAGAAAAACATCAATGAGAGATGGGTTGCCTTCTGCACGCCTCCTACAGGGGATCCAGCCCACCACCGACGGGGCCTGTGCCCTGACCAGGAATTGAACCAGCAACCTTTCGATGCACAGGATGATGCTCAACCAACTATGCCACACCAGCCAGGGCATCCCCTTGCCTTTTAAAACCACCCATCTGTTCTCTTCCACTCTACGTTTTCATATGTATCCTACAGTCCATTCCCTTCTGTAGCCGAGTAGAATGCCATTGTATGGGTGCACTGCAGTTCATCCTTTTACCCGTCGAAGGCCATTTGAGTTGTTTCCTTTTTGTCTATTAGAAATAATGTCACTGTAAACACTCACAGATTTTCATGCTAAGGTTTTATTTTTCATAAATGACCATCTTGTCATGGACTGTGAGATAAGATTCCATTGAATGAGGGGCTCATTCAATGAATGTCCTCCATCCCTCTTCTTGTCTTCCCACCCTGCCTCAGCGATTTTTAGAAAATTGTAGTAACATTAAACTTCCCAGGATTATTAGCAGAAAATGTTTCTGGGTGGAGTGGGAGAAGGGGGAAGTTCGTGCCTCTGAACACGAGCCCCGGAGCGAGCCAGGGCTGTTACGCATTCAGGCGGAGTCTGACCCCCGGGAGCCACGGGGACGCGCTGGCTCCCAGGGTGTGCACACTCAGGCAAAGCCCCGCCGAGCCAGCCAACCGGGCCGTTATCTGCCTCACAGAACTTGTTAAATCTCACGGCATGTACAGCGTGCCATTGTTTTGGTAAATCCCTTTCATGACTGTGCTAGCCGGCTAATTTGGAGCAGACTGGCCTGTTGGGAGAAAAGACTCTCCTCAAAGACAGCTATTTAACCGTGACCGTGGCTGCGCCATCTTGAGCACAAAGGGGGAGCTGAAGTCATGCCCACCCCCCCAGGTCTCCCACAACCAGGGCACTTATTCTTGGCGCTGGAATTCGCATAATTACTCCTCTTTAATCTGCTGGGTGACCTCATGCAGCCGCAGAGGCTGCAGGAAACGGTAGGCCTTGCCGAGAGCTGAGCCTTGGGCAGTCAGTCAGTAGCATCTACAAGACCCTCTTGGAAAGAGCCTTTGCGAAGTGTTAACCCCATACGGCCCTGGTTTCTAAGCGGCTCCAGGCTCCTGTGCTGCTCTCGCCCACTCTGGGGGAAGGAGTATCGAAAGGTGCTGGTCCCACCCAGGGTAACGGCTCCAGTCCTGTCCCTTCTCAGAAACTGAAAATCATTTTTTATAAAAGCACAGGAGTGGTTCCAGCGAGAGTCCACCAAGGCTGACTGAAAAGGCAGGGTTTCATTCCCTAGGCAGCCAGCCAGGAACAAAAGGCTGCATTCCCTCTCACACTTGCTAAGGGCAGTCGCCTGGAGAGCAGGCCTTTGTCCACAGCCTGGCCACGAAAATGGGCTGCCTAGGCCCTGGCTATTTAAAAAAAAAAAAAAAAAGTCACTCCAGTTTCCTTCATAATAAACATTTCTTCTAAAAGAAAAATCCTCCAGCTCTGCCCCAGTTAATCACCTCCACCCCAAAACATACACTTTTAAACCACTCCCAGAAAACAGACTCTTTACTAAAATGACTGTAAGTCTTGTGTATAAAGAAGCGACAAGCAATTAGAATCTTTGGCCTGAAAGGAAGATAGGTGTAAGGGGGGAGAGGCTAGGAAATAAGATAAATTTATAAAATTCAGTGTGGGGTGGAGCAGGACAGCAGCTCCTGAAGCTTGTAGCCCCAGGGAAAGAAGGACAGAGAGTAAAAACGAAAAGTAGCTCTCGCGGGTTTAAGAAGGGCTTACAAAGTAAAAGCGACTGGAGGAGCGTTGGGGGTCAACCTCCAGTCTTTTGAGGTAACATGATGGGTGGGCAGCTATCAGTCAGGTCCTTGGTCTTAATGTCCGAGACTCAACATGAAATGCCAGCCTCATTCTCTCCATAGGGCAATTTTATGAACGAGAGCCGCAGGTTAATCAAGAACCCCTTCCCATTGGCTAAAACACCTGCCCCTCCAGCCTATCACAAAGAGGATCCGAACTATGTTGCCCACCCTGGTTGCTCATGGCCAGGAAGATGGAACCCACAGAGAGAAGCTGGTCGGCCTAAGGTCTCCTGCTGTGGGAACACAGTGTGGGCCACGCGCCCCTCCGTGGGACCCTGAGGGGCGGTGTGACTTGCAGTCTCCTCCTCGAATGCTATCTGGGAAGACTAACACACTGAGCTATTACCATTTATTCACATTTCAGTACAATAATTTTATCAAATTTTGATGGGGGTAAAAATGTGGCAAAAACCAAATGGGGAGCAATAAACAGGGAAAGCAACCCAGAAGGTGAACTGTACTACACAATTTTGCTTAGAGCTATTTCCCCATTTTAAAAAAAAAAGAAGAAGCTAGTTTTATCTAGGGTAAGGTATGCTAGGTACGCAGAGGAAAATTCCTGAGCTGCACACCACTAGCCAGTCACTCACAACTACAGAGCAGGAGGAAGGTGGAGCCGCTGTGGAGGTTTCTGTTTTTTGTTTTGTTTTGTTTTGTT
>NW_005871159.1:0-53313 GCF_000147115.1 Myotis lucifugus
GTCAACTGAATGATCTTAAAGAAGCCATTGGATTATGCTGCACTTCAGTCTTCTTGTTTATAGCATGGAGACTGAATTAATATTCTTTACATTTTGTAAAGGTCTTTGCAGAAAATTATTTTACAAATGAAAGCACATTGTACTGAAGCTGTTTGTAAAGATGTATATTTAGGAGGAGATTATAACAATGTGCTAATCAAGATAAGCTACCCCTGACTCTTAGAATTACCTGGGTTGGGATATTAGTGATCATGCTGCTTGAACCCTGCTCTAAGCCAGGCTGCCTAAACCAGGGGTCCTCAAACTTTTTAAACAGGGGGCCAGTTCACTGTCCCTCAGACCGTTGGAGGGCCAGACTATAGTTTAAAAAAAAAACTATGAACAAATTTCTATGCACACTGCACATATCTTATTTTGAAGTAAAAAAACAAAACGGGAACAAATACAATATTTGTATTTGCATGTGGCCCACGGGCTGTAGTTTGTGGACCCCTGGCCTAAACAATTGTGCATTGGGCTGCGGATCACTTAGATTTTTGAGTTGAAATAGTTAAAATGAATTCTGGCAGAATTTAAAAAAATAGATTATGAGAAGGCAGTGATTAGAGGGTATTTGCATGTATGTACTATAATTTTGAGTAAACTTTTCTTTTTTAATCCTCACCTGAGGATATGTTTTTATTGATTTTTTTTTTCAGAGAGAGAGGAAGTGGGAGAGGGAGGGAGGGAGGGAGAGAGAGAGAGAGAGAAACATTGATTGGTTGCCTCCCATACCCACCCTGACTGAGGATCAAATCAGCAACCTAGGTATATGCCTTGACACAGAATCGACCATGTGGCCTTTTGGTATACACTATGATACTCCAACCAACTGAGCCACTCGGCTAGAGCAACTTTTTTTTTTAAAGTAGATAATACATTTAAAAACATGGGATGAAGACTCCCTTAAAATCACCACCCTGATCAAGAAATAGGACAAAATTCTACCTAAAATCAAATCAGAAAATTGCCCTTAAAGGCTAGTTGCTATACTACACTTAATATTTTTTCTTAATTTTTACCTGTTCTTTGTACACTAATTATAGGAATGAAATAATATTGTAAATACTCAGTAGGCCTTGCTCAATATTATATTTTTGAGTTTTATTTATATAGTTGCATGCATCAATAATCATTATTTCTCATTGCTCAGTTTAATCTAATAAATATACCACCATTTAATTCTCTATTTTAGTATAAATGAAAATTTATGCTCTTTACTGTTTTATTATTTTTAAAATAATGGTGCTTCAAACATTCCTATACATGTTTTATTGGTATATACATGTGTGCAATTATGTTGGATAAATTTCTAGATCATGGTATGTGTGCATATACAGCTTCAGAAGGTACTGCCAAACACTGTTTAGAAGTTATATGAATTCATACATCCACTTACAGCATATGAGACTTTAAAATTTTCTGTACTTTCTACACATTCATCTATTCAGTCTATAATCTTAATTATTCTGATGGATTCCTCACCTGAGCATATATTTTTATTGATTATTTTTAGAGAGAGGAAGTGGGAGGGAGAGAAACATCAATCAGTTGCCTCCTATACATGCTCTGACCAGGGATTAAACCCACAACCTTTTGGTGTATGGGAGGATGCTCTAACCAACTGAGCCACCCAACCAGGGCTGAAATAATGTCTGGAAAGAGTCTAGATATATGTATTTTTTCCAAATGAATAGCCAATTGGCCCAATAAAATTTATTGGGGAAAAAATATTTTCTCTATTGCACTGCAGTGTCATTTTGGTTCTATATTCTGTGACTTAAGTGTGTAGTCTTTATAAACATACTAGAGGCCCGATGCACTAATTTGTGCACAGGTGGGGGGGCCAGCTGGCCCGCCCCAATGGGGGCTGATTGGGACTGGGCTGGTGGGGCAGCAGGAGGTTGGTGGGGGGCGGGGGCTTATTGGTCCGGTTGGCCACTGCAGTGCGCGTCACAGTGACCGGTCATTCCGCTGGTCGGGTTGCTTGGCTTTTATATATATAGATTTATTCATTTTATAGGATCGTTTTTTGATTCTTTATGCTCTCTTGTTCTGTGGTCATATTTTCAAGTTTTTTCTTTTCTCTATAAAGACTTTATATACATTTATTGTATATTCCTGGAGACTGATAATTTCAATATCTCAAGGCATTGAATGTTTGATTCTACTGTTTAGATTTTTCAGCTAGCTCTTACTAAAGTTGTATTATTTATTTGAGTATTTTCCTTTTCTTTCTTTGCTTGCTCTTTTAAAACTTGCTTTTACTCTGGGCAGGAGATATGTCATGGAATTTGGTCTGTGGGTTTGCTCTGAGACCTGGGTTATAGAAGAGTTTCTCTGGGCAAAATTCATGTTCTGTCTCCTAGTTATGGGTCACCAGTCATCTGAGACCATTTTAAATTAAATTCTACATTGGAGATTTATTTCAGATACTGAAGGCAATGTGGATGCAGACTAAAGTAAATTTTCCATTCGAGGTTATTTGGGATCTCATCAGCAACACTGATTCACACCAGCAACTCACATGCCAGCTTGTGGTTATAATTTCTCAGGGAGAGTTTTGGACAAGCAAAATTCCCTTTCTGGGCCCTGGCTGGATGGCTCAATTGGTTGGAGCATTGTTCCATGCACTAAAAAGGTTGCAGGTTTGATTCCCAGTCAGGGAGTGTACAGAAGGCAACCAGTTGATGCTTTTCTCTCACATTGTTTCTCTCTCTCTCTCTCTCTCTCTCTCTCTCTCTCTCTCAAATCAATGAAAACATATCCTTGATATCCTTGGGTGAGGATTTAAAAAATTGCCTTCCTGGCCTTTTGTATATTATGTTTTTTGTATGTATATGCGTACGTGTGTGTACGTTTCTATGTATGTGTTTGGTTGGTTATTGGCATTTATCCTGACCTTGGAGTGGAAATACGCTCCTTTGGGAATGCAGACGTATTCGGGTTACTCTATAGCTTGCCTGTTAGAGAGCAGTCTTGGTTTTTATTTTCTGTCTTCAGCATCATAAGCAGTTACCAAACTAGAAACTCTGGAGTTCAGCAGAATATTTCTCAGAAAAAGATCAGTCGAGGTTATTTCAGCTCCCATGATCTCAGCTTTAATTTCGGTTGGACTTTGCAGATTTTTTTGGCTATCAGTGCTGTGACAGTTTATATTATTTTAAACCAAACATTGTGTCTCCTATACTACCCAACATAGTATTTTCCTCAGATACCTTTACTTTGTAAAATTTTCCTCAAATAAAAGGATAAATGTTTCTTTCCTGCTGAAGCACCTTGTAATAAAGAGATTAGTGACATTCTGAATGGATGAAGACCCCTGGGAGACTAGCTGTATACAGAGTAAAGGAACCTCAAGGCAAAGACAGAATTTCTGAATTCTAACCCAGACCTCATGCCCTAGCCTTAAAAAAGAAAAAAAAAACACATCAATGATGAATTTGATCATTGATTCTGCAGAATGAAGGTAATTCTTTTTTTAAACTCAATAAACCAATCAAGCCCAAATCCAGAAGAATCAATTTATGAGATCATCTTGGTCTAATAGGTTATCTTACACAGTGGGAATTTTTCAGAGAGTACCAGTCTGCAGTAACCATTTGCATTATAGAAATACTGATTCATCTGACAGATGTTATAGATGCTCTGAGGGGTTGCAAGATGGTGACGTGGACTTGCTTTCTATGGAGTTAGGTCACTTTCAAACTTAGTATCTTATATTTCATAGCCACAAATCACTTCTCAGCCATAAGAGTAAGTACTCACAAAGCTTTCCACTCAATAAAATCTTGAGAATGAAGAACCTGAAAGTGGGGCAACCTGCCCTTTCTTCTCATAGGTGCCTTACTAAATCCTGGGAACCTGATCCTGACTACAACCATCAGTGTTGCTGTATTTTCTATTTTCCTCATTTCTCTAAAGAACTCTCCAGCTCTGTGTCGGGCAGCAAATGGGTCCAGAGCAATGAGACAACCAAAAAAGGTAGCTGGTGAGCATCCAAAAAGAACTTCACTGTGAATGTGGGGTTAAGCTTGTATGTGACTGCAAAATCCATGCCAGCAGAACTGTAAGTAACTGGATCTCATGACACTTGGTGTGTGTGTTAGTGCTGAGTTCTCTGCTCGCGGCCATTACTTAGAGGCAGATGTTAATGTACTTGCCCCTTCTGATCATGTGGCCTGGAAGACCATCTGATGATCCATTCCAGTCACACTCTACTTTTTATTGACAACAAATAATAAGGCTCCTTTCACTTGCATTTAGAGTTTAATAAGGGATGTTTCAGGGACTTCGTGATTTAAAAACTCGCGCTTAACAGTAGAGGACGGGTGGGACAGAAGTCAGTTTGGCAGGACTTTTCTGACTCAAATTTCCTCAATGTGATTTCTCAACGTGGAAAGTCACTTATTCTGTCACTGAAGGACAGACACCCTTGATGGGCCCAATTTTTGCTGCACAGTCTGCAGTCCTTCGACCTGGAGGAGAGAATTTGTTTTCTTTCCTTTTCTCTCTCTTGCTGACATAGCATCATAGCAATCAAAGGAGCAGAATCCAAGAGCCGGGAATCAGGCCTAGGACAAGCCTGGTGTGTGTAATATTGTTTAGGGTCAACCATTAATACAGCAAAACTTTGTGTCTTCTGTTATCTGCCTTGAGCCATTATTGGGTAAAATAGAACAAAAACAAAATAGCCCATATTTTCAGGTCTTTGTGTTTATAGTAGAATTATAACAGCCCTCTAACCCCTTTAAACAGGATCTTTAGATGCTTAGAATTTGTAAAATACCATAAATTTGGTCTTTTCTTCTTCCTTAGACTGACATGCAAGTTAAGAAATGGTAAATGAAATGTCATTATGAAGAAATGACATCATTTATCTGTATTGGGGGAAAAGACACCAAAATATTCCCAGCCAGTGCTTGCTTCAGCAGCACATACATTAAAATTGGAACAATACTGAGATTAGCATGGCTCCTGCACAAAGATGACAGCAAATATATATATATATATATTTTTTTTTTCCCCTCGGCCAAAGATATTTAATCTGTCACTACACATTAGTTGTCTTTCCACTTTGGCTTTAAATATTTGATTTAGGGAATTATAGTACTAATATCTGAAGTCATGATCTGTTTGGCAATCCCCATTAAAGAAATCTCAACTTCACTTTCTTTAGGATGCCAAGCTGAGATTTAAATCTGTGTTAGGGGTAGGCAACTTGTATTAGTTACCTACTGCTTCATAACAAATTACTCCAAAATCTGGTGGCTTAAAACGCTTTTATTATCTCACACCCTGTTGGTCAGTGCTCTGGGCCTGGCTACCTGGGCACTCTGCTTCAGGGGCTTCCACAGGCTCCATCAAGGTGTCAGCTGAGCTGAAGTCATCTTAATGCTCCGTGGGGGGAGGGGGGGAGGGGAGGGAGAAGGTTTACTTTTGAACTCACAGGGTTCCTGGCAGGATTCAGTTCCTCATGGATTGTTGCACTGAAGGCTTTCATTCTCCACTGTCTGTTGAACACGTTTCAAGAAGCAGCCTGACACTTTCCCAGGTGCAATGTTTAAAAAATATTCTTAGTGTACTGATACTCCAAAAATCACAAAGTGCTGACATTTCTCCAGGTAAAAAGTAAAGCTATGGCTTATTTTAATGTTGGCAAAGTGGAGCCTGATTTTCTCTTCCTTAAGAGAATTTGTCATTAGACAGAATGGAAATGCTGAGGTATTGATTTGTAGAGCGGTTAACAGACAGCAGACCTGAAATACTAGTTTTTATCCATTTTGGTCATTTCTTCCAGGAACACAAACTCCTTTTCCCACCTAAAGGTTTGTAGCAAGTCCAAACAAATTCAATGTTTCATTTAATCAAGAGCTGCGAAAAAATATTAGCATTTCAGGCCTGTTACTGAAATGGGACTTAAAATTGTCAGAACTGCCTTTTGGTTCTAAGTTGGGCTTAGTAAATATTTACTCAAAGATAAATAATTGCATTGGTAATGAACCATTTAATATATCCTACCTTGAGCAATTTGGTTCCATAGAAGACAGTCAGAAGCTCCGATCTTGTTAAAAAGATATCCAACAGAGTAAAAATTGAGGAGTATTGGGAAAATTGAGGGGTGAAATGAGCACCACTTAACATGTAGTGGAATTAATATCTCCCTTCTTGGTGCTCTTAGCATTCCTAATATTCCAATTAGTAGGCTTTCAAATACGAAACTTCTCCCTGCCTTTACCCAGATGCTCACTTAAGCCATCCTCCTCCCTTGACTAGACTAGAGAAATAGCTTCCTAAATAGCCTCTGCATCTAGCCTTGTCTCCCTGATTTCTTTGCTTCCTAAAAAATCCACAAAGAAAAATATGCCACCATGGGGTGTGATGTCAATAGCGGGGAATATTGGGTAATATTGTGTATGTATGTGTGTGTGGGGGGGAGGTGCGGGGAGCAAGAGGTATATGGAAACTGTACTTTCCTATCAGTTTTTGCTATGAATTTAAAATACACTGAAAAATTAAGTTTATTAAGTTTTTAAAAAGCCACAAGGATTCTTTTAAAAGAGGTCATTATGTTCTCCTCTACTCATAATCTTTCAACACTTCCCAACCCTATCAAAATGAAATTTATTGTCCTTACCATGACTTAGCAGCCTTATGAGGTCTGGTCCAGGCGACTTCCCTGACATCATTCCCACCTTATCCTTTCATTTTTAGCAACACCCCCTTGTTACTCCACAAATGCACCAGTCAGTCTGTACCTCTGAGCTGTTGCATAGTCTGCTCTAATGGAGCTCTCTCCTCCCAGATGGTTCTTCTATTCCACCTGAGTCAGAGGGGCACCATGTCATTCTGTCAGAGAGGCTCTCCCTCACCATTCAGTCTATAGAGAAAGCCATTCTCCATCCGTCTCTATCCTCTGAGACTGTTTGTCTGTGTGTCACAATATGGACCTTTTATTATGACCATAACATATTGGAGACTTTCAAAAGCATTTCTGACTATCATAATGTATCACCACATTCAAGTAATCAATGGTGAAATATCAAACGTATGCTAGTTGTAAGCTTCCTGTTCCTGGAAGACTGAATAATAGAAAGGGTGTGAAGTTGCTTAACTTTGGGGTACTTCAGGATAAAATAGAATCATTGTTGTTTTAATTGATGTATGTTATATGCATTGAAACAGGACTTCAAGCAACTGTTGGTATCTGACCTTTAAATATTACCTGTCTTATACATGATATGAAAAAGCCTCTTTAGAGCAGGTCATGGTCCCCAAACTCAAGAATTTCACTGTGACACTGGAGAATAAAAAGGATTTCACAAGATTAAGGTATGATATGCCCCAGGAAGGAGCCATGAATGAAGATCAGAAAGGAGCCCTGACCGGTTTGGCTCAGTGGATAGAGCGTCAGCCTGCAGACTGAATGGTCCCAGGTTCGATTCTGGTCAAGGGCATGTACCTTGGTTGTGGGCACATCCCCAGTGGGAGGTGTGCAGGAGGCAGCTGATCGATGTTTCTCTCTCATTGATGTTTCTAACTCTCTATCCCTCTCCCTTCCTCTCTGTAAAAAATCAATAAAATATATTTTTTAAAAAAACCTAAAAAATAATAAAAAAAGGAAATCAGGGGTTCTTAACTTTGGTGCCAGGGGCCACTATGGCAGTCTGCTGAAGTCGGAGGCCACCACTATAGACTGATGTAAATGTTTGTAAATGCATACCGTAATATATACAGGATTACAAACAAAAAGAATTTTCTTGAACTACTGTTCTTTCTGTGGATTCCTTGGAGGTCCTTGAACCCAAAGTGAAGAATTTCTCTACATCTGGTGACTAGAAGACTGTGCAAGTATGGGACCTGTGAAGCTGAATTACATGAGCCTCAGTTTCTCAGCTGTAAAATGGGAAGAGCAATAGTGATTTATGGTAATCCCAAGGCGCAGAGCTCAGGATTAAATACAACACAGTAGCCCTACCTGGTTTGGCTCAGTGGGTAGAGTGTCAGCCTTTGGTCTGAAGGGTCCCTGGTTCAATTCCGGTCAAGGGCACATGCCTTGGTTGTGGGCTCAATCCCCAGTGGGGGCTGTGCAGGAGGCAGCCGATCAATGATTCTCTCTCATCATTGATGTTTCTATCTCTCCCTTCCTCTCTGAAATCAATAAAAAAAATTTAAAAAATACAACACAGTAAAGAGGTTAGCATGTAGTCATTAAGTACCTGAAATACTAGTATGTTATTTATTAGGATTCTATATACTCCCCAACTCCACTATGTTGACTGTGGCAGAAAAATAAGCTCCCAGGCATGGAGGGGAGGGCAGGAATTCTTATATCTACTAAGATGCTTTACAGTTTCAATGAGAGGACAAATGTCTGTTTCTCTTTTAAGTACATATTTCTGTTATTGAGCTAATAATTATTAAATGTTTGCTTCACTAGCTCATCCAGGAGAAGGCTGTTCCATTTTTATACTCCCAAAGGCTTGCTATATTCAGAATTGATCAAGAAATCTGTTCAGCACAAGATTATAGATAGACTAGAGGCCTGATGGATGGATTCGTGCACCGGTGGGGTTCCTTGGCCTGGCCTGCCGGGATTGGGCTGAAACCAGCTCTCCGACATCCTCCAATGGGTCCCGGATTGCGAGAAGGCACAAGCCAGGCTGAGGGACCCCACTGGTGTGTGATCAGGGCTGGGGAGGGACCGCGGGAGGGCTCCAAGGTGTGTCCGGCCCATCTTGCCCAGTCCCGATCTGCCAGACCCCAGCAGCAAGCTAACCTACTGGTCAGAACGTCTGCCCCCTGCTGGTCAGTGTGCGTCATAGCGACTGGTCAAAAGGTCGGGCACAGCATATTAGGCTTTTATTATATAGGATATAGCTATAGATATAAAGATCTTCTGAAAAACAAGGTTGAAAAAGAGATTGGTGGAGATAGAAGCTCTAAATAATTCCACTCTAAATCTAAAGCAGGTTAAAATGAAATATCTCTGTGAACACTTACATGCTAATAATGAGCAGAAAGAAGGAGAAAGTTCATGGGAACCCAAACTTCAGCCTCTACCTGGGAGAAAGCTCCTCACCTGGCAAGAATCTGTGAGCCGATAGCTGCCTCATTAGTGTCTTTGAAAAGCAATGTGCATGCTTTAAAGAGGAGCCTTATCTGTAAAGAAACATTGCCACTGTGTTAAGCATGGATAATAGTTTACTCACTTTTAACATGGGATAGCACCTCAGCCACTAAGGTAGGAGGAGATATAACTTCTGTGGGCACTTTTAAACATGATGGGGACCTTTAAAAATAGCTAAGGTGGGAAGTGAATCCTGGCAATGCTGGAATTAAGAGGTTGGAAATAAAGCAGATAAACATATTTTTAAAATACAATGATTGATCTAATATACTCTCAGACTATTGAGCCACACCCAGATGCACTAAATAAGAAACTTTGGGAGTTTCTAGTCATCGGAGTCAGAATGCTGATGTCTGCTCTTAGAACACCTCAATGGCATGATGTTTGAGCAGATCTTGGTTTGGAGCAGTGGTTCTCTACCAAGGGCAATTTTGCTCCCTCGGGGGGTGGGGGTGGGGGGGCATTGGCAATGTCTGAAAACATTTTTTGTTGTTGTCACAACTTGGGGTGGAAGTGCTGCTAACAAGTAATGGAAACAGTTTAGGGACGCTGACATTCTGCAAGGCATAGGACAATCTCCATGAAAGAATTATCTGTCCTACCCGGCCAGTATGGCTCAGTGCTTGAGTGTCAGCCCATGAATGAAGAGATCATGTTCGATTCCCGTCAGGATACATGCCTGGATACCCATTAGGGGTGTGCAGGAGGCAGCCAATCGATGTTTCTCTCTCATCATTGTTTCTATCTCTCTATTCCTCTCCCTTCCTCTAATACATACATACATATATATATATATATATATATATATATATATATATATATATATATATCTGTCCTAAAATGTCAGTAGTGCTGAGTTGAGAAACCCTGATCTAGAATAACAGTTTTCAACTTGAATGCATAGTGTAATCATGTCGGAAGCTTTAAAATTATAGCTGTTGGCAACTCTTTTCAAAAATTCAAATTTATTTGGTATAAGGTTTAGCTTAGGAAACATGAGTTGAGAACCAGTGGACTAGCAGCTTTGCTTTTCTGTTTGTTTGTTTATTAGCATCTTGCCTATCAGTCTCTTTATGATTAATAAAGACACTCCTAGATTGGGGATTTCATAAGCCAGCATCAGTGTGAGGACTTGTGTTTTAGGAAAACCATTGTCAGACACAGGTATACTGAATGCCAGGGGAGAAAAGAACATCACATTTACTGTAAATGTACTTCTAAGGCTTTTGATGATTACATGTGTCAGAAATGCTCCTCCTTCATTCCTTGTTTATGATCTGAGTTCATGCTAGTAGCCTCATTCTTCTATTCCTACTATTGTCACAACTTACAAGTTCACATAGACAGACAACAGTATGGTGATTACCAGAGGGATGGTGAGGTGGGGGAAGGTAGAAGCAAGGAAGGGGGATAAATGGTGATGGAAAGAGAATTGACTTGGGGTGGTGAACACACAATGCAATATACTGATGATGTCTTGTAGAATTATACCCCTGAAACCTATATAATTTTATTTACCAATGTCACCCCAATAAATTTAATGCAAAATCTTATAAGCTCAACTACAAAGTCTGGATCTTATTGATTTACTAAACTGATCCTCAAACAAGTATATTTGTGATACATTTTGTTTCATTTTACCCACTTAACCTATCATATGAGGTCTTAAGGACAAAGACTGCTTTTACCTTTATTAGTTCTGTTTTTGAGCCGAGAACACAGGTACAAAGTGAAGGATTTCATAAGCAATTAATATTAGCTTCTCAAGTAGATATTGACTCTTGAGGAATTCAGCACTGTGTTTAGAACTCTGTAAGTAGTGCGGTCCGGGGGAAAGGTTAGGCTGGGGAGAATGATGCATTTGGGTTTGAAGTCCATTTCCCTTGGTTATTGGATTTGGGCAAGAGAATTATCCTCTCTGTGCCTTGAGTTCTTCCTCTGCAGTAGCTACTACTTAGAAGTGTTGAAATGATTAAATGAGATTAGACATACGCTACATTTAGCTCAGGCTTGGACTATGGTCACCACTTCAATAGTAGCTTATAAATATTATTATCAGATATTTCAGGAAATTCTGTTTTTATTTCTTCAAATCCACTCACCTCTAAGTAAAGGTTCTACAACTGCTAATAAATTATTTCAAAATCATTCACTGGTCTTTAATTACTTACGCTGTCCACACTAAATAAGTATATTTAAGCGTTGTGGAAATAAATGAAGACTACTCATAAAAATAAGCAAAGGCTGTTTATTCAAAACTTGGTAGAGTAATGGAGTCAGTCAGCCAGCATCACCTGGTTTTAGCAGAGACTCAAAGACAGGCAGAGGAGTGTAAAAGCTATCTAAGAACGAAAGAGAAGGCTTCGGGTGTTCCCTGATTGGAGGCTGCTGACATGGGGAAGCTGGAGGCTGGCTAACTAGAGGCAGGGCATATTCATGAATGGACTGTATTTGGCTTTCTCTGGTTGGTTGGTTGGAAGTTGGGAGGGAAATTTGGAAGCTGTCAGTACTTAATCAATTATAAAACCACTGGGGTTGGGTGCTACAGACGGTGTGATTTAACTTCCTGAACTGGCGGCTGCAGGTTATAGGTCAGTTTTCCCTGCTATTTGATGAAGGTTGTGGGTATGAGTCCTATTTTAGTATGTTCCAAGCTGCTTCTGGTTGTATATTCAGTCTTTCCGCATAAAGGGTGGGGATGCTTATAGTGAAGAAGGCCAGTCTTAAGTA
Organism: Myotis lucifugus; assembly: GCF_000147115.1. NCBI lineage: Eukaryota > Metazoa > Chordata > Mammalia > Chiroptera > Vespertilionidae > Myotis > Myotis lucifugus. Next base: position 11,900 of record NW_005871159.1, read on the forward strand.
GAAGTGGTTGCATACCTGGTTAGGAGATGCTAAAGCTGTTACTACACAATCCAAAAATTCCTTTAAAGTCGGGCTCTGTGTTAAAAATCAAGCTAATTAATTATGAGACAGTTATTTGGTTTGGACCCTAAACTTTATGCTTATTTAATCTTCACAGCTTGTTGTTCAAATTAAAGGGCTATGTTGGCACCTACTTACACCACAGATAAACATTTGCATGTTGTGCCTGTGCTCACCAACTATGCCCTTCATTGTTATCAACTCATTAATAATCATAAACCTACATGGATAAGGTAAACATTGAATAAAAATATCTACTTAAGCTTTCAAGCACTACTTTCAATGTTTAAGTTCTAATTTCTAAGTCCTAATCTATTCTTTCAGAGAAAGAAAAGTGTGGGAAATTCCTATCTCACACCAGTATGAGGATACAAAGTAATAACAAAACACTATTATTTTCCTCAATCATCACAACTGAGGGGGTGGAGGGGAAGAAGGTGGTTAGCGGTGCGAACATTCCTCCACATCAGTTCAGAAAGTCTCCAGGAGCTAACTTGAAGTTGAATACACCCCCTCTGGCTGTTTCACCATTTCTCTCTCCTCTTGATGCTGGCTTTAGGGAGCATCCTCCGCCTCTAATTTATCAAAACTTCACAAGGTGGGCTTGCTTCATACTCTCATGGCTTATAGAAATGTCAGAGGTAACAGCACCTAACACTTTCACTGCAGATCTTTGTCCCTAGGACCCAGGCATCTACCCAGAGGGCTTGGAAGATAGGCGATCTCTGTGAGGTTATGAAAAAATCCAGGAAAGGCTTGAACTGCAGCTTATCTTAGTCTTGGCAGACTATCTCATGACCCTCCCACCATATGAGAAGATGGGGAGCCTTCAAGGATGAGCTCATTTCCCAGTCACCTCCCTACCTCCCGCTTCCTGAAATATCTGTTAGGACAGTGTCTCATCGCCTTGCAGCTTCTGATGAGGGAAGGGGCTTTCTGCCCTAACCCCTCAGAATAGAGCTTCAGACTAAAACCTCTCAGCTGCTGTCTGCAGAGGCTCCTCAGCAACGACCTGTCCAAGTTGTGTTGCTGGCATCTGGCACCTTTGGTTTCAGCGTTATCCTTGTTGGTGTGTGGGGACAAGGGAGCTGGGATGTCTGGCTGGTCTTCCTCTCACCGTCTTTGTAAGTGATAAACTGTCTTAATCTAAAAGTGTTCACTGTATCTTCAGTGGCCAAATTAGTCAGGAGCTTACTTTTTCTTGTGTGTGCTTGGCAAGCTGCATCCCCAGGCGCATGCTCAGAGGCTTGGCCACAGACACACAGTGCACAGCTGCATGGAAATAACAGCCTCCCCTGTGCCTCTCCACAGCTTCCTTGTCTTGGTACCACTTTGGATGCTGGAAATAGTTGGCTCTCCAGCATTTCCCTGCAAGTCCCAAATGGTCCACTCAAAACAGTGTTTTGGTAATGCTAGTAAGTATGACCTTTTCTTCCATCTTCCAATTCTATTGGAATTCTGGGGTCTTTCACGTCACCTTCTTTTCCTAGAATGATGTACTTACTGTATGTAATAAATCCCTTAATCTCATTGCATTTATATATCTACTTCCCTGACTTAATCTTGAGCGATAAAATCAGATATTTTTCAAGTTTTGAAATTGTAAACTTTAATAAAGAGGAGTTGGAATATGTTAATAAGTAGGAAATCTTTTGTCGAGAGGACACAGTCATTAAAGTTTGGAATTAGGTCAGTTCTGAGCAAGTTTTTCTTCCCTAAAACTTAAATCCAACCCAAATCTCTGGCTTGTGAGTAGCAACTTTGGTTGTAAGTCCTTGTCTCCTATTCTAATTAAGGTTTTATCCTAATGTCATTGACAATCTTTGATTTTACTATTTTTTTAAAAAAGAACTCTAAAATATAGAGACTTACTGGTAAAAAACAACTGGTTGATGAAAACTGAGAAAGATCTCTGGGGATGATTAAACTGTGAGAAATAAAGTATCGACTTTTGTGAAAGGAAAATTTCTACTGACACAGGGAGACTTGCTCTTATCTGAGCACAGGACACATATATGAGGTGATTTTGAAATCCCTTTTGGTCTTGTAGTCCAAGAACAGTGACATATCTTTTTCTTAAAACTGTATTTTGTTTTAAATTTGTATTAATACAGTTATAAATTAAAAATAACATTTACATATAATATTTCGTTTGTTTCCAAGTAATTTCTGTGATTTATGTAAGGCAAGTATTATTTTGTAAATGATGAACACACTCAAAGTCAGTAGTTTGAGTGACTGTATGTACAATGTTGAAAATCTTGTTTGTTTGTTTGTTAGCACCTCACTCTCTAGAGCAGGGGTGGGGAACGTCCCGCCCGCAGGCCATATAAAGGCCCGAAAAATCACTTGGTCTGGCCTTGCAAAGGCATTAGGGGTGAGTTAATGCAATGTTTGACCAAATATAGCAGGCTAATTTTTAAGTTGATAATTTGTATGCTCTGAGAATGATGTTATAAATAACCAAATGGCCCTTGGCAGAAAAAGGTTCCCAATTTTTGGTTTTTTGAGGAAACTCCATACTGTTCTCCACAGCAGCTGCACCAGTCTGCATTCCCACCAGCAGTGCATGAGGATTGTTGATTTGTTGATGATAGCCATTCTGACAGTTGTGAGATGGTACCGCATTGTCGTTTTGATTTGCATCTCTCAGATGATTAGTGACTTTGAACATGTTTTCATATGTCTTTTGGCCTTTCTTCTGTCTTCTTTCGAAAAGTATCTATTTAGGTCCATTGCACATTTTTTGATTGGGGTTGTTTATCTTCCTTTTGTTAAGTTGTATGAGTTCCCTGTAAATGTTGGAGATTAAACCCTTATCAGTGATAACATTTGCAAATATGTTCTCCATGCAGTGGGCTTTCTTGTTGTTTTGTTGATGGTTTACTCCTATTTGACCCAGTGATCCCACTTTTAGGAATATATCCCAAGAAACTAGAAACACCAATTAGAAAGGTTATATGCACCCCTATGTTCATAGCAGCACAATTTACAATAGCTAAGATTTGGAAACAGCCTAAGTGCCCATCAATAGATGAGTCGATTAAAAAACTGTGGTACATCTACACAATGGAATACAACACGGTGGTAAAAAAGGAGTTCTTACCATTTGCAACAGCATGGATGGAACTGGAGAGCATTATGCTAAATGAAATAAGCCAGTCAAAGAAAGATAAATATCACATGATCTCACTCATTTGTGGAATATAATGAACAACATAAACTGATGAACAAAAACAGATCCAGAGACAGAGAAGCATCAATCAGACCATCAAACCTCAGAGGGAAGGTAGGAGAGGGTGGGGTAAAGGGGTGAGATCAACCAAAGGACTTATATGCAAGCATATAGGCCTAACCAATGGACACAGACAACAGGAGGGTGAGATGGGGTAATGTGGGGATAAGGACATGTATGTAATAACTTAATAAAAAAAGAAAAAGGTTCCCCAGAGCCGCCTTCTGATAATAGGGCTCTACTGGTGAGTTTAAAGAGAGATGCAGAATCTGAGTGAATATCAGTTTCCTAATCCAATTAATGTCACATCTTGACTGGTGAAAGGGAGAATAAAGACCCAGGTGGAGGAAAGGAGAAGGTGACTTTGATGGAAGTAATGCCAGGAGGTAACAGACATGTCATCTAAAGAAAATGCTTTTACTTTCTGAGAAGAGAGCTTGGAGAGTTGGGATAAAGTTTGGGATAAGTGGGAGATTTTTAGTACTGCAGCTTGAAATTAATACTCTATTTTCTTACTCAAGGCATTGTTATAGAACAGTGGTTCTCAACCTTGGCTGCACATTAGAATCACCTTGGAATCTTTTTAAAATCCTGATTTCTGGGCCTCATCCTCCGGAAATTCTGTTTCTTTGTTACTAATGTTGTGGCCCCACCCCATAAGAAAGAAACAGAATTTCTGGAGGATGAGGCCCAGAAATCAGGATTTTAAAGATTCCCAGGTGATTCTAAAGTGCAGCCAAGGTTGAGAATCACTGTTATAGAATGTCAGGCTAAGCTTAGGGCAAGATTCTGTTGCAAACCTTTTCTTATTGCCCCAGCTGAATCCTCCCCTAGAATTAATGAAATGATAAATGCTGCATCATGAATACATTTTCTAGCTTTAGGTTAGCAGTGATGCGAAGAAAACAAGAATTGAAGTATTTCCTCCGTGATCTCATGAGGAGGCAGTAGAAAGCGCTCACTATGAGGGTGTCATCAGAACTGGGCATGATTGAGCTTCGCAGCAGGACATAGTATATCTCTTGCCATTGAAGAGACTCAGTTGGCAACATGCCCAAGTTGGAGGTGCAGATACTTGAAAATTAGCAGGCCAGAAATAAGGCCTACGTAGAGTGAAGTCATTATTGTAGGATCTAAAAAAAAAAAATTAATCTCTTGTCTTTTTCAGTTTTTATTTTTATAATTTCTCAACAACTTCCAAATAGAACTGGATGGCTACCTGCTAGCCAGATACAAATAACCCAGTGGTAAATATCACTTCAAAGACAGACACATTAAAGGCCGATTTCTGAGCATCCCTTAATATTTATTTGCCCAGTACTAGGCCCCAGGCAAGTTTAAGACACTAAACCATCCTCTGACTGCTCTTCTAGCTTGATGATTCCGATACTGAGTTAGCACAAGGACCAAGATCATAAATCCATTTACTTATAGAACCCCATCTCTGAGTCTACAATGAATGGGAGGCATTAGCAACCACACATATTTATGGATCACCTGCTGGGTGCTGATGTGAGGAGAGTGGCCACACCCTATACAATCCTTCTCTTCTGGAAACATACACGCTAGTGGAAGATAGCAAATTACCTACCTTTCTTAGTTTCTGTTTTCTTAATATTATGTATATATGATTTCTGGGAGATTTAAATGGATTATAAATGGATTATAAAAGTTTGTAAGGAGAAGTTTAAGGTTCTATAAACCCAGCTAAACTTTACTAAACAATATAGTTCTCTGTATACAGTACTGGAGGCTCAATGAAAATGTACTGAATTGATTAAAAAATTTCACAAAAAACCATAAAAGACCTTTATAACTGATACTATAGGTATCTGTAAAGTAAGTAATGGTTAAAATGTTAATAACAATAACTAACATTTATCAGACTTTTAAGCTGCCAGGAATTCTCTATCCTCAAGGACATAGAAATCTGTATTTCTCATATTGCCTAGTATAGTGCTGGGTATATAATTGTGGCAGATTTTTCCAAAATTGGCTCCACCAATATTCCTGTTCTCACATGTTGTCCAGAAATTTGACACCTCTCTATCAAGTGTGGCGACTGTTCCCACTCCTCCTGACACTGGATGGGCCTTTGTGGTAGCCTCACTGACAGAATGCAGTGGAAGTGATGGTGTGGCTTCTGCTTTAAGTGACACACAGTGACATCACTGCTGGCTCTCTTGCTGGGACACTTCTATATCTCACCCTTTGTGGTGTGAGGAGGCTCAGGCCCTAGGGAGAGGCCACATGTCCATTATCTGGGTGACAGGTCCAGTCAAGGTATCAGCTGACACTGCATTAACTCCAGATGTGAGAAGGAGGGTTGTCAGAATATTCTTGTCCCAGCCTTTTGGCCACCCGGATGGTGACGAGGGCACCAGAGATAAGCTATCCCTGTGTGAATTGCAGATTTCTGAACCAAATAAATGCTGTCATCATTTTAAGCCACTAACTTGTGGGGTGATTTGTTACCTGATGATAGATAACCAAAGAAAATGCCTACACCAGTTCATGCTCACAAGAACCATGTTAGGTGGATTCTTATTTGCTCTAAGGGAAACTGGGAAGCAATGAGGTTAGGTAACTTGTCAGATGTCACACAGTAAGTAAATGGCAAATATAAGTGCCCAACAAGTCATGTATTGCTAAAGACATTCGAACAAAGAGTAGATGTGAACCATTTCCTCCAGAAATGCTGGCTCCATGTAACTTTCTCACCTATTACCTCCATTTGCACCCACAGGCTCTGGGAAGACCCCAGCATTTTTTTCTGCATTGCAGTTCTACTGTTGAGGCAGAGGGGGGCAGGCTCTGTTAGAATGCTGCCACACATGGTTTGGCCCACACTGAGTTCCCGCTGACCTCTGAGATCCTCGTGCCTCCCAGATACTGCCCTAGGTCCCTGTCCCTATTCTGATGACTGCATTTTTGGTAACTCTTCAGGTACAACCTGCTCTGTGCCTGCAAAAGATCTCCTGAGAACAGTAAGATGTTCCTGTTAACTGCTAAACTTTCACCAACATTTACATCTATTTTACAGCCATTAATCAATGTAGTATGTATATATATATATATATATTTCCAAAAATATTTAACTCATTATTGGAATGTGAATGAATGAAATATATTTTTAAATTGGTTTTTCCTTATGCCTCTATGTAGTTTAACTTTAGGGATATTGTCATTTGCTTTCTCTTCATCATCTGCTCATTTGACTGAATATTAACTCCAGAGAATCAAAAGGAGAATTCTAAATTTTTGATAGCTTGTCAGTTGATCATTTGGAAATGATAATTTAAAGTATGAAAAAGGTGATGTCTCAGCTGCAAATATTGATGAGTAATGTCTGATCTTGTCCATCCAGCCCAATCTATAGTAATAAAAGCATAATATGCTAATTAGACTGGACAGCCAAATGACCTTCTGAGGCAGAGGTTGTTAGGGGCGATCAGGCAGGCAGGCAGATGAGCAGTTAGGAGCCAGTGGTCCCGGATTGCGAGAGGGTGCAGGCCGGGCTGAGGAACCCTCCCCCCCCACGAATTTTGTGCACCGGGCCTCTAGTACATAATAAAATGTAGATAGCACTGAAATATGGGGCCCATAGTGAAATATCTGTTAACCTGATTTAAAACATTAATAGCCTGGCATTAAGTCTGATATTTCCCCCATAGGTCAGCCTGAATAAATTATGAGGGATTTAAGAGATTTAATTTGCTTCGTCCTGGAAATAGAAAGTTATGAGACTTATGATTTTAGACCTAAACCCAAATAACAGAATAAGAGTTTCCTAAATCAAAATTCCATCTGCTCATTGGTTCAGATTATGCAAGTCTAATTCTTACTGGTTTTCAGAGACAATAAGAGGACTTTTGTTACTAATGCTTTAGTTGGAAGAAAAGAAAAAAATGAGGCATCATGAAAGGCAACACATTCAACATCTCCTTCATTGACCCTGGGCTACACCATCCTTGTTTGTTTTTCCAAAAGTCCTTGGTATCACACTCTTTTTCTGAAGCAGTTGTCAGCAATGTGGAGGGGTTGGTTTATTATCATTTTGTAGCACAATCTAAGAAGAAACCAATAAAATAGAAGATGCTAATGGGTGCTTGCTCGGGACTTCAGTGATGGCTCTTAGGTTCAAATTTAGCAAATGTGATCAGTGGACCATTCAAAACAGATGCTATACTTGAAGCAGTCTTTTCTCAAGCTCCCAAATTACTTACCACTTTTCCCCACTCGCCTCCTGTTCTTTTCCTAATGAGGTAGTTTGTAAAGACTTCATGTTTCTTTATTTGAAAGCACTCATGAGACTAAGGTCCTTAATTCCATGAAGACCTGCTTTGTCTCTTAGTTGAACCACCAAGAGATGTGTGGTGCATTTTGGCTTGGAGAAACTTCAAGGCAAAAGTTCCTAATGGTGTTTTCATGCCCCTACTGTCAGTTAGTCAAGCTGGTGTCGGGTAAAAAAATAAAATATATCAGCTACCCCTGGTGCTTACATTACAAATCCCACTGCTCTTAGCTTGACCAGTAGTCGGACAAATATCCAGGCTTTCCAAGAGTTTAAGCTAGATTTTTCCCCCTGTCCAGCTATAATTCAACTCTATCCAATACACCCTCCCCTCATTCAAGCACATGTTTAAAACCCCTTCTTCTACTGCAGTATACTATGTATATTTATTTTGTCTTTCTTTTTTTACCTCCGTATTCTTCACTCTTTTTCTCTTTTCCTATGTATAAACTAAACTGCTTGCTTCCTTCTTTCTTTCCTTGGATACTTACTAATCACTGGCAGATGCTTGGGCTACCCAAATAAGTAAAATCTATTTCTGTCCTTCATCACCTCATGGTCCAGTGTCCCTCAGTCTCTTATGAAAGAGAATATTATTCAGAAACCTGGGGAGAGAGGGGAGTCAGGAAACTTTAGGGTATGAAGAGCTTGTCCTAGGGGTGAATGGATATTGTGTCTTTGTAGTGCTATGGTAAGGTTTAGTCTTAAACCCGTCCTACATAAACACTGTTTTATCTCAGACAGTGCAGCATAGTACTTTTATTCATGAAAATACTGAAAACACCTGGTGGTCAAACATGTTCTCTATTAAGTGTATCATTGTAGAGGTGAAGGACATCATAAATTAGTGCTTATCTTACTCTTAACTTTTTGCAGCTCTTGCAGATATCACTTTGGAATGACCTGAGTTTGTTTTGTTTTGTTTTTCCTAAAATCACTCCGAATAGCATCCTTCAGCAAGGGCAATTGATTTATTTCTTTTCTGAATTGGAGGAAGAATTAATTTGCTGTTTGTAGCCTTGAGCAAAAGCAAATGGTCAAATTAAGTTGACCTAATTCTCTTTAGCTTAACAGTGGTTGATAAGAGTAAATAACATATAAATAATAATAATATATATAAATAACATTTATATATATATATAAAATCACACACATATTCCTGGTTAAATTCATCAAAGAGAAACGCTTCCCCTTGTTAATTTAGGTTAATAAACCCTTTTAAGAAGTTTCAATAAACACACACAGATTCATTTGCTCCCATTTTCCTCCCATATTCAGTCAGTTGTATCATTTTGATGCTTCTAAATCTCCAATGTCTCATATATCCCTTGTTTTGTTTTGCACTCCTATTGCAACCCCATTAGTTCATTAACTTATCCTCTATTATCTAGAATGATATCTTAATATAGCAACTAACTTCTCTCTCAGCAATGTCTAACCTCTTCATCCAGACTTTTCACATTACTTTTCACACTTAGAATTATAGTTCCAAAGCACAGATTGAAACATTTAAATCTACTTCTCGAACACGTTCCATGACCTCTCAGTATATAAAGTCAAAACCTCTAGAGCTTTTGGCCCTCCTCTACCTTTAATCCACTCGGTGCACAGGTAAATTTGAGTTTCTCCCATGTGGCAGGCACTTTTGTGAGTCCCCAATGCCTCCCTGAGATCCTGTGCATTCCCCCTGTCTCTGTGCTCACAGAATGCAGAGCTGGCTGCACACTCTGCCCCCCAGGCAGGCAGAGTCATTACCTCTTCCCCAACTCTCCACTCTTTCTTTTCCTTATCAGTTGTTTTGGCATTTTAAACCTTTCTTTATAGAGATATTCAAATAGACATAATAAAATAGAATAGTATAATAAAGACTTGTGTCCACCCATCTCACAAATTCAGCCCAGTTATCAATGATAGCCATATTTTTATTCCTCATCTCTGTTTCCCCTCCCTGCTATTGGAATTATTTTCTGTCCACCAACTGTTTGATTACCTTGAAGAGAGTGTGTATCGGACAGGCAGGATATGTTGATAGTTTTTGCTCTATTTACCAGTTTTCCAAATAATACATTGATGTGCTAGAAATAGCTCAGGCTGACCAATTTAGTTGTTTTATTTTAAGTTTGAAATCATGGATTTTTAACCATATTGTATGGGTTTTAATCCATTGTAGTCATTATTCCTTATGATGTTCAAGTTGTCTCATTCTAACCAGAGACACTTTTAAATTGGCTTGTTTGTTGTTTTTTTGCACACCACTGGTAGTATTTGATGAATCCTTTGTTTCTGTCATTACAATCCATATATTATACCTGAATCAGATCTAGAACTAGCCATTATTCTGAGAAGCTCTGCTTGCTTTCTGTGGAAAATGGAATTAAGAGTCCGCTTCTGGATGAGGGGTAATCATTGATGATGTGTTGAGATACCAGCCATTTTCACTGATCAAAACCAATAAAGATGTTTCCGAGAAGGGTTTACACTGATAGTTTCCATTTAAAACTAAAGATACAGGGATTTTTTAATTAACATTTTAAAATATTTTATGTCTGTATCTATTTCTTGTATGTTAAACTTTGGTTCCTCATACTATTAATATAATTACTTACTTGCCTAATCCAATAATGTGTACAGAATAGTTTCATCATAGCAGTGTTATTATTGAAAATACCAGTTTCATTACTGAATACTGTTTCATACTTCATTGTAATTCTTTTTGTCCTTAAGGTATAATCTACTAGAGACAGTTCAAATTACTTGTTTTAAAGTTATTAAAATAATTCTCCTCTAGCCCTAGCCAGTTTGCTCAGTGGTTAGAGTGTTGGCTCACAGACTGAAGGGTTGTGGGTTCAGTTTGGGTCACGGGCACATATTACCTCAGTTGCTACCTCGATCCCACTTTTATCTTGTATATAGGAAGGAAGGGGTATGAATGGGTTTCTGGTAATTATGAGGAGATCCTGAAACCCCAAGTAAATGGCTAAATTTCTCTTCATTCCAAAAGCCTCACTTAATAACCACTAGCTACTCCCTTAGGTATGAAGCATTTTATAGAAGCAAATATAAAATATTTCCAGCCCTGGACCATGTGGCTCAGTCGGTTGGAGCATCGTCCTGTACACCAAAAGGCTGTGGGTTTGATTCCTATTCAGGACACATACCTGGGTTTCGGGTTCAATCCTTGGTTAGGGGCACATGCAGAAGGCAACCCATCAATATTTCTCTCTTTCACTCTCTGTCCCTTCCTCTCTCTAAAAATCAATAACCATACCCTCAGGTAAGGATTAACAATATTTTTCAGCTGTTCTCATCACATCTAATTTTAGGCCTCACACCCTGGGTGTTTAGGTTGGTTTAGACCAGCGGTTTTCAACCTGTGGGTCGCGCCCCCTTTGGGGGTCAAGCTATCCTTTCACAGGGGTCGCCTAAGACCATCGGAAAACACATATATAATTACATATTTTTTTGTGATTAATCACTATTCTTTAATTATGTTCAATTTGTAACAATGAAATTGGGGGTCACTACAACATGAGGAACTGTATTAAAGGGTCGCAGCATTAGGAAGGTTGAGAACCACTGGTTTAGACACAAGTACCCCAAAGTGCAGCCCTCAATCCCTAGGAGAAGTCACTACCAATAAGATGACAAGCACTGCTGTCAGTCATTAGTGTTCTCATCCTAAGTGAGCCGCACAGGGTGTGCCTGGGGACACACATATTTTAAAAGGCTGGCACCTGAACAATACAAATGGCCACAGCCCAGGTACAACAGGACTATACATCTAATTCCACAAGTAAAACCTCTTATTGGTAAAACATCGGAGAATTCAAATAAATTCCAAGGGATTTTAGAGGACATTCTAACACTACCTAGAACTATCAGGGAAAGAACAAAAATGCTATTTCCCGTGAAAATAAAGAAAACACAGAGAGAATTGGCTTCAAGAAATACCGTGGGCCCCGGCTGGTGTGGTTCAGTGTTTAGAGTGCTGGCATGTACACCAAATGGTTTCTGGCTTGATTCACGGTCAAGGGCATGTACCTGGGTTACAGGTTCGACCCCAGCCCTGGTCAGGGCATGTGTGGGAGACAACCAATTAATGTGTCTCTCTCTCCCCGCCTTCCACTCTCTCTAAATATCGATGGAAAAAATATCTTCAGGTGAGGATTAACAACAACAATAAAAATACCTTGGGAAAGTCTGAGATGAGAATGTCTTGTGGGTCTCTTCATGAATTAAAACAACATTATGGGCAGTTTTTATTTTTTTTAATATATTTTTATTGATTTCAGAGAGGAAGGGAGAGGGAGAGAGAGATAGAAACATCCATGATGAGAGAGAATCATGGATCGGTTGCCTCCTGCATGCCCCACACTGGGGACCTAGCTGCAACCCGGGCATGGGCCCCCACCGAGAATTGAACCTGGGATCCTTCAGTCCAAGGACCAACACTCTATCTACTGAGCCACACCGGTTAGGGCTTATACAGTTTTTAAACTGGAGAAATTAGCTTTAGTTTTTCACAAAGAAGATTCTATGTAACACAGCTGTGTAATTAACTGTGGTTTATATATGCAAAATCAGCTCTGCCCTTCCACTTTATCACTGGAAAATCAAATTGCTTATTGGACCAGAAATCTTTAGAAGGGAAAGAAGCAAGCAGAAATTGAGAGGCTGGAGATGTGCACAGAAAGGAATGGTGGCAGAAGACTTTAAAACAAAGGTGACATAGAGGTTATCACTGCAGCAGCAACATTGTTTTTGGTTTTTTTTAGTCTCCTCAAAATTGCCTCCTGAAACCAAACCCAAAGACAAGGTCAGACAGATACATTTTTTAAAAAATAGAGGAAAGAAAACACACACACAGGACAGAGAAAAACACCACACTGCACGAATAATCTCATCAGCATAGCTGGCTAACAGTGAGGCCCACAAACCCTTACTATAGGCAAGGAAGGCCAAATGACCACTACGAGCAAAACCAGAAAAAATCTCCATTCTGACACCCTAAGAAGCAATTGATCTTAGTAATGATCACTAGTAATTAAACTGTTAGCAAAAAGTTTCACCAGGAAATCTAGATAATTAGGCTGCCAACACTTAGTCCAATGTTCGTATTAACCTCAGAGTCATGATACTAATTACTTTGTGCCTTTTGATGTGAAGCAATTTGAAGCACATGGTAGCTTCTATAGAGACATCTTGTCAAAATTAGAACCTGACTCTATCCAACTTCTAGAGATAATACTCATTCTTGGGATACACGAGGGGTATGGGGACAAGTTGAATGATGTCATAAGAAAGAAAACAGCTACAGAATACAGGACGTTATACAGACCATTGATACTTTGCTGTAATAAGTCAGTGACAGGGAAAAAAGGGATATTGATGTAAGTTTTAAAAGACTTTAGATATAGACATATATTTATAAGCTAACAAACTTTGGGCTTTGTTTTAATATATATTTGACAAATAAACGATAAAATATATTTATGTGATGATAGAGGAAATCTGGTTTGGACTGGGTATTAGGCGCCCTCAAAAGATTATTGTTAATTATATTAGTTGTGATCGTGGTATTGTGCTTATGTAACAAACTGTACACTTTTTAGAGATGATTACTGATACCTAAACAATACAAACAAGTTACCATCCAGGTATAACTCCGCTATAAATCTAATTTCACACACACAGACCTCAGCTCCGCAGCAGGGAACTGACTTTGTCCTTTAGGAGAAGGGTCAAAACCAAGTTGAATAAATACTGTAAAAACCTCTCGGTGCCATGAAGGAAATAAACAGCTTGCTGAAGCAGAAGATAACTGTCAGAAACCTGGCAGGGATGTGGGGCTAAAGCAGCACCTTCAGAGGACATGAGGCTGAGACCGGAAGTGTTTCATCCTTTTTTTAATGGCCTAAGGCAGTGGTCGGCAAACTGTGGCTCACAAGCCACATGCGGCTCTTTGGCCCCTTGAGTGTGGCTCTTCCACAAAATACCACGTGCGGGCGCGCATGTACAGTGCGATTGAAACTTTGTGGCCCATGCGCAGAAGTCGGTATTTTGTGGAAGAGCCACACTCAAGGGGCCAAAGAGCCGCAGTTTGCCAACCACTGGCCTAAGGAGTCTTCTAGGTAGAAAGCATCTCATTTCTTTTTTTTTCTTTTATAAGTTTCAGGTGTACAGCATAGTGGTTAGACAATCATATACTTTACAAAGTGTTCCCCCTGACATTTCCAGTACCCATCTGGCACCATACAGAGTTATTACAATATCATTGACTATATTCCCTAAGCTGTACTTTACAACCCTGTGACTATTTTGTAACTACTAATCTGTACTTCTCAATCCCTTCGCCTTTTTCACTCAGCCCCCCAACCCCAGTCTGTTCTCTGTATCTAAGAGTCTGTGTCTAGACAACATTTTATAAACGCTCTGTGGAGGAAGAGTTTGGGTGGGTGAATAATTGAAAGGCCACCACTGGTTTTAGAGCTTGGTTATGACCCAGATGAGGTAGTGGAAGGGAAAGGAGTGGGTTCCAGTGGACCCCATAAGCCTCAGAAAAGGATGAATTTGTATGTTAGTGTATGTGCAGCAGAAAGTTACAGAAGAGTCTTCAAAAAATGTATTTTTTCTTTTTACAACATTTTAAGATCACCATAACTGGTGCATATAAAATAGTTTGGAAAATATAAAGTTTTTTTTTTTTTTAGTCATGCGGTAAGTGCTGGGTTAGCATTCTGGGGAGACAAAATTCTTACATGCCTGCTTTTCCTTCCTACTAGTTTCAGAACAAGAGAAAAATAGGAGAAAACAGGAAAAATCATTAAAAACTAATTGCTTTCGAAATTCCAATGAAAGTTTAAGTTTTAAAGAAGTCTATTTTCAATACAAGAATGGCACTCACTGGAGTGAAAAAAGAAATAGATTGATTTTGGACAATTTCTACTCTATTTTCCCCCTAATAAAGAGTTATAGCTAGGTAGAGCAAAGTTCTCATGAATTGCAAATGAATGATTTTAGAAAATGGGTTATGAAATACATAAAAACCCTTGGGTTGGGGTACAAAATGACAACAAAAAATGGTTTCTGATCCTTTTATTATGCAGAAGTCGGAAAGGATGATTTCTTTTGCTATATAGCTTGTGCTAAATGATACTAAGAGTGATGTGGCTACCTGAATGTTTTGCTAATCAAAGTTTTTTTATTTGAATTGTTTTTAGTTCTATTTTTAAATTATTTTGAGACTAGCATTCATATAGCCAAGGGAGCCAGATTTACCTAGTGAATAGCTGGTATAGACAGGTGTGACTTATTTCTGACATATGCTGTACAAGCAATCGTGTTAGGATGACATCCATCAGAGATAATGGCAAGCTAAAAATGGCACTATCGTATTTCATTCTGATCATCATAAAAGCATATACAGAAAGCCTAATATTTCAGCCCACAGAAAAAAACCCTCTTCAATTGATTTTCACAAAGTAACAGAAATGGGGCATTGCTCAAAACTAATCTAGTCATATTATTTATCATTTGACTTTAGTGAATTAAAATTAATTTCTAGCAAATCTCTGCTTCCAGTTCCTGGATTAACATAAATATCATCATTTACAGAACGTGTTGTCTAAAGACCTAACATTACACATACAGTGCCATCATTGAGTCAGTTCTATAAGTTTTCAGTCTGAATGGCAACATATCTACCCAAGCCAACAGAAATTACTTTGGCTATTAATTCTGTTGAAAAACGTCTCCTTATAGTTTTACTCTAGACATAAGCTTCTTGGTTCCTTTCTCCTGAGGAGCAGAAGCTAGCACTAACATGAAAATGTCCTTGATCTGAGGCAGAGGACAACTTTCCAATTTACAGAAACAAGGTAGGAAGTTTGTGTCTACCTGCCATAAGGCTGCCTAGCACTTGGGATATAATACGTTCTTCATATTGACACCATCTTTCTCATCACTTTAAAAACCATGCTGTTACAGTGTAGAAACCACTGGTCAAGATTGATTTTACTAAAAAGGGGAGATTTGAACAAAACTGAGGAGAATGTGTTGCAGTGAGACCTAGAGATATTGGGAGGGTGTTCTAAGCAGAGCAGAGAGTCATCGCATTCTTACACGGTGAAAGGTATAAGTGAAGAACAGTGAGGGGCAGGGCGGGAGGGGGTGCAGGTAGGCCAAAGTGGAATAAACAGAGGGGAGAATAGAAGAGAAACTGAAGTTGGAGAGTAACAGTGAATCAGATCAGGTAGATCATCCTTCCTATATAATAAAAGGCTAAAAAGCAAATTGACCGAACAGAGGAACGGCTGTTCTCTATGATGCGCAGTGACCACCAGAGGGCAGACACTCAATGCAGGAGCTGCCCCGTGGTGGTCTGTGCGCTCCCACAGGGGGAGCGCCACTCAGCCAGAAGCCAGGCTCATGGCTGGTGAGCGCAGCAGCAGTGGCAGGAGCCTCTCCCATGGGGAGAAGGCCTAAGCTGTCAGTCGGACATCCCCCGAGGACTCCCGGACTGTGAGAGGGCATAGGCTGGGCTGAGGGAACCCCCTGAGTGCACAAATCTCATGCACTGGGCTTCTACTTATAGATAATGGTAAGCATCCTAGCTCTTTCTTTAAGAGAAATGGGAAGTCATGGGAGCATTAGGAACAGAGTTACATGATCAGACTTACGTTTTAAACATTCTGACTTTAGTATTTAAAATAGACTGCAGGGATAAGGGTGGAAACAAGACAATAATGACATAGGTGAGAAGTATGAAGCAGATATAGCTAGGAAGTTGAGAAGTGATCAGACTGTAGAAGGATTTAGCAGCACCCCTATAGTATCCTTGTGAACAAACCAAATAGATGTGGCTGGAATGGTTGGTAGAATGATGGGATTTATAGTAAGTGTTGCTAAATAAATGTCACCCTGATTGAATGGCTCTTATCCCCGGGTTCTGACTTTAACAATGTTTCCAGTTATTATTCTCATCTTGCTTAAATATAGTGCTGCAGTTAGGAACTTATTATTACAATTAAATGCTTAGGTTATAATTTGGATGATAATAGGCATTTTAATTTTAGGACTATTATTATAATTTTAATAGAGGTAATATATATTATAATACATATGTTATATTTTTATACATATACATATTTTTTCTGTAAGTAAAGTGGTTAACTGTCTAATTTTTCAATATTGGGAGAATAGATTGGTGCAGTAATAAAAGATTTGTTCAATAATAAAGTATATGAGTATGAGATTAAAACTGTAATTAGGAATAGAATATGAATTCTTTTTACTCTTTGAAAGGCATTTTATGCCCAAATTAAAACATTCAATGTCATGTCAGTAAAGAAATAGACCTGGGCCATTAATTGCTGGTAATTAAAATCAAACAATTTGTGTAACATTTGTCACTGAGTTCATTATATTAGACAGTTTTAACTCAATTAGCATAGCCAGAGCCTTGGAATGATGCCTCTGCAACAACCATAGTTACTTGGAAGAAGAACAGTTGCATTTAGATTATGTCTTTATGCTAGGGAGTCACATGGTCAAGGCTAGGGGTAGAGAGAAGGTAAGCTTATTTCTAGTGAAATATCTTGCATTCTGTGACTTTTTGTTTCTACCTTCTTTGAGGAGGAAGTTGTGTTTATCAGCCAGGCACCAGAAAATTCTGGGAAACAATTGATCTGTATATACCTAGAACTTTGTAGGATTGTCAGTTCTAATCAGAAGAAGAATTAAATGGACAGAGGCAGGGCTTTTCAAATTCCCCTGATGCATGCACACGCCACATGAAAGCAAGTATCTATTCTAGAGCCACAACAGGAGTCAGCAAAGGTGAACTTGATAAGGTTATAAATTAAGATCAAAGGATAAAAAATTTATCCATACCAAGAACTCATTTGCTTTTGTATCCTAGAGCTCAGAATTTTATCCATTTTCTAGAATAGTCTCAGTCAAGAGTAAATAGGATCTTTCTTTTAGAGCTTTGCAGGCTTTTTCTCCTATACAATGTGGATTTATGAAAGAAAAATCTATTGAATGCATAGTAGACAGAGTTCTCCAGAGAAACAGAACCTATCGGATAAATTTATGCCTAGAAAAATTTATTTTCAGGAATTGGGTCATGAAATTGTGGAGACTTGGTAAATCCCAAATCTGCAGGGTAGGACAGGAGGCCAAAGATCCAGGAGCAGCTGCAGTCGGAGGGCAAAGGCAGACTGCTGGAATTCCTTCTTGCTCAGGGGCAGTTAGATTTTGGTCCAGTAAGGCCTACAACTGATTACATGAGGCCCATCCACATAATGAAGAGTAATCTGCTTTACTCAAAGTCTACTGATTCAAATGTTAATGCAATCAGCATTTTTAAAAACTATACAACAGTATTGAGTAAAATGGAGAGTGTGTCAGAATGATTCTGTGTGTCACATTTCCAGATCCCTTTGTTTCCATTATTTGTACACAAGTGTGTGTGTACAGGAGCTCATGAAAAATGAATTTCTTACTGGTGGTTGCAAAATTTCTGATAATCATTCCTCTGAGGCATACTTTTGGTTGCTGGTCTGATTATTGCATATTCATGCATATGGTACATATGTCTAAACAAAATGTTAATCACAAAAGTAGCAATGAGATGTGAGTAGTATCAGACATGTCTAGTTAGTAAGATGGGAAATCACTATGATAAACAATATTAATAAATATAAACCCAATAATAATAATAAAAATATCTCATCCAAAATTTTCCAGCAGCAGGTATAGGAAGAGGCAAAAACTAATGACTCGGGTGCAGAGGAACAGCTGGTCTCCTTGGGGCACAGTGATATTTTTGTGACCCAAATTTAGATAGAAGTAATCTGTCTTGCTGAAAAGCAGAATTATGGTATTCTGTTTGGCATTAAATTGTTTCTGATTCTGTCTTGTTGGGCAGAAGAGGATACAAATCCTGAATTCCTGTTCTGGACTTCCTTCAACTCTGTAGGATTGCTTAGCAGGGATGGCCCCCTGACCTTTGACCCCACCATGGCCTTTATCTCCCTTCCCCCAAGCAAACTTAGAGAGAACCTAGGAAGCGTGGTGGGCTCAGCTGCATCATTTGGTTATAACCTTTTCACGTTATAACACGCTTCTGATGCTTGTTATAGTTTGTGAATAGAACTGATTGGTGCCCTTGAGTGTCATTTTATCTATTCTCTGAGAATAGTTTCAGGCTTTTGAGGACATTGACCATAGGTATCATTTTTTAGTGTGAATATTATGGCTATTGTTTGTATATATATATATAACAAGTAAGATGTGCTATGAGTCTTAAAAGTAAGTGATCTGATATCTTCATGAAATACACATAAGTGCCTTGAAGTCTCCATGAAAACAAATAGTGAATTAACAGAATTATATTCCTATTTGGCTTTAACTCCATGCAGATTAGTTTTCTAAGGAAACAAATGTTTAAAGAATTGGTCATGTGATTCTCCCACACCTAATCCTCCCTCATCCTCACAACTAACCACCTAGCCCTCCCCCGACCACCAAATACAAGCAAATGGTTAGTCCTATGATCATATCTTACTTGCTTTTTTGTTTTTCCTTGAATTTTATATAAGCTATCCACTTCCTTTTTTTCCCCAAGACAGTGACTAGGAAATATATCTAATCTTATCAGTCATGTTGGATATACATTTAGGTTTAGATGCTTGATAATCATTTTGCAATTAGTCAAGGTACAAACTGAAGCAGTTATTTCAAAAGAATATACAGCTAGGAAGCAAGTGTTAAATAAGCAATTAAATCATACATAATTGCATCAAAGGACAGATCTTACTTTATTTTACTAGTGGCTTCACAGATGTAAAATGAGCACGTGAATCCCTTTCTCAATACCTATAAAGTCCTATATAATTATAGTTTCACCCCTAAAACTCCTGATTGAAAAGTTCAGTTTGTTCTTTCTTTCCTGAGTGGCAGACAATTTTTATTACCAAAACAATCTATAATCAAGTCAGTATATACTATTTAAATAGAGAGCAACATCGAACAGACTGTAAAACTACAGCGGGAAGTCCGGGGAGGGTTGGTGGGTTGGGCGGGGGGGGGGGGTGGTGGTAAGAGATCAACCGAAGGACTTGTATGCATGCATATAAGCATAACCAATGGACACAAGACACTGAGGGGTAGGGGAGGCCAGGGGAAGGTCAAGGGGAGAAAAAAAAAGGAGATATATGTAATACTCTTTATAATACTTTAAGCAATAAAAAAATAGATTATACTGAATTCAATTTATTACTTTGTTTTTACCAAGTAAAAGAGATAGTAATTGTTTTGAAAACTAGGTCGAGTTAATCTGTGAATAAATTTCTAACTATGAAATTCTAATTCTAACTATTTTACCATAGTTAGAATGTGACTATTTCAACTTCAGCAAAAACCCAAACTACCTTAAGAATATAATTACATTTTAAACCTCCCAATTCTCTTATACAAGATATAAATATATAGAAAATCCTTCACAACTTTCAAATTTATGACCTAAGACCTGAGGAAGAGGTTGAAAAAAAGTAAATGTTAAATATAGTTTGCATTATTTCCCTTGCTATCCATTTCAATACTTGGGTACAGGGCTACAGGGCTACAGTTAACCAAAGAAGACATTCCCATAATCTCTAATAGCTGTTGGATATTCATCAATATTTTACCCTATCAAACAATAACAATAGCAACAAAAACACTATTTCCTGGTAGGCTATCTCAGACACA
Organism: Myotis lucifugus; assembly: GCF_000147115.1. NCBI lineage: Eukaryota > Metazoa > Chordata > Mammalia > Chiroptera > Vespertilionidae > Myotis > Myotis lucifugus. Next base: position 32,242 of record NW_005871159.1, read on the forward strand.
AATATTTCACCATGATTTATACTTTTTGAATAAAGGTACAGAAATCTGTCTCACAGCAAATTATATTTTCTGGAGGGGTTAAATTTAAAACTACTGTCATTGACTGAAATTACTTTACTAGGTAGTTTTTCAATTAGAAAATTTGAAAGACTAAAGCACAGGACTAGTACAATTTAATAGAGATTGGACAACAGGGGAAACTATCTGAGTTCCTGTTGAGCCCGGGCTACTTGTCATGACTGTCAGGGAGGTGATCTATTGGCAGGCCGTGGTGGGGAGGGAGATGCAAAGAGAAGCAGGAAGAACCACCTGATCCAAGCCCTGCTAGCCAAAGTGTGGTTCATGACTAGTATCATCTAGGGACGTGTTAGAAATGCAGAATCACAGGCATTACTAAATCACATGATTTACTGAATTTTAACTTGTCTTTTAGCAAGATTCTAAATTCATAGGAACACTGTATGAGAAGTACTGGTGTACATGATGGTTTGGGCTAGAGCTAGCCTTGTTCTTTAGAGTTTGAATAATGAGCTTTGACTTTTTATCACTTGCAAAGTCTAATATAGTGGAATGCTTTTGATTGGTTGATTGACCACAGCTCAGAAACAGTACCATGAGCAACCTGGCCCACACGGGAATTACAGATTTGCTGGCACTGCTGAATTACATGAATTAGACAACTTTTCCAGTCATTCCAACTAGAAAGAGAGGCACGTTGGAATAATAAAAGCCTGGGTACTTGAATTACACAGTACTGAGTCAAATCCTTTACCACTTGAGTAAGGTATACAAATACTTTGAACTTCAACCTCTTATTCCAGTGATGGCGAACCTATGACACGCGTGTCAAAGGTGACACACAAACTCATTTTTTTGGTTGATTTTTCTTTGTTAAATGGTATTTAAATATATGAAATAAACATTAAAAATATAAGTCTTTGTTTTACTATGGTTGCAAATATCAAAAAATTTCTATATGGGACATGGCACCAGAGTTAAGTTAGGGTTTTCTAAAATGCAGACACGCCGAGCTCAAAAGGTTCGCCATCACTGTCCTATTCTATAAGTTTGTGAGTATAATGCCTCTTTTATAGGATTGTGTGTGGATTAAACCAGATAAATTGTGTAAATTTATTGGTATAAATCCAGAAATATGTTTGTGTGTGTGTATCCTATATAGTTGATTATATCTGCTTTACATGTGTGTGTTGCATATATAATGCAATTACATGGATATAATATAAACACATATATAATGCAAATATATGCTACTACATTATATAATATATATCTCTCATATATATTTTAGATATGTGCATATCCTACAGAGTTGGGATACATAAATGCATGTATATGCATATACACATATCTATACTAATAAAAGGGTAATATGCTAATTAGACCAGATAGACCGAATGTATTCTGGACAAAGCTGGGGGCATGGCCGGCCTGCAAACCCTCAGTGACCCCAAGCCCAGGCTGGCCCCGCCCCCCAGCAGGGACCCCCACCCTGATCCTGGGCCTCCTTCAGGGCAGGCCAGCCAGCCCCCACCTGTGCAACAGGTCTCTATCCTATATAATAAAAGGGTAATATGCAGATTGACCCTAACGGCAGAACGACCGCTGGACCAGTCACTATGAGGTGCACTGACCACCTCTTGGTCCCTTTCCCCGGCCGGCAGGATCTGATCGCCTGATGGTGAATGGAGAACCAGGAGTTGGGGTGGGGGGCCAGCTGCGGGCAGCTGGGGAAGATGGCCCTGATCACAGGCCAGGCCTAGGGACCGTACTCACGCACAAATTTCATGCGCTGGGCCTCGAGTATATTTATATACATATTCTATATAGTTGGTTTTAAATGCTATATAAATATCCTGAATAGTACTATATAGTTATCCTGTATACTTATATTTTATGTGTGCATATGCACATATATGTATATGCATACACACATACTAGTATGTGTTTGTGCATAAATCTCCAGGGCCAATACCTTTTGAGCTATTTATTCAATAGGTCCCCTCCATTCTGCAGAATCTCCTCCTTTTATGCCAATCCTACATGACCTTAGAGGTCCAACAAAAATGGCAAATTCCTCCATGAGTCCTCTCTTAATCCCATATTATTATACACACTGATTATATACACTGACTTCCTAATATATTTTCTCCTCAGTCTCATATTAATAATTATATTGGCTTGTATTGGTCTGTATGGTGAAGTGAAGCCTCTTCCCAAATGCTGTAGACTAGAGAGTAGGAACAACTTGTGTTTCATTGTCTGTGCTATGTAATAAACCATCTTAAAACTGTGGCATTGAACAAGACTTATTTCTATTGTTATGGGTCAGGAATTTAGGCAGGGCTATCCTCAAGGATCTTTCTATTTAATTGATGGTTTTGATTGGGCGGAAACATCTAACATGGCTTCTGTGTGGCTGCATTTCATTCCATGCTGGACTAGAAAGATTAGGTCCAACAAGGCCTCTCTCATGTTGGGAGCTTGGTGCTGCCATCTAGGATACCTCCTAGCTAGTGTTTTCTCATCCATCAGAGACTGTCCACACATCCTCTCTCCATCCAGGATAGTTTTTTCTTGCTTATTCTACAAGCTAGGCTTCTAAAATGTAAAAAGCAAAAACCTTCTGGGCCTTTTTAATGCCTAGGGCTGAAACTGAATGTCATTACTTCTGTTACATTTTATTGGTAAAAGCGTGTTAGGCGAGGGAACTGCTACAGGGTTCCTGTGGATTACAAATGCAATACACTACTCAAATATCCTAATGGCACAGTAAGTGCTCAGTTACTGTTTTAGATATAAAGAAAATTTACATAAATGTGAACTAAAATAGAAAGGGGAAAATAATAGTAAACCTAATTGCCCTCGCTGGTTTGGCTCAGTGGATAGAGCATTGCCCTGCAAACTAAAGGGTCCCAGTTCGATTTTGGCCAAGGGCACATGCCCGGGTTGTGGGCTCGATCCCCAGTAAGGGGCATGCAGGAGACAGCTGATCAATGATTCTCTCTCATCATTGATATTTCTATCTCTCTCTCCCTTCCTCTCTGAAATCAAAAAAGAAATATATTAAAAACAAAAACAATAAACCTGATCAACCTGACCATTCAGTTAAAATTATTCCAACAAATCTTTATGAGTTACATTGAAGGGAATATTAATTGTTATATAGCCCATTGGAGTTCAAGAATATTATAGAAGAAATAGTATGACTAGGTATAGAAATGTATAACTCTTGTTTCATCTCAAATTATCTAGGATTCATCACTGAATAGATGTTTTCCCTGAGTGTACTCTGTATTACTACAGACCTATAAAAAAAGTCTTTTAAAAAAGTATGTGGGAGGAAATTAGGGGTCAAGTAAGTGTAAAACACTGAGTGTTATATTTAATATAAGCATATTTTAAAAAGGCAATTACATCAGTAAAGAGAACCTACTAACCTTTTTTTAACCTAGCATTCTCAATACATTTTCCCCTATAAAATAAAACAGCATCCTAAAGAAAATACTTTGGGAAATGCTAGCATATATAGTTCCTATACTAAAATCAACTTGAGAAGTAAATTTTCACCAAGAGCTCTATGGTTTATACAAACTAAGATTTTAGGAATTAAAATTTTTTCCTTGTTACTAGCTCTGAACTTTTGTGACACGCCTTAATGTAATTCTTCCCATTTTATGCTTTTCCTTTTTCTTTCATTCTTATGGGAATTCTCATCTTTTACTTTACTTTCCTGAGGAGAAGCCAATGTAGATGAAGAATTTTCTGCAAATTATCCTTCCTTGAGGGGTCAAGGAACGGCCCCATTCCCTGCTGTGCTCACCTGTCCCTCTATGTCCCACAGCGTGTCCTCAACAGGGAATTTCCTCTTGGCTCCCTGCACTTGGCTATGCTCACCAACCAGGATGAAAGCAAACACAGTACTCATAGGAATGTGATGCACTGCAACGTGCCAAAAAGACAGTGTCAGACCTCAGGGTATCCTCTGCAGCTGCCAGTGTTTGCCTGCCAGTGATGACTTCAGGAGGGCAGCGGCGGAGGTGGGGCAAGAGAAGGGACCCTGGACTCCTGCAGCTTGCTCCTCCTCTTCCCTGTATCCTTCCAGAGTATGTGTGGGGATTGCAGCCAAAAGCATCTTCCTAAATAAATAAGGGAGAAGCTATAGAGAAACAAGAACAAGAATGTCCGTTTTCAGAGCACTGAAGAGAACAAAATGTGTACTGACATCCCCATTTTCACATTTTACTGAAAATCTACTTTGAGTTATATTTTTCGCTGAGTGAGCACCCCCTCAGTGTAGTATTGAGTTAAGGTTTAAATGCATGGCCTCTTTAAAGCTTTTCCATCACACTTTAGAATAAGTACCATTGTCTACGTTTTACAAATGAAGCTTCAAGGTTAAGTAGTTTGCACAGGGTCAAAATTTTGTAACTAAAATCAAGATTCAGCTGAAGGTGTGCCTGCCTTCCTTAACCACCATGTTAGTATCTAGGTTACTCTAATAATTTACTGCAGAAATCTGATCCTTTGGATAAAAGCCAGCTGGCAATGGAATAGAGGATATGTTATGAATCATTGAGGTAACTAAAAATATTTTCATATTTCTTTCCAAAAAAAAAAGACTATTCTTATGGCCAATATTTACTGGGGGGAGGGAGGGGCTTGCAAGTATTATAGTTTGGAGCTTATTCGATTTTGTGGGTACTCATTAAGTGAAAGGATATAAAATTAGGTACAGAATTTATACTTACACTGAGACCACAAACACTAAACTCCAAATTTATAAAACCTAACAAATACTACAACATTATGAAAATTCAGATATCTCTGACACACCATGATAATACTTTTTCCCCTTGTATATTGAACTCTGCACATGCCTAGCCTCACACTTTCCTGTCATAATGCAAGGTAAGTTAGCACAGTAGGCAACAGGAGTATTGCTAGAAGCTAATCCTACACCTGGAAAATATCGTAACTGGTCACAGAAATGAATATAAATAATATATTCTACCAAACTCAAATCTCCTCCCCTTTCATTAGATCCCAAAATGGCCTATAGTCTCTGAAGGGAAAGAGATGATTGTTCTCAATTGTTCTTTCCTCCCTATAAGAGGATTGAACATACACCCCTACATGTTGCCCTGGGTGGCTTTTGCCTATGCATCCTGTCAAAGAAGCATTCACATACACATTGTTGACCGTGGGTGTGGCCGTGTGACAGGCTTCGGCCAATGGAAAGTAAATGGATGGGATGCTGCATCTAACCTGAAACATTCCATGCAGTTTTGTGGTCTGATTTAGAATTTTCTGCTCCCGTTTCACACTATGGGGAAAACATGCCCTAAATTGTGACCTCCCCTTTAGTTTGGAGCAAGAATAAAACAACACATGCCCCAGAAAACCCAGCAGAACCATTGGCCATCCTGCAGCTGGCTCATAGCAGACATACAACCCACATGTAAGTAAACAAGAAATAAATGTTAGTGTGCTAGTGAGACACTTTAGCGAAAGCTGGCTAATTCAAGACACATAAAAGTTAGATAGCAGTCCATTTTATTGGACTTTAAAAATATATATTTTTATTAATTTCAGAGAGGGAGAGAGAGATAGAAACATCAATGATGAAAATCACTGATTGGCTGCCTCCTGTACCATCCCCCTACTGGGGATCGAGCCTGCAACCCCAGCATGTGCTCTGACTAGAAATTGAACCATGACCTCCTGGTTCATGGGTCGATGCTCAACCATTAAGGCACACTGGTCTGGCTAATTAGACTTTTTAAACTTGTTAAGTTCACACACATATTAGAATAAACAACTAGTTTCATAGCTCTAAGGACATGGGTTTGAAGACAAAAAGAGGAGTGAGAATGTATGGAGCAGATATCTAGAAACTAGAGGGGCCACTTTCAAAGCCACATGACTGGATGGGTAACTGGCCACACAACAAGATTTGGGTATATTATCCACAGCTCAGTCCTCTGTGATTCAATTTGGATCTCTCCAACCCAAATTGAAAGTGTTGAATTATTCATTTGAATGAGGTCAGTTGTTGTTTCCTAAACTTAAAATAAAATAAAAAATGTAACACTGAACAGTGGTCACTTCTGAGCCATGACAATTTTTTGTGACTAAAATTGTTAGTAATGGTGCTAATATGATTCAATTTCTCTCATACTTGTAATTGCAGCTACGTCATGTAAGTAAATGGACAGAATGAACTTAAGATGAGCATCTTGGATTCTTTTAGAAAACAACGTTTACTTCAAAGCAAAGTGATAGGGAGATAAGCCAATTTCAGAACAATGCAACTGTGTGACCTTTAGTGAAAAGTATAACCATTATGAAATGCTAAATTCCTATCTATTAGTCATTATTTGAGCCCTGCCAAAACAAACTATTGAATAGCCAACTAGCAATCTATGTATTGCACCTCAAAACTCCTAAGTAACAGTCTGAATGTCCCTCACACTGCCTCAAACCCAAGGTAGGGCTTTCAATGAGGAGCAGTGTCTTCTCAGTATATAAAGTGCTAATAATGTAGTACCAGACAGCTCTAGTCTAGGATGTCCTAGAAGCCCTTAACTAGTCTCTTCTGTGAGCATATAGAAAGCATGCCTCTATCTCAAGGAAGGAACAAGGATTGAATGTGCAATGTGTGATCCTGATAGTCTTTTAGAAACATGGGTCAACTGCCTCCCATATGTACCCACAGCTGGGTATGTGCCCTGACTGGGAATTGAACCCTTTCAGTGTATGGGACTATGTTCCAACCAACTGAGCCACATCAGCCAGGGCGATCCTGACAGTCTTCATGAAAACTTAGTCATTTTCAAACACTCAGAAATGCAGGGATGTTATAAAGACTGTGTCTCATTAAAATAAGCAGAATCAGATGGGGATTGTCTTAGAACAATGACACTTTTTGAATATTAAGAATATGTTGATTTAGGAACTTTGTAAATTATAATGTCAAAGCAAAGACTGGATGGGCAAGTGCTTAGATGGTTAGTGAGGTTATGGGAAGCCCTGATAATTTGCTCAGGAAATATTATAAATCATAGATAGCCATAATATTTGATTTGGAGTACTAATCATATTTCTGCTTCAACCATATAGGTACCATAGAAAATTAAGAGAAACATTTATTTATTGCCAGTTCTTTACAGACCCATCATCATAACTATCTTTATCATCTTTAAAGTTATCAACATGACAACCAGTTAAGAGGCTATTAAGTTTGCCGAAACCGGTTTGGCTCAGTGGATAGAGCGTCGGCCTGCGGACTGAAAGGTCCCAGGTTCGATTCCGGTCAAGGGCATGTACCTGGGTTGCGGGCACATCCCCGGTAGGAGATGTGCAGGAGGCAGCTGATCGATGTCTCTCTCATCGATGTTTCTAGCTCTCTATCTCTCTCCCTTCCTCTCTGTAAAAAATCAATAAATTATATTTAAAAATAAAAATTAAAATTAAAAAAAGAGGCTATTAAGTTATAAAAAAGTCTATGCTACACTATATATACATTAAGTACACACACACTTCTAAAAATGTATTTATATTAAGATATTGCTTTTATATAAAAATCTTTCAAATTAAAAGATATTCCTATTAATATTTATATTTGAACTCATTTCTCTAATGATTGTTTTAATATCAATATGTTACCTGCCTGCTCAATCAAATTCATATATGCATTTCTAAGTTAAGCCAGGGTTTAATCATAATCCAAATTTCGTGTGCTTAAAGAGAAAATACTAACATGTCTGAAAACACAAAGCAGTAAGTGGGAGACTAATACAAAATTTCCGAGACAGGAAAAGCCACAGGAGCTATAATGACTAATGAAGCCGCACAGGGGACTTGAGTTAGATGTGAGAGCCCAAAAGCATATAAATAAAGAGAAGGAAGTGAGTGTTCAGGCCATGGTAGCAATTCGATGAAGAATACAGAAAAGGAACAATCAAGATAGAGTTGGAAAACGATGAGTAAACATCAATCCAGCTAAAGCAGAGAAATCAGAAAATTTAAGATAAAGGAAACACTGAAGACTAGATTATGTAGGCCCATGTTATAAAGGAATTTATAAGTATCAATATTGACATATTTGCTAGTTGCCTGAGCACAAAGAATTCTAGGACTGGCCAGTTAGTGGGAGTAGCAGGAAGGGGAAGCAGAGTGGACATGTCTAGTGTCCATGCTCAAAGTATGCTCAAGGCAAAGGATTTAGGAATTGACATCTGGAGGGTGCTGCAGGCTCAGGAGGAAGGGAAGTTGCAAATGAATGCTCTGGTCCTATTATCTTCAGCTCTGGAGCACAAGTAGGTCTGGTTCTACCTGTTCTGCCTGTGGTGTCTCTTAAAGTTGAAACTGTAGGGAGCCAGGAGGAGACAAAGGCAGGCCATGACTGACGTGTATTCTGAATTAATGTCAAAGTGACGTAGAAAACAGATAAATGAAGAAAGATGAATTAAAGGACACAAAGAGATGTATATATGCCTACAATGCAGATGCTCCCTGTGTGAATAGCATTAGTAATGGCAGCTAAAATTCACTGGGGTTTTATTTATACCAGGCACTGAGCTAAGTACACTTTCCCCCTCATCTTTATTTATTTTTCCCATTTATCTATTTTGGTTTTTAGTTACAGTTTACATTTATTATTCTGTATTAATTTCAGTTGTGTAGCATAGTGGTTAGAAAATCATGTACTTTACAGGATTCCCCCCCCCCCCCCCCCGCCACTGCCCTATGTTTCAAATACCTACCTGGCCCCATACATAGGTATCATATTATTGACTATATTCCCTATGCTGTAATCCATATTTCTGTGACTATTCTGTAACTACCAATTTGTACTGCTTAATCCCTTCACCTTTTTCATCCAGCCTCTCAACCTTCCTCCCCTCTGACAACAGTCTGATCTCAGTATCTGAGTCTATTTCTATTTTTCTTTTATTTGTTCTTTAGATTCCATGTATAAATGAAATCATATGTATTTGTCTTTCTCTGACATATTTCACTTAGTAAAAAGAGAACACTGGCTCTATTAATGTGTAACTACTTAGAAGATACTCCCTAGATCCATCCATGCTGTTGCCAAATGTAAGATTTCATAATTAATTATCATAGAAAATTCCTTTTATCAGCATGGTTACTAAGACTCAAAGATGTCACCAAAGGCCACAGAGCTACCAAAGATAGAGCTAGAGGAAGCTATGTTGTATCTAACCCCCAATCCCTTCTCTTAAACAGGATACTACATTGCCTCCCAGTTTTGAGTCTATGAGGTTCAGAGTATTAAGATACCAACAATGCGAGGCTGATGTTGCTCAGTTGTTGAGCGTTGACCTATGAACCAGGAAGTTATGGGTCAATTCCTGGTCAGGGACATGCCCGGGTGTGGGCTCGATCCCCAGTGTGGGGTGTGCAGGAGGCAGCCGATCAATAATTCCCTCTCATCACTGATGTTTCTATCTATCTATATCTATCTATCTATCTATCTATCTATCTATCTATCTATCTATCTATCATCTATCTATCTATCTATCTATCTATCTCCAATAAAATAATACAGAGTGTGGGGAAATAGGATGAATTTCAAATTACTCAGGTAGATATTTAGTGATAAAAGTATAGGCTGGGAGAGACAGAGGTCATAGTTGCATGTGGGTGGTGGGTATTTGGAAATCTTACAAATGAGAGATTTTCATTGAAGCCATAACAGTGATTCAAATCTCTAATGGAAAGAGCATACAGAGAAAGGACAGAGGGTCAAGAGATGAAGTGGAAACTATGGCAGCATAAGGAAGCACAGAGAAGGCAAAAGACAGGCAGGGATATAGACCAGTCATTGAAAAATCAAGGGAAATGTCAACTGTGGAAGGTATACTTATTCTACTGATTAACTGTATCCATTGACATAAAAAGAGAACACTGGCTCTATTGATATATAACTACTTAGAAAATACATTGAGAAATCATAAAATATATCAACTATCTTTAAACACACAGCAAACATTTGTGTCCTAAGAAGAATAAAGAAGATTCTGTGTAGTTACAGAGTGAGCTAATGATATATACATTGAAACATATTTCATAATGAATATCCTGGCAAAAGGATTGCATAACATATTGAATGACTCTTTCATTAGGGCCTGGCTTTTATGGTTTGGAAGTTTTCTTGCAAAATGAATGAGAAATTTGAGCAATACATTTTATTTTGGTCTTAAATGTCTGTCCTCTGAACTCTCCTTGGAAGAAAGCCTTTCTTCCCCATTATAGGGTGGGGGTGGAGGTCACAACTAATATTTATTAAACATATACAATTTGACAGAGTTCTAAATCTTTTTAAAGTAATGTTCATTATGATAATAAGATATATATATTTTGGTGTTCATCCCAGCTCCTGGCCAGAGCTCCTAAAACACTTGTAATTTCCTAAGTGATAAAAGCTAAAGAACTGTGTTTTGTGATAATATTTGGTTTCTGTCCCAGACTCCTAAAACAGCTCCAGAGAGATAAGGGTGAAAGATACACCCCAGTTTATGTTAAATTGGGTAACTTAGAAAGCCCCTATGGATGGAGTGGGGGAAGAGGGGAAGTGGCTGGTTGCCAGGGGAACCAACCACATGATTAGAGAGTTAGAACTTTCAGTCCAATCTCTTGCCATCCAGAAAGGGGCTGGAGATGAATAGTCCATCATACCTACCTGATGAAGCCTTCTTACAAAACCCTAACTGAAAGGGGTTCAGGAAGCATCCAGGCTGAGAAACACATGTAGGAGCTAAGAGGATGTTGCCCCGTGGAGAGGGCATAGAAGCTCCATGTTCCTTCCCCAGGCCTTGCTCTGCATTCCTTTCATTTGGCTGTTCCTGAGATACATATATATTTTGTAATTAACCAGTAATCTAGTAAATCAATTGGTAGGTCCTGAAATCTGTGAGCCATTCTAGCAAATTATTGAACCCTAAGGAGACAGGGTAGGGGTCTGTGGTCTCAAAGGGGAGGAAGACATTTCACAGGATGCTGAGAAGAGCAGGTGTTTGGAAAACAAATATTTGCCATGCCATGCAGATAAGTTTTTTGCTTACAAAAATGTTATTTTGGTCATAGCTCCCATCCTGTATAGGCCCCCTAGCTAAACTCTTTCAGGCAGGTAGGAAGCTCTTTCTGTCTGCTGGGCCCTGATGGTCTTCAACTCAAAGCCATCCACACGCCATGCCAAAGTGACCCTTTCTGGGGTGGCATATTCAGCTCCCCCTCAGAAACTAATCACACTGCAAAAAAAAAATCATATGCATGAAAACCTGTGGAAGCAGAAGCCACAAATCCTAAGCAGGAACACAGAATGGAGACCAAGTATTAGCAACCCAGGATGGGATCTTACAGAAAATATCCTCCTCCACCTTCCCCATCAATTTCTCCCGCGTTGGTTTTCCCTCATCCAGTCTGGCCTGCTCCACCTGTTCACCCTCTTTGTCCCAAAGATGACTCTTCTCACACAAATTGAATGATATGCCTCCCTTTAAAGACGTCCCCTCCATGATGCTTTACAATAGCTCCAACACGACAAATACAATTTCAGAAACTGTCCCCAGGTCTTCCTTCCCCCTCCCCTTTCATTTTCCACCTACATGGAGAGTACCCCAACGTTGCTATTACATGAACACAACTAGCACTTCCAACTCCTCCTGCCTTAAAATTCTATTTCTATATCTGACATGTCTTTATTCCTCTTTGCCTCTCCAATCCTACTTACTTTTGAGGACATGACACAAATTGATTGCAAATCTTATCCAATGGTACTGTCCTTTTCTAGTTAGTCTCTTACGCTCTTAAAGCACAGTGTACCCTGTTTCCTCATGAAAGGCCTCTGACTGTATTACACACACATCTCCCCACTAATTTGTGAGCTCCTCAAAGGAATAAACTTTTTTAAGCATAACCAATGAATGCAAGACACTGGGGGGTGAGGGAGGGTGAAGGGGAGGCCAAGGGAAGGTCATTGGGGATAAAAATGAGACATATGTACTACTATTTATAATACTTTAAACAATAAAATAAAATTTAAAAAGATAAATAAGATAAAAAAAAACTTTTTAAAATGCTTCTTTGGATGCCAAGGCGAGTATATAACAAAGTAGGTTTTCAATAAATGAATGAATGTTTACTTATTTGAATCAATGAGCTTCCACAAAAAAGAAGAGATTCCAGTTCTCCACATTACCCTCAATTGTACAGTTAAGCTTTTTAAGCATTAATTATATATCATGTGAAGAGCTCTTGATTAGGAGAGAGGGATGACTGTATTGAACTTCTAGCTGTGTGACCTGTGTTAACTTAACCAAATGAACTTGGCCATTGATTTATTTTTTTAGAGACTCAGTTTCTAATCTGTGAAATACAGACAACAGTTCTTGTGTTTTTAACTCATACAACCACCATAAGATGAAATAGAATGATACACTTGAAAGCACTTAAAAAGTCCTAAAGTACCACCTTCATGTAAGCAAAAGAGGATAATTTTGAATATCTAGCCAGTGTCAGCCCTCAGAGGAATAATTTGAAAGAGTGGCATTTGGGAGGGGGGCGTGAAATCAGGGAGAGAACTGGGGCAGAGTCCAGCCAGAAGGATGTGCAGAAGCACTGAGCTCTTGGGAGCTAGGGCCAGGAGTGGGCCATACAGTGGGAGAGAAAAGAGACAAACATCACCTTAAAAAATAATTGTGCCGTAGGTTCAACTATAATGTGTGTCCTCATTCAAGGTGAATTTATTTTATGTTACATTTTGGAAGATAAATAATACTCTTTTTAAGAATTTAGGGGAAATGGTGTTCTAATAAGAATTTGGGGTTCTTGATTCAGTGGTGGAAAATCAACTCACTTTATTTCCACATTAGACTGTTTTTAGATTCACTTGGTGTATATTTTCAATGTTCTCTAACAATATCAATTGTTAAACTAATGTGTAGAGAAAATGATTTTGAAAAGCTCAATTGTTAAAAAGCCCCCTTTAGACAGAATATTATAGTATCTGCAGTTGCATAGCAGACATAGTGAGTGATAGGTAGAGATCTGACATACACTTGCTTCCCAAAGAAGAAGTTCTTGTTTTGGAAAAACATATATGTCTTAAACATGGCTTAACTAATTTCATTAAAGACAATAAATGGGCTATGGCAAATGGCCTTTTATGGATTCCCCTCATAATATTTTGTTAGTGTTGCCAGGGTTTATTTAATTAAATTTGGGAAGGATATTGAGACCTTTGGCCTGCAATGGTAATGAAACTGCAGAGTATATTAACATTGTGATTTATAAAAGAGCTTTGATCTGACTCTAGGGGCAAAGTGGTATGTGAAGTGTTGCCATCTTGAAGGTAATAAGACTTGCTCACAGTCACTTCTATATTTGAGTTCATTGTAATTGTCAGTGTTACTGCATTTTTGTACTCGTGTGATTCTCCCTTATAATATCAAGTGCAGTTCTGCCCCAGACTTGTTAGGTCCTATTTGTTCTTTGATTTTACAGAGGAGAATTCTTTATAAAAGAATCTTCTGGAACCTGAACATAAGGAATTACAATTCTGGTCAGATTTATAACTTACTGGAAGTCACTCAGGGATAAGAGAGCTGGAAATGACAAATGCAGTTTCATAAGCCTATCTGGGCTTCGGCAAACTGACAAGAGAGAGCGAGAGGATTGGTTCTTCTGAATATGGGGATGCCATATATATGCTAATTTTGCTTAGTGTTAAAAATAAAATTATTTGGTATGTTTACTTTATTTGCCTCTCATCCCCTCAACCATCTAGTGTCAGACATTTTATAAAATTCTTTATATTGATCATACTTTTTACAAATCATGTGACGCTCTTATTTTATCCATAGAGGCCTAAAAATTATTGATATGTTACTTTAAAAAAAGAACAAGAGAAAGAGACACATTATTGTGACAACTGCACATTTGACATAATCTTTAAGATTTTATACTCCCTCCATAATTTATTAAAGTGGCTTTCTACTTCCCTGAGCACAATTTTAATCATCTTATATAAGCTTATTAGTAAAACTATCAGCAGTGGATAATAATCATTTTTGAAGTGCTTGAAAATATCTGTATCTTATTTGAATCCCCTTTTAATACTCACTTCTCGACTCCATGTAGTACTTTTAATCATTAATACTGTGCCTCTTCCCTTAATCAATAAAAAATCCATTAAGCATTCAATATTTAATTATCTTTATTTTAGATTTGTATCATTATCAATTCCTATTTTAATTCTCTATCAAAACCCTAAATTAATTACACTGTTTTCCTGTACTTTTTTCTTCTCTGTTCTACAAACATTTAAAAAAAATATTAGAATTTCCAGGAGTTTCTATTTTATGTATTCTTTCCAGTAAAACCATCTCTGCAATTAAATAATGTAGTGTGATTTATGTATACCACCTGGTAAGATCTTTATGTGTTTGTCAGACTGTGTGTCATAATTTTAGATTCAGAAAATAATGCTTATACTTACACCAGATTACTCTATTTCCCTATACATACTGAGTCCTTTTCTGTAGGACACTCTTGATTAGAATAGTAGCTATTGAAAATCTGTAATCAACTATTTCTTCTTAAGAAGAAACCTTTTCTAGTAGGAAAGTTGTGGATTTTTTAAAGGAGATTTCTAAGAAGCAGAAGACTTATTAGAAAGTAGAGGCCCGGTGCACGAAATGCGTGGACGGGGGTGGGGGTGGAAGGTCCCTCAGCCCAGCCTATACCCTCTCACAATCTGGAACCACTGGCTCCTAACCGCTCGCCTGCCTGCCTCGTCGCCCCTAACCACCTCTGCCTGCCTGATCACCTCTAACTGCCTCTTCCTGGCCCCCACTGCTGTGGCTTCATCCAGAAGGACATCCAGAATGACGTCCGGAAGGTTGTTCAGCTGTCCAGTCTTATACATAGTTATGAGAATTAGCTATTCCTGTAGTATTCAGACTGTTAAATAAACTAGTCTTTCAATAGACTAGCTACAAAATGACTATGGGTGAAATATATAAGACCCACAAAAGAAAGAAGGTGAATGACAGTTTGGATAAGACATAAAACTCATTTGGGTATGTGCTAGCAAAAGTAATTTTTATATTATTGGAATAATAGATTTAAAACCTGATGACACTCTGCTCAGCTCTAGTACATACTAGAAACAATCTGATCCTAATCCTTAGAGCTCAGAATCGGACATCTAATATCTTTCTCCCTGAGAAGAAATCTATTTCTTAGTGAATGGCTGGTTACATATCCTGGTTCTTGGAAAAACTAAGCAGATCAGTAAAACCCCTTGTTGTTGTCAGATGATAAGATTACTTGAAAGAAACGTTCGATGGTATTGCTCAAAGAAGTACAAAGGACCAAACTTAAATGGGCTTCCATTGACCAAACTACCAATTTGAGTATCCAAAAGTGAATCATAATTATAGTTATTTCAAAATAAATCTTGAAAACCCACAGGTCAAATAATGAATAGAAAAAAAAATACTTTCAAGTGTTTCAGAAAAGTAGTTGTAATATAAAAGATAAGCAAATAAAATAGAAAACATTTTACAACAGTTTTAAAATATATAGGAAGTATTTATAATTATAGAAGTTTTGTATTATTTCTTCTCTTAATTATGTTTTTAAATAACTTAGATGTGTAGCTATAAAGGTTATTAACAGCAGACACTCTAACAATTCCCATATCTCAATGGCTTGACAAAATAAAAGCTTATATTTCACTCAGGCAGAGTCTAATGTGGGTTGGGCAGTTCTTCATGTAATAACATAATTTCTGGGTGCCTCTGTCCTATCTCTTTGCCTTATATCACATAACTACATGTCACTCTCACTCACATCCTATGCATGGAACTGATCATATGGCCTACCGAACTCCAAGGGGAGATGAACAATGCAGAAAAGGATGTGGATATTGGTGAACCCTCTTAGTCTCCGCCACAATAGACATGCATTTTTCTCAACCTACATAACTAAGGAATGGTGGGCACAAGGCACTGTGAGAAAAAAAACCACACAAAACACCAAGAAGTAGTTGCAGAAGTAGTAGCAGCTCTACCAAGGAAAGGGATGATTTCACCAGATAGAAAGAAGGTCCAATAATATATGTTCAGTTGATGAATTAAGAAAACACCCTGAGAAAAAATGCTGACTCTATGGACTTATTCAGTCTGAGGGAAACATTCTGGACAGCATTATTATGGATGAGAGGTGGCGAATGAGGCATAACAAAGTCAATGTAACCAAGACTGCATGGACAGAGGTGAACAGAGAGAGGCACAGGTTCTAAAAGCAGGAATAGCCTGAGTAATCCATTTGTGGTGATAAGAGAACATCACTATAAAAAAAAGTGTTCTGGTCCAGCCAATACCTATCAGGGTCCAATCACTGGAAAACAGCCAGGAATTTTTCATACCAAGAATAAGAAAGAACTTGGAAACTTGGATGGGCTATACATTTTATATCTAGAAAATTGCTATAAACATAAGAAGGAATAATATTTTCTTATTTAACATCGAAAAGGTGTAAAATATACAAGGAGGAGGAGGAAGGAGGTAAACAGAAAACTGAGGAGGGGCAGGAGGAAAAAGAGAAAGAGGAAGACACTATTTGATCCAGAGAACTGATAGATATAGTAAAGTTGAAGGTTTTTGTAATAATATAAAACTATATATAGTATATAAAACCATATTTTATAGATTTGTACAATTTTTAATGACTTTATTAGTTGATAGTTCCACAATATTAATCTATAATTTTTTAGAGGGAGAGGGACAGAGAAATATCAATTAGAGAGAAACATCAATTGGCTGCCCCCTACACTCCCCCTACTGGGGATTGAGCCTACAACGCGGGCATGTGCCTGACCAGGAATTGAACTATGACCTTCTGGTTCATAGAGCAATGCTCAACCATTGAGCCACACAGGCCAGGCAATTAATTTATGTTTAAAAGTGAACCATTCCTGCAGTGTATGTGTATCTTAGAGTGCCTGTGATTTCAAAGTAATAAAAGAAAAAAGAGAACTGAGTAGAGAATAGGATAAAATGCTTAAGAATTGAGAAACTAAGCATTAAAAAAGAAGAGAGAGAAGAGTGGAGATGAAAGGTAAAATAAGATGCTATTCATTGAAGCTCTGCTATAGATTATTTCAGGCACTGTGCTAGGTACAATGTGCTCATCATTCACACAAAATAAATAATTGGACATGGTGAAAATTGAGGGACAGTCCAATTAAAGTACATAGAACAAAACTAATAATGTGACTAAAACCATTGAATGAAATGGTTAGGCTAACAACAGTTCAACTGATAGAAAAATAGCTAAACACCTATTTTGTTTTGTTTATTAGGGAATAACAAGACTGTGTGTATGTGTGTTTGAGAGAGGAAATAGAGAGGACAAAGGTGTAAGGAGCATTGTTGGGAGTTATTAGAAGTAAAATGATACAGCATTAAAGACTGCTGAGTAGAAAGAGGGCATGAAAATTTACCTAAATTTGAAACTGCACGATGTTAAGTGTGCAGTTTGTGAATAACTAGTCTATTTTTAACCTACCTCGACATTTATCAATTTGTATGAGAGTCAATCTCATAAGACTAAAAATATTGGTGAATTGGAAAAGAGTCCAAGTGCACTATGCTACAGGAGATATAATACCTTGTGAGAGGAACTCCATGGAAGAAGAAAAAGATGAGAATATTATAAACCAATGCGTGGAAATAGCCAACCAAAATTAAAGACTTATTTTACACAAAAAGCAGTGCTGGGAATTGACTTTTCAGGCTAAGGGCTCCTTATCCTCTTGGCCACTTTACATGTAGAGAGGCAACAAAAGTTTACTCAAGTCCAGGTAGAAACCCCCAGAAGTCTATTACTTCAAGTTTCTCTGAGATTGTCTGTTTTGTCCCATGGTAATTCCATGTGCCTGTGTGTTTACTGTATTAATGAAACAATTTCCAGATCTCAGCTATTCTCACTCAGCTATGAGTTTATGAATTTTTGAAGCATCAACTACTTTAACATTTGAAAAAGAGTGATATGTTAGTGCCATAATTGACTTAACCATTCTGCTGCTTTTCATGTTTTACCAAATCTAAGCACATTCATGAAGGACAGGAGATAGACTCCCTGACATATTAAGATATAAATTTCAACATATTTATAAGAATTGAGGAACAGATCATTACAGAATGTATCAGATTAGCTTCTATGTTCTTATTTCCTACCTACTGGAACAAAAGAAGATCCATTTAGGGGAGAAACAAACAGACTAAATATAGGAAAAATAAAGCCAGAAATATATTTTGAAAGTAATAGAGGTGATTAACAAATCAGACCTTGAACCAATCAGAGATGGTCCAAATGGTCCAAATGTTTACTTTGATAAGCAAATAAACTTTCAAACAAATTCATCTGTGACACTTATATGGTTGACACACACATAAATTTCTTTCAGCATTCTGGCCACTATCTGTAGTATTTCTTATTGTAGGAAGGAATACAGGAAGGGCAATGGGATCAGTCTCTTTCTGTCATCATTTAGTAGAAAATTCTATAAATGGAACTCACTAGCACTCTAGAAAATCCTGATGATGTGAAGATAAGAGACAGTTTTCCCTGTCACCTACTCTTTATAAGCTAAAGGTCCTTATGAATCTGAAAACTTTCCTACTGTGACTTCAAAGGCAAGATATGAAAGGAAAATAAAAATATTACATTGGGACTCTTCTTATTGTCTAGTCCAGGGGTGGGCAAACTTTTTGACTCGAGGGCCACAATGGGTTCTTAAACTGGACCGGAGGGCCGGAACAAAAGCATGGATGGAGTGTTTGTGTGAACTAATATAAATTCAAAGTAAACATCATTACATAAAAGGGTACGGTCTTTTTTTTTTTTAGTTTTATTCATTTCAAACGGGCCGGATCCGGCCTGCAGGCTGTAGTTTGCCCACGGCTGGTCTAGTCCCACCACAATTGGACCCCAGTAGTAAATACAGAATTGGCTATACACACACACACACACACACCCATGTGCTATCATACACAGTGCTTAAATGTACTAACCTTGAAACATAGCAGAATTATAAATCTCTAAGAAATTTTAAAGAAACATCCTCCTCTAAAACACAACAGCTAGTCTGAGATACCACTCCTGCTCCTGTGTACTTGCTAACAAATTAATAGAGGCCTATGTTAGGGACATTGAAGAAATGAGTGATAGTTTCTCAATTAGCACTACCAGGGTCTTAATTAAGCTTATTATAAGGTTTAATAAGGAAAAATACAAAGCATGAATTATTTATATCCCTCCATAGTTGTATAAAACTGGAAATTACATTTCAGAATCACCATTAGAGTTCCTAATGTTTTAGCAACTGATGTTTATGGACAATCGTTTTTCACCCAGAAGAGAAAAAAAAAAGAATAAACTCAAGCCCTGGCCTGTGTGACTCAGTTGGTTGGAATGTCATCTTGTACACCAAAAGGTTGTCTGTTCAATTCCCAGTCAGGGCACAAGCCCAGGTTTCAGGTTCAGTCCCCACTAGGCACTCAGTTGATGTTCCTCTCTCTAAAAAATTCAATAAAAACATTTTTTAAAGAATAAATTCAAGAGACTCTTATCTGAATAATAGAGCTAGAGAAAGGACTACTACAATAACTTACATTCTGTTGCCTTAAACCCTGCTTAGTGAAAAAATAAATCCAAAAATGAATCTCTCTTTTGACTGTAGACTCAGATTGCTTTAAACCAATTTTAAATAGCTCCTGAGATTCACTTGTTTGACTGAGAATTGCTTCCATTTGTTATCTAAAGGTCATCTTAAAATATAAGGCCATCCTATCTAATAAAGAAGTAATATGAAAATTGACCATCACACCCTCGCACAAGATGGCCAGCAGGGGAGGGCAGTTGGGGGTGACCGGGCCTGCAGGGGAGGGCACTCAGGGGCAATTGGGCTGACTGGCAGAAGCGGTTAGGGGCAATCAGGCAGGCAGGAAGGCGAGCAGTTAGGAGCCAGCAGTCCTGGATTGTGAGAGGGATGTTCCAGATTGTAGAGGGTGCAGGCTGGGCTGAGGGACACCCCCCTCCAGTGCATGAATTTCGTGCACCATGCCAATCTACACTAATAAAAGAGAAACATGGTAATTAGCGTATGACCGCTACCCTTTTCATTGGCTAATCAGTGAGTATATGCAAATTAACTGTCAGCCAAGATGGCGGCCGGCAGCCAGGCAGCTGGAAGCGAACATGAGGCTTGCTTGCTGGAGTGAAGGAGGACTCCAACGTTCCCCGCCTGCGCTGCCGGCCTCTGAGCTGGCAGTTTGAAACTTTGTAACAAATATAGAAGATAAACAAAACCCTGGGATCTCAGAGCTGGAGTTATACATTGTTTCGATTATAGAATGCAAACAAACCAGCTGAAGCCTCAGAGCTAAAGCTGGCCCAGAATAAAATTTAAAAAAGAGAAAAAAAAGGAGCGGTTGGGAGCTTCAGTCAACAACTGCCAGCCTGAAAGCAGCCCTCAGCCCCTCACCCAGACTGGCCAGGCACCCCAGTGGGGACCCCCACCCTGAAGGGTGTGTGACCAGCTGCAAACATCCATCATCCCCTCACCCAGGCTGGCCAGGCACCCCAGTGGGGACACCCACCCTGATCCAGGACACCCTTCAGGGCAAACCAGCCAGCCCCCAGGCCTCTATCCTATATAGTAAAAGGGTAATATGCTTCCCAGCACCGGGATCAGCGGAGCCGGCGAGCCCTCTTGCACCGGATCAGCATGACAGGGGGCAGCGCCCAAACCCCCTGATTGCCCTGCACTCTGTGTGTGATAGGGTGCGGCGCCCCAACCACCTGATAGGCCCTGCTCTGTGACAGGGTTGCGGCGCTCCAACACTCTCCCCCCCCTAATCTCAAGAGGACTTGTTGTGTGAGTCATGCGCTAGAGCCATAAACTCCCCATTCGTCCATTCTCGAGCGTGTCAGTGGCGCACCCCCATCCCCCTG
>NW_005871159.1:54113-57269 GCF_000147115.1 Myotis lucifugus
TACTAATCTTAGGCTTACAACCAGTCTCACATATAGGATTTTAAAAGTTACTCTTTGTTTCATTTTTATTTGTTTTCAGTAAAGAAAATAAAGAATGACAAAAGTCTTTATCTTGTACTAATTGATGGAGGTGGGGGGAAACCCTCATTGCCTTTTGGCCCTAATTCAGCCTATCAGAGGCCCCTTTTATGGGAATCCAAAAATGTCTTTCAGCTTTGGTAAAATAGGTGTTCAAAAGAGGAATACCACCAGCCATTCCCAAAGAGAAATGTTGGCCATTGTTTCCCTTGCCCAGAAGGTGTGAATTGCATTAGGATCAGAGCCTCAGGAGGAACAGTCTCTCCTGAGGACCTGATCCGAAGTCCATGCTTGCTCCTCATGCTCCAGAAGGAAAGTGTGTGCAGGGCACTAAGTGAGATCTCCACTCTCTCACCACTACACACCCTGCATGATGTTAGTCCTCCTGCTCCTCTACTACTGGCAGCAGAGTACAGGGCAAGCCCATTGGTCCCAGCTATGCTACTGCAGAATAGATGATAGGTGACATACAGGACAGGACCATCAGCAGCCATGAGAAAGCTAAAAAAGAAAAACGAAAAAGAAGAAAAACTCTGCCAATCAAATTACAAAATGCCATCAATTGTAAGATCTCATGATCTCAGGGAATTTAAATATGAAAGCACAAGCCTTTGAATTGCTAAAATATAATACATTGTTCCTCTCAAGTCCTGAGTGAGTTGTTATCTGTGCAGATGACATCACAGACTGACTGGCTGGAGGAGCACAGTATTATAAAAGTAAATAATCAGCTTCTATTTTTAAGCCATGTAAATAGTAAATATATAAATAGATAAAATTCCCCACCTCTTACCCCTTCTTTACTTAGGTTTGTTTGCTTTTTTTTAATCCTCACCTGAGGATATTTTTTTCATTGATTTTTTTTTTTTTTTAGAGAGAGTGGAGGGGGAGATAAGAGGGTGAGAAAGAAACAAACATCCATGTGAGAGAGACATTGATTGGTTGCCTCCCATTCGCATCCTGAATGGTGCTGAGGATCAAGCCTGCAACTGAAGTATGTGCCCTTGTCTGGAAATCAGAAATCGAACCTTAACACCCTTCAATCTTCACACCAACAATCTAACCACTGATCTAAACCATCAGGGCTTCACTTAGTTCTTAACCACCTCTCCTATAATAAGGGGAAATCTGCATTTCACCAAGATTTCCCAGGTGATTCTTGTCCACATTAAAATTTGAGCTGTGCCAGCCTAGAACATACAGTTCACTGTCCCTAAATGGGGTAGAGGTGTGAGGATTCTGCGAAAGAAAGCTGATCTTTGTTTTGTGAAATAATACAATTAACTTAGAAGTAATGAACCCACAGTATTTCCAACAGCTAATTTGAAAACATGCTTTAATATCAAGATCTTGATGTAATAAAAGATCCTGTTTATCTCTCTCCTAAAGATTATTTCAAGTAATACAGATTGCATATTTGAAAAAAAAAAAAAGTCAATTTTGGGAGAGGGCTCACTATAAATATAAAAAGGTAGTAGTGAAGTGTTTTACTGAAGTACATATAAAAAGTCATGCTTAAATGTTTTACCAGTTTTACATTTCTATGATAAATCCCACTTGGTCACTGACATCCTATCCTTTTTTAAATATTGATGAATTTGATTTGCTAACATTTGGTTAAGGATTTTTGCATCTATATTCATAGTTATTACATGAGCAAACCTTTATTATAAAGTAGCTGATTAGTAGAGTTCCAGATTTAATGATGGTTGGCCTATTTTTCACAAAGATATGATAATGGTGTGAATAGATGTGCCTCGAGAGAACATGAAGGAATTTATACCTTACTCCCTGTTCCCTTAATGTCCTCACATGCAATGCAGGAGGAATAAAAGCAAGGAAGTATACTTTGGAGTTTTTGATTTGAGTAGCAGACTATAATACTTTTATCTTAAACTAGAGGCCTGGTGCAGTAAAGTCCCTAGGCCTGGCCAGGGATCAGGGCCAATCTGTGGGGCAACCGGAGAGGCGATGGGTTGGGGGGCCCCCACTGGCACCTTCCTTGGCTGGCTTGGCACTGCTGCTCGCCAGCCCTGCTTCCCCCCCCCCCCCCACCAACCAGTCGATTTGCATATTAGGCTTTTATTATATAGGATAACACGGTTTCCACCACACATTTAATTTATTGGGGCTCAATCACTAGAGATAAAAATAATGTACTTTTGAGTACATTTTATTGACTAGAGATTTTTAGATTCTTATAATAGATTTGACTTATAGTCTCATACTCATACAATGCAAAACCTTTGTTTGTAGGGGTTACATGGTGGTCTGGAAAGTATAGAGAACTAGTCAAGATCAAACAAAATAGATAAGAAGGGACCCAGTTTCAGTATCCAAAGTGCAATCACTTTTACTGTTCTACTTTTCCTCTCCTATTTCTTCAAAGGATCGCCCCTGGATTCCTTGATTAAGTTGTTTTACCAAAATGCTTTGGTATACTTTTCAACAATAACTTGGAGGAGGGAATGTATTATAAGGATTATAATGGATTATAAGGATCTGCGTTTCTGGGAGGTTTGTACACTGACGAATCACTGTAACCCCAGACCTACTCATTAAAAAGAAAGCAATTAGCAAAGGATGATAATCAGAATTGATTGTCAAGTTAAAAGACTAGATAGATTGTCATTCAGTACTGGCATTTCTGCATACAAATTGTGTTGAGACAGGGAATTTAATTCCTTTTAATATTAGAGTACTCAGTTGCAAAATGGATATATTGATGCTTATTTCATAGGTACAGTTATTCAAAGGACTGAATGAGATAATGCATAAGACAGTTTGTTAGTTGTAAACCAGGAGCAAATATAAGCTATAAAGTGTGGTCTACTGAAGAAAAATACATCTACTAGATTTCAGTGACCAAGTTATAACTTCTGACTGGCACATATAAGCTACATGACTTCACCTCTCTCACTAGCTTTCAATTCTTGAAAAAAAAACCCAACATTTTCTCTTCAACGTCATGGACTTTAGCTAGGTCAAGAGACACTATATCTAAATGTCATTGAAACTTCTCTACAAATAGGTTCTTTCATAGTGAAAATGTTGTTGATGGCATATTTACTGATGAAT
>NW_005871159.1:58008-110593 GCF_000147115.1 Myotis lucifugus
TGAAAGCTATTCCTGTCAATAATTACACCCAAAACGCCGGGTTCAGAATGTTATTTTAGGAAAAAATAACAATGTGTCATGATTGTATTTGTTAGTAAACATTCAATTGGATAAATAATTAGCATATTAGAAAATATAATAACTTGATGTGAAATGATCAATTTATTTATTTTGGAAAAAAGCACACTCTTCAAATAAGTGGGCAGATTTGAAGCACAGTGAATGCAAGCAGTTTTGCATGTTTGATAAACCATATTTTGGGAATTTGTCTCCTCTGTGATAATAAATCCTTGTTTCCTTTGTGAAATAATTGTATGTGCTGTTTACTTGACATTGCATGCAACTTAATTTGACTTAGGAGAAACTCCAAAAATCATTTATATGTGTAAACTTCATCCAAGCAATAAACCAGCCCATATGGCATCCCAAAAGGACCTTGAAATGACAGTGAGACTATAAACAGAACAGATTAAGTTTGCATTATACTTATTTGCACAGTTTTAGCACTTGCCAAAATAGAGAATTAATGTCATGGAACATTTTTTTATCATACTTAGCAAGTGAAAAAATTTTAATTGTTAGCACTCATAGACAGCCTATTCTATGCAATATAGGTCTATTTCATAAAGGTGGTGGTTCAAAAGTAGAATGACGAATTACAA
Source organism: Myotis lucifugus (assembly GCF_000147115.1). Taxonomy (NCBI): domain Eukaryota; kingdom Metazoa; phylum Chordata; class Mammalia; order Chiroptera; family Vespertilionidae; genus Myotis; species Myotis lucifugus. Next base: position 58,671 of record NW_005871159.1, read on the forward strand.
TAAAACAAGTTAATATTTACCCTCTGACTTACTATTCTATAAATGTATTTTCTTTGTATCAGATCATCAATATATCCACCATTAACTTTTTTATTTTACAGAGATCTACTTTGATTGAAAACTAATCATAAACTTTATTTATTTATTTTTAATTTCCTGATCTTAGAGAGAGGAAGGGAGGGAAAGAGAAACATCAATTAGTTGTTCCACTTATTTATGCATTAATTGGTTGATTTTTGTATGGGCCCTGACCCAGGATCAAACCCACAATCTTGGCGTATAGGGAGGATACTCTAACCAACTGAGCTACCTGGCCAGGGCCATAAATTTGATTTGTAATCACATGAAGATGGTAGACAGATAATACTATTCCTATTTTTTTAAAATATTTTATTGATTTTTCACAGAGAGGAAGGGAGAGAGATAGAGAGTTAGAAACATCGATGAGAGAGAAACATCGATCAGCTGCCTCCTGCACATCTCCTACTGGGGATGTGCCCGCAACCCAGGTACATGCCCTTGACCGAAATCAAACCTGGGACCTTTCAGTCCGCAGGCCGACGCTCTATCCACTGAGCCAAACCGGTTTCGGCTATTCCTATTTTTATTAAGTCAACAGTGGAACTGAGATATTTACTGTTTTGTGAAAGCTGAACAACTAACATTAGGCAGAGCCCAAACACATCCTATCTCTTCTCATTTCAAATCTTTTTCTCTTTTCATTCTCTCTCCTAAGCCATCAATCAAATGATTCTACAATCTATTTTATAAAGAATATTGAGAATACCAAACACACAGTCCATTCATTTATCATACCATAAATCATATGCACTCCCTCATTCCCTCTTGTAGTATCAGAGGAAACCATGTATATTCTCCTTTTCAAGGCTAATTTTTCCATTTGTATCTTAAGAAAGATTCATTTACTTTGGGACAATATGCCTTTGCTTATTTTTGTCCCTTTCTGTACTCAGTTCTCTTCCATATTAAAAAAAAAAGCGCTACATTAGTTTGACCTATTAGTTTGTATTTTTCTTTTCTGTAAAATACAAATTTCAAAAGAGATATATCCTTAATTTCTCCACTTCTCCATCTCCCATTTACTCTTCAAGCCAGGTACCACTCCAGCGATTCCCTAATTGTCAATCAAAGGATGCTTTCCACCCTATTTTAGCCCACATCTCTGCAACACCTGACACTGCATCACTCCCTTCTTCTTGAAGTTTCCTCTGTGGCCTCTAATTCACCTCCCTTTCTGCTGTTGGTGCTTCCAGAACTCTGTTCTTCACTCTCCAATATCCTTGTTACATATTATCAGTAAATTACATTTTCCATTTGTATGTCAATAGCTACCACCTACAAATGAGTAACCCAATGGCAAAAATTAATTAAAATTCAGTTGACTTAGAATTGTGCCTAAGATACAGATGTGCAGCTAGCTTCTAAATTTCCCAGCTGTGTGAGAAGTGATGCCAATGTTATGTGAGTATATCTAGTTTGTTCTTGGCTTTTAACTAGGTATGGTTTCTTCATATACTCTCTTCTCTTAGAAGGACCTTCCCACACCTCTGTCTCTTTTCCATCTCAGTTCTCCTGGAAAATGCCTACCCTACTTTTAATTCACCTTTCTAATTAAAGCTTTCCTATTGCTGCAGAATTTTTGTGTGCACCTCTTTCTTGGTTCCTCATTCTACTAGATTACTGTATAAGTCTTTCAAAGTCAAAGACCACAAAATTATTTAGTGTTTTAACGCTAACACCTAGCATAGGATCTAGTACAGGGGTGGGCAAACTTTTTGACTCGAGGGCCACAATGGGTTCTTAAACTGGACCGGAGGGCCGGAACAAAAGCATGGATGGAGTGTTTGTGTGACTAATATAAATTCAAAGTAAACATCATTACATAAAAGGGTACGGCCTTTTTTTTTTTTTTTTTTTAGTTTATTCATTTCAAACCGGGCTGGATCCGGCCGCGGGCCGTAGTTTGCCCACGGCTGACTAGTACATAGTGAAAATTAAACACTTGTTTTTTATGTGAATGTATGCCTTCCTACAACTTTTGCCGACACCATAGTGTGGGCTCTAGTAGAAACTGGACAAAAGTGTTTATGTGGCTCATTTTGCTCTTTCTATAAAGTCCCTTTCCCCCAGTATTCTATCCCATGTAAAATTATAGGAAAACTTTTATCCATTCACAATATAGGAATTTGATATTTTTTAAATTACATTTTCAAAATACTGTTAGGAACTACTAACTAATATGAATATATACCCTCAATGTATTGGGGAAAATATAGTAAAGAATTGAAATGCCTTAAGTGCTATAATTTCCATTTATCTAAAATAAATTATAATTACAGGTAGAAATAAGGTGGGTGATATCCTTTCCATCATTGCTTAGCATGAATCACAACTGTGGTTACACACCTTTTCCTACTTTCTTTGCAGGCACTTTTCAGGAGTTTATAGAACAGAGTAAGTTAAAATCAGTAAAAAGAAGAAATTCAACCATTCTTGGTGGGCCAGCAACAGAAACTCAGATAAAAACCCAGGGCCTGAGGAAGGTTCCTGAGTGGCGACCATGGAGAGAAATGATTTCAAGTCAGAAACTAACAGGAGAGACTCAGCCATAACATCTCCAGTAAACTACAGAGAACGGCGAGCTTGCTTTTGTTGACACCATTTCAAGTAGGGTGTATTTCTTTGTTTCTTCTCCTTCCCCAGGACTTCCCGCCAGAGGGGCTTGAGATGGCCAGTTGGGAGAGAATAGAAGACACCGCACTCTGCATGCCCAGGGCAGGATTCCCACCTGAAGTGGTCCTGAGTTGAACTGGGGAGAGTAATATCAAGTTCAACATTCTGTTTACTCTATTATACAGGACAAGTTATGAATACGGGCTATGTTGCAAATTGAAGGGGCCATTTTTAATTTAATTTTATTTTTTTACTTCAGATTGAGTAAAATGCCTTAGCCCTGATGATATTTTATCCAGTGGTTGGGAAAAAATACTCCTTATTGAATAAAATGAAAAAAAAGACAAAAATAAAATGATGTCTCTGAGTGATTGTGTTTTTACCTCACATTATATTTTCCAAATTGTATTTAGGAAATGTTTTCTGTATATTTAGGACAATTACACAATTGTGTAATTTAAAAAATTGACCTCAGTGTATTGCTATTTTTCATTATATGGGAGATCACCATATTTATAATATCAAGATAATTTTTTAACTTTAAAAGGCATTAGAAACGCCATTAGAAGGAAAACAAAATAAGGAGAAAAAAATGAAAAACTCAAATGATTTAATTGCACTAATATTGAACATTCTGATGAATAATGAATAAAAACTAAAGTAAAAGCAATGCTTAATTTTATTACTTTTATCTTTATGTAGGTAAAATTTGGTTTACCATATAATCATAAAAGCTTAATATTTAAATGTAATCTTTCATTTTAAATAAGAGTTGCCAAATGTTCCTGAAGTTTACAATAGGTAAAAACTGGTAATGAGGACTGGTAGAGATTTCTGACACTAAGGACTGTGTTCTAGACACTTTCTCCACCATCTCTACTCTTTCCTCCAAAGATGTAATCACGACAAAACTGTTGAAATTCTACTTATTTCCCAGAGATTATTCCCTTAGAGTTATTCCTATAGTGAAGAAATAGAGCTACACTAGTTGAACTGTACACTCTGGTGAATGTCATTGACCTCTATAGAAATAGTATCAGCTCCTTTATTCTCTTACCAATGATCTTGCCTCCCCGCAAAAAAAACCCAAAAAACAACAACAAATAAAATAGCAATCCCTATTATTTACAAAATCAATGTATCTTAAAACCATCGTATTCTAAAGCTTCCCTCCTGAGCTCATTTTATTTCTTTTTGGTTATACCCACTGTAATTGTATTAATGTCATAAGACATTTTTTTTCATTTTTTATTATTTTGTGTTTGATTCAGATAAGTTTCTTCTGTGATCAAGAAATATTTTGTAGAAGAGGCAATGGGTATCTCATGATATTAAATGAATGAATTAATGAATTGCCTGATTGGTTATTCAACTACTATATATAGGCCACTTTTTAAAAAATATATATTTTATTGATTTTTTTACAGAGAGGAAGGGAGAGAGTTAGAAACATCGATGAGAGAGAAACATCGATCAGCTGCCTCCTGCACATCTCCCACTGGGAATGTGCCCGCAACCAAGGTACATGCCCTTGATCTAAATCGAACCTAGGACCCTTTAGTCCGCAGGCCGATGCTCTATCCATTGAGCCAAACTGGTTAGGGCTATGATCCATTTCATTCTACAAAAGCCTTTCTGTTCCTTGTGCTTCCTGCAATTGTGCTGTGGGGCTTTCTCCTTAGGGTTCTTAGAGAAGGTCTGTGAGGCGTGCCCTGAAGAGGCTTAGAGGACCGGAGTCTGATAGAATGGCTCTTAGGCACTGCCTCTCATCTTCCTGACTTCTTTTTAAATATATTTTTAATTGATTTCAGAGGGAGAGGGAGAGAGAGAAACATCAAGATGAGAGAGAATCATTGATCGGCTGCCTCCTGCACGCCCCCTACTGGGGATGAAGCCCACAACCCAGGCATGTGCCCTGACTGGAATTCAATCCATGACTTCCTGGTTCATAGATTTTGACATTCAACCACTGAGCCACGCCAGCTGGGCTTCCTGAGTTCATAAAAGGCTCTAGAACAGGGATGGGCAAACTTTTTGACTCGAGGGCCACAATGGGTTCTTAAACTGGACCGGAGGGCCGGAACAAAAGCATGGATGGAGTGTTTGTGTGAACTAATATAAATTCAAAGTAAACATCATTACATAAAAGGGTACGGTTTTTTTTTTTTTTAGTTTTATTCATTTCAAACGGGCCGGATCCGGCCCGCGGGCCGTAGTTTGCCCACGGCTGCTCTAGGGTCATACCTTAGATTTTTTCTTTGCTATGAAGTCCTTTCCTAACTTAAAAATCTTTAAGGGAATGAGAAAGATTTCTTTTCCAACCCAAGTTCTGTCTCCTTCCTAAGTCCTCTAAAATTTTGTTGAAAACAGAACCATTCCTTTTTTTAGTTCCCCGCTGCTCTCATTTTGACATAGGCATTGAGAAAAAGTCAAAAGACACTTTCTAAGTCTACCTAAAATTCGCCTTCACCGGATCCATCAGTTCACTGGATGTCATTTATGTTTTCCGTGTTACTGCAGACAAACTTGTCATCACTACAGAACAAGAGTCTTCTTTCCTCCATGTAACAATAACATTGGCACAGACTCCTAACAATCACTGAAGGTCCCTTATTCTCCTCAAGGTCGTTCCAGCTTCTGCCCATCACCTGTTTCTAATGGAACATGTTTTAGACTTTATTACTACAGCAGTGTGCTTCCAAGTACCCAAATCTGTTGCTCTTACTTTGACGGCATACATTACTCCAAAATGTAGAACAATATGACCACTTATTATGCTATCACTGCGACTGATCAGGAATTTGGACAGGGCTCAAAAGAGACAGTTTTTTCTGTTTGGAAGACCGTAAGGCTGAGGGCCAGATCCCTTTGAAGGCTAGTCAGTCACTCATGGCTGGCAGTCGATGTGTTTTGGAGGGGGCCTCCGTTTGTCTCCACTTGGCTTTTTCCGCTTGGGCAATTTGGGCTTCACAGCTTGGTGGCTGAGCTCTAAAGGAGCGAGAGCGAGAGAGGGAAAGAGGGAGAAAATGCCGTCTAGGGGGAGGTCCTATTCCATTTTATGACCTAGGCTTGGGTGCTAGGCAGGGTCACTTCGCTGCTTTATAGTTGTCGAGACAGTTACAAAATCCTTGAAAAGTAAAATCTGCCACACTTGTTTTTATTCCACTTGACCCTACTTCCCTCTGTGATGAAGGGCAATGAGAGAGTGGGCAGCAAAAATGTGTATTCAACAGCCCAGGACCTTGGAACAGAACCATCCTTGCAAAAAATTCTCTTTCTCTCCTTGCACCATTTAATTCCCCTGAGTTTACCCCCCGACTCCCCTGCTGAAATAGTTCATTGTATGCCTGGAATCTCCAAGCTTTGAGGTATGTGTGTGTGTGTGTTTGGAGGTCCCCAAACACCACTTTTTGTTCCATCTGTCTTCTCTTGCCCTGAGCAGTGAGCAGCCAGCCAGAGGTACTAGAAATGATCATTGGGGGATGACTATGGTTCTGTTTTGTATTTGGCCCAAAGTCTAATTCAAATAGAAGCTGACAGCAAATCAACCAGAAAAGTAGACCCGGGACATTTCCCTCTGTGTGAGAGTGCTGACTCATTTTCTCATCACATTAGAGAATAGACCGGCATGAATGTTCTTAAAGTGACAAAGGAAATAGGACCATGTGCTAACGGGCCTTTTTGGACTCTGTTTTCTCAGCTTCACATGATACCAGTGAATACAGCATACTTTTATTTTGCTGCTAGATCTTAAATACTCACGAGAATATAACAATATAACCTATATAGCTGGGGAGACAGAAAGTATTTTAAAAAGAGAGACAGGATTTGATTGAACCACATCCTACATATACCCTGTGAGAGAAAAATTAAGACTTCATAAGCTTGATCTGGTAACTATTATTATACCAATATTATATCAAACTTTTTTCAATGTAGATTTTGATACTACATGAAACATGGGTAACATAGTGAAATCTAATAGATCTATATCAGTGATGGCGAACCTATGACACATGTGTCAGGTGACATGTGAACTCATTTTTTTGGTTGATTTTTCTTTGTTAAATGGCATTTAAATATATAAAATAAATATCAAAAATATCTTTTTTACTATGGTTGCAAATATCAAAAAATTTCTATATTGTGACACGGCACCAGAGTTAAGTTAGGGTTTTTCAAAATGCTGACACGCTGAGCTCAAAAGGTTCGCCATCACTGATCTATATGAAGACTCAGGCATATCATGAAACTAATACAAAGCAACTGGGAAAGACATATTTAATCTAATTCAAAGAATAAATATTAACCAACCTCTACGTGTTGGGCATAGTGAGGAATTAAAAGATTTATCTCCCTCAAGTAGATAAAATATGCAAATAATTTACAAGCAGTCATCCCATTCGTTGACCTTGATACATTCAACATTCAGCTAGGCAATTCATACTTAGAAAGGACATTCTTCCTGCAGATATTTTATACTTTCTTTTGGAAGGTTAGTTAGAACAGTAAAACAAACCAAACAAAATACATAATATATGAAAATAGTAAAGATTCTAAAAATGACCCCTAAACACTAAATGCTATGAGCTAGCAACACAATTAGAGCTTTAAAGTGAAAAGACAAAGATGGATGGATTTGAAAAGGAGGGGATTTTAGCTGAGATGTGGAGGGAGAATACGTTTTCCACGGTGATAGGGAGGAGAAAAGACTGTTCAGGAAAAGTGAGAGAACAGAATACGAGCACAAGCACAAGATGGGGTGGGAATGAACATGGCATGTGCAGCAAGCAGTGAGGAAAGACCCTGGATTTGGAAAAAAAATGCTCCTGGAGAAATACAGGGGAGGCCCACTGGGGAGTGGAGAGCTGTGGAAACCAGAGGCCTCAGGGCTCGGGGCTTATTCCTGCCTCTGGTCCTCACTGTGCAATGAGCACCACTACACTGGCCCAGCCTGGTGGTAAGATGTAAACCATACCATGCCAAAGCCGGTGCATGGAGGGATTCAGCTATAACCCTGGCTACAACAGGCATTGGTGTTAATGGCTAACACAGTATCCCTTTTCTCCTCAGCACCAGCCCAACATAACAGGGATAATTTAGCTGCTGTTGTGATGTGGGTCTTTAGGTCTACAGCAAGCAGCCATTTACTACAAATGCAGTATTGATGACAGTTCTTCCCCTTCCCCTGGTGCCTGAAATGGGAGAGACAGGTTGGCCTTGCTTCAGGAGTTTCCTGACAGTGGATGATATTTTCTTTAAAACATGGTTAAGGCATTTAGCCTAATGGAATGATTATCTGTCCAAAAATCGATATGAATGACAGCGAGGGCTGGTAGAAAGATCACAGAATTTGGATGAGGATGAACAGGGTTCAAATATTGGCTTCATTCACACAGTGTGTGCCTAAGGCGAGTCATAGACGGCCTCTGGGCCCCAGTTCCCAAAGGGAAGAATAAAACCTGTCCTTTTTACCTTGTAAGTTTCTTGTAAAGATCACATAACTCCCAAGGGCAAGAACTATATAAATTGCAAAGCATTGTGCCAGTTTTAATTATACTTATTTTCTTACGAATAAATGAGAACTGAGTTTCCTTCCCTTTGAATTTTTATCAGTGTGTGCACACCTATCACACCTCCAGATATATTACCCGGAAGTGTGCTTGATCCTAGTCCTTTTCTATAATTCCCAGATATGGTTCCAATTCTTAGGGATTCTTTATTCATAAAATTAAGTAAGAGTATGTGGTTAAGTTTCAAGAACCAGGAGATTATTTAAAAAAAACAACACCACACACACCTTATTTTGATCTGCAGTAAACCTTGAGGGGAATTTGCTCATCTGTTTTATTCTACACAAGCCTACTGTATCTAAATAAGAACACAACATTCAATGGGATTTTTAGAAATATTCAACTCATGAATGGTTCCTACTGAGCATCACTACTCTGCAAACATTACCCTAGTTTGGGAAATTGAACTCAGGTTTTTACAGAACTTTGTTTGACTTATTTTTTCCTATTCTTACACAGGCAGATTTCTTCCTGAGTGTTTCCAGAAACAAATAGAAAGCCTTCTCTCTGGGTCTTAATTCCACATTGCAGGCAATTTGACTCAACCACAGTTGTACTAAATATCTTCTTTCAGAAGAGTCCTAATTGTTCTAATAACAAATTGTCCCCCAAATAGACTATAACAAAAAGTTACTCCTTTCTTGCAAGACTTCTTGTCTTAGTCACCAGCTAACAGTTACTGCAGAAGGACATTGGCTAAGCTCATCAGCATATGTATCAGGCAGATGCAACATGGCACCTTTTTTTTTTAACTTATCTTTTCCTTATAGCAATCCTTGCCAGGGGAGGGCCCCTCTGCATTTTTTCAGCATGCATTCTGAGCATCTCTGTGGATCACAGCTGTGTATGACACTATCTCCTCTTTGCTGGGCCAGAACATAGTGGAACAAATATGTCTTTAGCAGATAAGCTTTTTCATTTTTATGCTCAGGTACAAAAAGCACAAACAGCTACAACACAGTGAACGTATCATTCGCAATTGAGTGAATAAAAAGTAGCTGAAGACCAAAAGCTGGAGAAGGAATTAAAACAGTATCATAAAAATGAAGTGGAGGTTTTAGGCTCTCAACTGGTTGATTTTGAAGTTCCACAGAGGCCCATTAATGGATGTGTTTATGTTTACATACAGCAGATGGCTGGGACAGGCAGAGGCTGTTAAATTTTAACAACATTTTGGCAATAGGAGGCAACTAATGCTTCTCCTAACCAATACATGTCCTCTTTGCATCTCTTCCAGAATTTGTTTACTCATTACCGTTATTGCTCTGTGTATGTTCAACTAGGTTATTTCTAGTTTCTTCTTACATTGCTAGGATCATTTTACTTAATTTCTTTAAGGTAGTTCCAGTGCCTTAGGAACAGTCACAGTAGTCAAGTAGTCCTGGGTCTTTTAAAACAAAGACCCTCCACTGTTTGCCCTTGAGGGACTCTAGGGAGAGCAAACTGAATGTTGGATCTTTGCAAATGCTACCAGTGTCACAGGGAAAAAGTTTTTCAGAGAGAGAAGGGTAGTGATATTACCCTTGTTTCTTTTTCTTTCTTTTGTTTTTTTTGTTAATCCTCACCCAAGGATATTTTTGCCATTAATTTTTTAGAGAGAGTGGAAGGAAGGAAGGAAGGTAGGGAAAGAGGGAGAAAGAGAAGGAAAGGGAGAGGGATACAGAAGAAAGAGGGAGAGAGAGTAGAAGAGAGAGTTGGACAGAGGGAGGGAGAGAGAGAGAGAGAGAGAAACGTTGATGTGAGAAACACTGATGTGAGAGAGACACATCCATTGATTGGTTGTTTCTTGCCCACACCCTGACCAGGCAGATATAGAACCTGCAAGCCAGGCACCTGTGGCCTTGACCAGAAATTGAACCTGTGACCCTTGGGTGCATGTGCCCATGCTCTAACTACTGAACAACACCAGTCAGAGCACCCTAGTTTTTAAATCATATTTAGTAATGGCACTGTAAAAAATAGTTCAATGGACATCAGTTTCAAACTTTAGTCTATGTCCAAGAAGAATTGCTCAAAATCCTGGGAGAGATTTGACTTGGCCTCAGTGCTTGGCACAAATTCACCAAAGATAAAATACTTGAGCAAGTAGCTAGAGATGACTAGAGGCTAGAACCACCATGACTAATCAATTAGTATGTAAGCACACAAAAAGCAAACCGGCCAGGAATAAGTCCAAAACCCTTCAGAAATATTCATAATACAAAGGCATTCCCATTCAAGTTCACTAAATCATGGTCATGACTTTCCAGAGAGTTTAGCTGCTTTTCCAAGAACAGAGTCATACAGCGCCCTGTGAGAGGTGGGCAGTTACTCATGAACTCTAGTCCTTGTATAGCAGCTGAAGCTCTCTTCATGAATAGAGGACACAAAAGAAATTTCCAGGTGGCCAGCACTCCAAAATTGGGAGTTTTGGGGACTAATACATATATCCTTTAAAATATAAATTCCCCAAAGTCTTTCAGATGGTAAGCAGCTGAATTAGTATTTGAACCCATAACCAAAGCCCATATTTCTTCTACTAAACTAATATACTAGTAGAATTGGGTCAGCATAGCTAAACTGAGTATACAAAAATTCACTAGTAATTCTTACACAGTCGAAAGAGACTATGCCTTTGCACTATAAGATGGCACAATTTTCTTTTACAAGGTTTATTTCCACCCCACTAATGTTCATGTACTATCATGGAAAAATAGTATTATTAATTCCAGCACTTCAGACAATGTACGTACATTATTTTTTAAATTGGTAGAAATCTACCAATTTTAATCTCATTAAAATTTCTTCATCTTTATTTTAATGAGCTGTCCAGTCTAACTATAAAGATGTTTCAGCCTTGCCTTTTCTTTCTCACGGAGGAGAATCTTTCAGGACGCAATATACTGAAAGATGCCACCCAAGACTCAGGTAATTCTTAAAGAAACAGACATTTTAAAGAGTTTCTTAAAATTCTAGAATATAAAAGTTATCTGTGTTGTTTCCTTTTCGATCTAGTCGATGCAAAACAAGTAAGCTAGAAATTAGTTCATTCCATCTTTTAATGCATTTTAGTTTTTTTCTAGAGCTCATAATCTAATCTGAACTCTAGACTGTTTGCGGTTGGACATCCCATTTGGTCTGTAACCCAGGAGATGTTAATGACAACCTGAGGGCAGCCTCTTAAGTGTCATGCACTCCAACATGGAGAGACAGCAGGTGAGAATTACCGTCATTCTCACCAGGAGATGGCTGGGAAAGTGCTGTTGATCTCCAATGCAGCCAGGATTAGAAAAATAAAAGGAGCCAGAATTCATGGACTAGACAAGCACAGTGGGGATGGAGACCACTGACTGTGTGGGACCCATATGTCAACCCAGGATGCGGGCATAGGATCGCTGTGAAGAAGGCGAAGAGTGGGAGAAGGTTAAGAAGATGAAGCAGATGTGTTAGTGGGGTGGCAGAAACTGAGGGGAGAGAGGCAGCAGTGGTCAGATGATCAAGGGCCTCAACTGCTAAGCTAAACTATTTGAGTATTTTGCTGACAGCTTTCAGGAATATGGAGGTATTATAAGATAGAAGATATCAGGGTCTTACTTGGGTTTTTAAAGAAATTACTTTGCTGGCTATGAGAAGGGTAAATTAGAAGCAAGTCTGGAGTCTGAAGGCTCAGTATCGAAGGCCCTAACAATAGTGACAGTAATGACAACCTGAGTTATAGCACTGGTGACAGAGGTGCAGTCCAAGAGACATATTTGAGATATATTTAAGAGTAGACTCAACAACATGTAATTAATGAATCAATTGATTAAATATTGGAATTTAGTTAGAAGGAGGAAATGAGGTTGATTCTCAAATGTCTGCCTTAAGACAGCTACCTAGAGAGTTGGGGTCATAAGTGTAGAGGGTACCAAGGGACAAACAACTTTGGAGAAAAAAGGGATGAGTCCATTTTGGACAGGTGTTTCAGGTACCTGTGGGTGTCCAATTATCCTACGTAGTAGTAAGCCATTAGATACCTTGTTCCATAGCCCCCAACAAATATGAACTAATTTAGGAAAAAAATCATAAAAATAAAAGCCTGCGGGCAGGCCATGGCTTTGTGAGAGGATGTGCCCTGTACAAAGCAGCATCTCTGCTGCATTCACCACCGTCTGACAGCCGACCCAGAGGAGCAGTTCCTCCAGGGTCCGGGAAATCATGGGACCCAAGACTGTTCAGTCACACTCATAAAACGTTCAGGAGCCAACATATAAAAATAAACAGAAATATATAAAGTTGCAGAGAAAAAATAATGATCAAATACAAAACATGCTTATCAATCTACCTTTTTTATTCCTTCCTCTGTTCAGGGGATGCCCAAGGACCAGAAGGAAGGTTGCTGAGGGAGCACAGAATCCAACAATAGGTAATCTCATACAGTGGGAATAAATATAGTAAATGGATTACTTTCAGGTAACTCAGACAAATTCAGTGATTTATAAAAGATATTTTAAGGTTTAACTGTCTAAGCATACACCGTTTTCTTCTTCAAGTGACATCTGTGTTCAAATCTTAGTTCGTTAGCATCTATCAAAGTACAAAGTGCTAATAAGTAAAGTACAAAGTGCTAATAAGTATTTGTTGAATGAGTAAATTAATAAATAACAAAATGTGCCCAGGTTTAAAATATTGAAATAATTGCAGATTCTTGATTATGATGGAAGAGTCTGTCTTTTTTTTTTTTTTTTGAGCGATCTGAGTATTAAGGTTATAATGTCTAATACTTCTTACATAATTGTTTTCCCTATACCATAACTTTCTATCATCAGAATATCTAAGCTATGAATAATCTAATTTGTAGTCTTACACAATGTTTCCCAACTAGGAGAGTACTCCGAAACCTAGGGCAAAATTGAAATTGTACATCAAATTTGTCTCACTGATCAAATTTGAAGAATTCAGAGACAGGTATCAGAGATGACAACATCCTGAAATGTACAAGACATTCCCACACAATAGGAAATCATCTCACCTACCATACCTACCACCCTCTAGTTGAAATTCATAGATCTGGGATGTCAGAAATGATGTTTCGCTGACCTTGACCTAAATTCAGGTTCTGGAACTCCCCCCAGCCCACCATCCCCCCAAAAAAAAATGAAAGGAATGATAACTTAGGAACAAATCTGAGAAGTCCAGTTGGATTTATCATTCCCACAAATCTTAAAGCTAGATTCATGGATATTTGGCTGGAAATCAGGTTGATTCAGTGTGCTATGTACATACTATGCTCCCTGAGTAAGCTCTGGGATGTGTGTGTGTGTGTGTGTGTGTGTGTGCGCGTTAGAGGGAAAGAAAGATGGAAGGAGAAAGTGACAGAGACTAAACTTGTGTTTTAAGTTGCTGAGACTAATCATGTGCTTTAAGTTGCTGAGCATACAGTTGATCATTTTTTTTTCTGTAGCAATAAATTACTAACACTCCTGTTTGGAGGAGAAAGGACAGACATTAGATATCACTTTCAAAATTGAACAAAGGAAACAATCCAGAAATCCGTAGATTAGTGTTGATAGAAGACCTTGTAGTAAATGTACTACATGCACATTTATATGTAAATGCAGTAAACTGGAGGAGAAATGCAAAGAGAAACTCAAGTTAATAGCAAGTTTTTTCTAGATGGAACATCTCCCTATCGCATGACAAATGTTTTCCATTACCTATAAATAACAGCAAAGAATTTGCTTGCTAATCATACTTTCTGTTCTCTAGTAAGAAACAAAGAATCAATAGAAACTTACATTTCAATCAAGGGAAAGACCGAACAGAATATTTTGTTCCCCTCCTGCCCCTGCTCTCTAAAATCTTCTCACTTATCTTGCTTTGTTCATTTTCTCCTTGGAAAAAAAGATAAATGTGAATGTTACAATGTAAGAATGAAAATAACAGCCTCTCTTGCCTTCCTCCCAGTTTAATTTTCCATTCACTTCCTCAGAATATAGATAGTGCCAATTAGCTTATAAAGAACTTCAGCTCAGCAAAAATGTTTGCCTTATGGAAATGGTGCCATGCAGCTGAAAATATCTGTCATGTGGAAACCGGTTGGCCTTAGTTCAGTAGAGGTTGTGTTCCATAGAATAAGGAACAAGAACTTAGAAGCTAGAAAACACTCAAATTTCGTATTTGCTTCAATAATGTACTTGCGTTGTGACTTCTGTTTTTAAACCTCACTGGATCTGTTTTTTCAATTGTAAAATTGAGATGAAAACACCAATTTTGGTATGGTTTTGATAAATATATTAAGTAATAATTATAATGTCCTTGGAACCTTGTAACAGTTTATCAAATAGCAACTACCTTCTCTCAGCCTTCTTGTCCCTTCTACCACCACATATACACTGGCAAACGTACATTTCCCCACACACACCATTTTCTCCTCTTTTAATTCTTTTTTTTTTAAGTTTTCATTCTTTTTTATTTGATTGTCTTTAATTCTCTGCTTTTTAAAATCAAAGTGTAATTGACATTCAACATTATGTTAGTTTCAAGTATACAACATACTTTTTCGACAGTTGTATACATTGTGAAATGATCATTGCAGTAAGTCTATTTACCATCTGTCGCCTTACAAAGTTATACTTTTTTTATTATGATGAGAATATTTAAGATTTACTTTCTTAGCAACTTTCAAATTTGCAACACATTATTGACTCTTGTTACCATGCTGCTCGTTAGATCCCTATGCTTATTTATTTTATAATAGAAATTTGTACCTCTTAATCCCTTTCACACAGTTGCCCACCTCCCAACACTCCTCCCCTCTGGCAACCAGCAGTCTGTTCTCTGTATCTAAAAGATTGATTTTTTTATTTGTTTTGCTTTTTAGATGCCACATATAAATAAAATCATGTGGTATTTCTCTTTCTCCGTCTAACTTGTTTCACTTAGCGAGGTCCATGCATGTTGTCACAGATGGCAAGAGTTCATTCCTTTTTCTATGTCTAGGTAATTTGTATGGAACAACAAAACATCCTGAATATCCAAAGGACGCTTGAGAAAAAAGAACAAAACTGGAGGCATTGTGCTCCCTGATTTCAAAGTATATCACAAAATGATAGTGATCAACAGTATGGTGCCCTGGCCAGGTAGCTCAGTTGGTTGGAACATTGTCCTGATACTACAAGGTTGTGGATTCGATCTCTGGTCAGGGGACATGTAATGAGACAACCAATGATTACATGGATAAGTGGAACAACAAATTAATGTTTTTCTCTCTCCCTACATTTCTCTAAGATCAATAAATAAATAAATTTAAAAAACACATAGTATGGTATTGGCATAAAAACAAATACATAGATCAATGGAATAGAAGAGAGAGCCCAGAAATAAACTCACACCTCTGTGGTCAATTAATTTACAACAAAGGAGGCAAAAATTTACAATGGGGAACCCAGCCAGTGTGTCTCAGTGGTTGAGCATTGACCTATGAACCAGGATGTCATAGTTCAATTCCTGGTCAGGGCACATGCCTGGGTTGTGGGCTCAATCCCCAGTAGGAGGCGTGCAAGAGGCAGCCTATCAATAATTTCTCTTTCATCATTGATGTTTCTGTCTCTCTCTCCCCCTCTCCTTTCCTCTCTAAAATCAGTAAATAAATACACACACACACACACACACACACACACACACTATATGTACCAGTTAATAATGTGGATTTTTTTTCAATAGATGGATTTATACATATGTTGATATGTATGCTATTTTGTTGTATTGACAGCAAGCTTCAAAACTTCATATGTTAAATTTGCTGAAGGTGTTAACATCATAGATATTTTTACACTTAAAGATGTCAAATTTTGTGCCCCCAAAAAGCATTTGCGGGAAGTTTTAATTCATTATTATATTTTGAAGAAAAGTACTGCTGAAAGTTATCGTATACTTCAGGAAGCTTATGGTGAACATGCTCCATCTCAAGATACTTGTGATCACTGGTTTAAGCGCTTTTAAAGTGATAATTTCAATGTGAAACACAAACAACATTCAGGTCAACTGAAAAAGTTTGAAGACCAACAATTACAAGCATTATTCGATGAAGATGCATGTCAAACTCAAAAACAACTTGCAGTAAGATTAATCGTTGCTCAGCAAATAATTTTCAATAATTTATAAGCAATGAGAAAGATTTTAAAGGAAGGAAGATGGGTGCCACATCAACTGAACTAAAGACAAATGGAAAACCAAAAAGTCATCAGCAAAATGTTGCTTCAATGGCATGAAAGTCTTTTTTGCATCGAATTTTGAATGGCAATGAAAAGTGGATTGATTTTGAGAATCCCAAATGCACAAAATCATGGGTTGATTCAGGTCAACCAATAACATCGACTGCAAGGCCAAATCGCTTTGGAAAGAAGACAATGTTCTGTATTTGGTTGGATCAGGGAAGTGTGGTGTATTATGAGCTTCTAAAACCAGATGAAACCGTTAATACTGATCACTGCCGACAACAAATAATCAATTTGAACCACGCTTTGATTGTAAAACGACCAGATTGGGCCAGAAGACACAGCAAAATAATTTTGCTTTATGATAACGCACCATCACACAATTCAAAACCAGTTAAAGATACATTAAAAGATCTTCCTGGGGAGTATTAACCCACCCGCTGTATTCACCAGACCTTGCTCCTTCAGATTACCACTTGTTCTGATCGATGGCACACACACTTTCTGAGCAGCACTTCAAAACGTACGAAGAAGTGCAAAATTAGGTCTCTGAAGGGTTTGCCTCAAAATAAGAAAAGTTCTATTAGGACGGTATCCACAAATTACCTGAAAGATGGGAGAAATGTGTAACTAGCGATGGACATTACTTTGAATAAAGCACTTTTGATGTTTCTCTTGAAATTATTATATTTTCTTTGATTACAAAATCCGCATTATTAATTGGTACACCTAGTATATATACTAGTATACACACACACACACACACACACACAATAGGGAAAGGACAATCATTAATAAATGGTGCTGGGAAAACTGGACAGTCATATGCAAAAGAATTAAACTGGACTACTATCTTACACCATACACAAAAATTGAATTAAAATGAATTAAAGATTTGAAATAAGACCTGAAATCATACAACTCCTAGAAGAAAACACAGGCAGTAAACTCCTTGCCATCAATCTTGGCATTGATTTTTTGGACCTGACTCCAAGGTCATAAGCAACAAAAGCAAAACTAAGCAAGTGGAACTACATCATACTTAAAAGCTTCTGCACAGTGAAAGAAATGATTGACAAAATGAAAAGGTAGCCAACTGAATGGGAAAAGATAAAATCCTACATCTATCACTTTCTGCAATTGGTTATTTCCTGGAGAAAATTATGGGATATTTTGCTCTTAGATGAGAACTGATCTTTTGTATAGGCCAGTAAAGTCAAGTTCATAAAAACACTTCAGCTTATTTCTGGACCTATGACCTGAGTTCCTTATTTTTCTGTGAAGGAAATGGAATTTTAATGTGAGTTTATGATTTCCACAGTTCATTTTTGAGACACACTCAGCTGAAGCTGTTCATCAAACCAAATTTAAGTCTGTGGTGCTAGGCTTTGAAATCCAGGCAGGTTAGCTTTCAGAGATAAAACAGAACAACCTCTGACTCTAATTCAGAAAAAAAAAAGTTATGTTTACATGAAGCTCTGATTCATATTTACATTTAAGAATTTTCCTTCATATTTTAAAATGGTCAAGCTCTAATGGTTTCTATAGCAGTGATTCAGTTGCAGACCATCCATGCCTTACACCGGCAAGAGGGCATTTGTGTGTTCCTTGCCAGAAAAACACATATTTGCCTTTTCCCTCCGATTTTATAATTAAGTTGATGCATGCTGCAAATTCAGTATTTGGGTGGTCATAATTTTTGTTGTGTCAGAACAGTTGTTCTGCTTTCTCTTGCCATTAATCAAGTTAGTATATTAGCCATGAAGAAGGAAGTGACTTTAATTTGGTCTTGACTGGATGTCATACCATTTACCTCTTGACTCAAAGGAAATCTTTGAAATTAGATGAATTGGAGCCTAGTTTTAAGTGTGTGTTGCCTGATATAACTATCTAATGCTTCATTATTTGTAATATATGCACCCCAATGTTCATAGCGGCACAATTCACCATAGCTAAGATTTGGAAATAGCCTAAGTGCCCATCAGCAGATGACTGGATTAAAAAAAATGTGGTACATCTACACAATGGAATACTATGCTGCAGTAAAAAAGAAGGAATTCTTACCATTTGCAACAGCATGGGTGGAACTGGAGAGCATTATGCTAAGTGAAATAAGCCAGTCAGAGAAAGATAAATATCACAAGATCTCACTCATTTATGGAATATAATGAACAACATAAACTGATGAACAAAAACAGATCCAGAGACAGAAAAGCATCTATCAAACCTCAGAGGGAAGGTAGGGGAGGTTGGGGATTAGGTGGAGAGATCAACCAAAGGACTTGTATGCATGCATATAAGCCTAACCAATGGATACAGACAACAGGGGGGTGAGGGCATGAGTGGGGTGGTGGGGGGCAATGGAGGGATAAGGACACATATGTAATACCTTAATCACTAAAGAAATTAAAAAAATAAATAAATTTTTTTTAAAAAGAAATTTTGCATCGGGAGATATAAATTTTGCATCCAGGAGCCAAATCACTTGAGGAAATGGTGGAAGAATTTTTTTTTTTTACTTTGGGAACTTTAGTTATTAAACCATGTGAATCTACTACCTATTGCAAAAAAAAAATCCATTTTAAAAATAAAAAATACAGAATCATAGAAACAGAGGCCAAAGGAATGGTTACCAAAAGGGAGGAGTAGAAGAGATTGTGAAAAAGGTGAAGGGGAATCTAGTAAATAATATTGTGATAAGTTTACAAGTTGATGAATGATTACCAGAATTTGTAAGTTATAAACATTGTCAAATCACCATATTACATACCTGAGACTAATCTAATATTGTATACCAACTATATGCTTAAATTTTTTAAAATTTAGTCACAATAATACTACCCTGCATTTTAAGCAATAGAAAAAAAAATGGCCTTTCCTAATAAACTAATCTAAAAATAAATAAATGCTTAAATTTTAAAAAACAAAACAAACAAACAAATAAAGTAAATTTTAGAACACAATTTTTTTGTCAGTGTTAGCTTGAGTCCATTCAGATATTGGAGTGGCACTGTTCTCTAAACTGTATCAAGTTGAGTGGTGGTCCTAGAACTAGATAACTAGAACTAGTTAAATCTTAAAGCATAACTGTAGGGGGTACATGTTCAGGCTTTTTGTTCAGTTATTTGCAAAGAGGTATTAATGAGGTTGACATCTTAGATTTAGTCAACTGAAATCCATATATATCAGAGTATTTTGCAGGTCTCTTATCATTTGAAATCAGGAAAAATTGCTAATAACTAGGTGGAAAATCTCTCATTTTTATCTGAAAGCCTTATGAATGCTGGATAAGTAGAAGTGCTGGGCTTTAGCATAAATGGAATAGATTATCTTTAAAAGTCAAGGTGCTATCTTAGTTTGGATTTCCTCCCTGAACACTGCAGACACAAGGACTTACATGAGAGGTTTCAGGATGTGATCTCAGGAAGTGTGTGAGAGTGGCTGAAGGGGTGCATTAACGAGTTTCTGTCCTAGGTCATTACCTCAAGTCTGCAGGACCTCTGAGAACTGTATAGAATGATACCCAGAATTGTTGACCTAATCGATAGGAAGCTGTAGCATTGATCCTCTCACTGATCTCTAATTGCTCAAGGGTTATCTTTGGGAGCATTAACAACCCAGCACTTCTGGAATTTTCTAGCATGCAGGGGCAGTAGTAACTTTTATTAGAAAAGATCCTAAGGCAAAATGAGAAAAGATTGGTGGTGGGATTTGAAATGAGACATTGGCAGCACAGATGAATTCCAACCCCTCCAAACTGCAGCATGGGACATACATGCCAAAGCTCTCGTAATTATTGAGTAGATCTTTAACCTTGAATTCTTTAGTCAATTTTTAAAATCTCCTTATCGGGAAAGAATGATTGTTATCCTTTTTATCAAAGATAAGTTCAAAAGATGAGTGCTCCTTATAGTTCAAACAATCAGATACCTCATCATATCATTAGGGAAATGGCTGTTTCTATCAGAGACTCCAATTAGGGTAAATGAGGAGGGTACTTATCCTGAAAGGTGTGAGCATCAACCAATGAGAAGGGAACATTTACAGCTAAGTCTGATTCTCTTCATTTTCCTCAGCCACTTGATCATCACTGAATTCCTAGCTATAAGCAGATAGATTGTTTCTTTAAATTATCTATTGCTGTGTAAAAAAAATCTATCCCCAAACTCATTGGCTTAAAATTACCATTGTGTTTTATCTCGAGATTTTGTGGGTTAGGCATCCAAGCAGAGCACAGCTTGGGTGAGTCTTCTGCATGAATTAAGGCCATTCGGTTTGTATTTAGCTGGTTGATATGCTGGCTCCGCATGGATGTCTGACACTTTGATGAAGATAGGTGCAAGACTGTACTAAACTATGACTGCCAACTGGAGGACCTGTCTGTGGCTTCTCCTGCATGGTGCTCTCAGGATAATTAGATTTCTTACGTACCTCTCAGATCTCTCAAAGAGAGTAACCCCAGAGGCGTGGGTGGAAACAGAAAGCTCTTAAAACCTGACCTTGGTAGTACCAACATGCCACTTCTGTCTCGTACTATTAGTCAAGCATGTCACCAAGCCAGCCCACAGACAAAGAAAGGAGAATTAGATCCAACTTCTCAATGCAAGGAGAAGGGAAGAATTTATAGCCATCTTTTACCTACCAGAGCTGCGATACTTTATCTTGATCTGAAATCAATGTTTTTTTATGAGAGATGTGAAGTTTTGCTTCCCTGCATTAAGGTTTCTTCTCTTAAAAGACAAGAAACTAAATTTCAGTTTACATGCTAGTCTCAGGAGGAATGAGAGATCAAAGAGGAAATAAACAGAATTTTGAAAACAGATGGAAATTCAGCCCAAAATTATCATACTGCTATGTTGAAACTTTGGAATGTAGTTTAATAGTTGGCTTCATCCCTTGAAATAATTAATATCATATAGTGAGTTGATACTTTTGACAATATGCATTACATGAAAACAACTGATCCAACTAAAATATTTGCAAAACTTCTCATAAAATGTTTAGTCACCTTTAGGACCAAGCATGGCCTCGTGTTTAAACTTGACATGTTACTGAGTGTGTCTGAAGGTGTTATATTTTCAGAAAAGTAACTTTTGTTGAATTAGCTGCATCAGAATCTTCCTATTCTTACAATTTTCCAGTAAATAGTTAACAAATCCAACCTCTATAGGAGTAGCATCCTCTCAGGTTTACTCTTGTAGTTCATTTTACTTGTAGCTTTTAAAGTAAATCGGAGACTCTGTCTTCCCTTTCTCCCGTGTCATACAGGGGTGTGCTCAGCCTCTGTGTGCTTACTTGGATGGCAGGGAATTCAGAGCCTGGCCTGTTTGCCTTAGCCTCCCCAAAGCACAGCTTGAGCAAAGATAACAGTCAGAGTCAGCAGGGTGGAGCAGAAAAAGACTGTCTGTAGCCTTGGGGCACTTGCACTGATTGCTAATTTTCTCTGACTATTAAATGAACAGAAGAGCAGCTCTCCCTTCTTAGGTTCCTATGTGGCCGTCTAGATTTTCCCTTTCACGCCAATGCTCAGGTCTCTCAGGGCTAGTAATGGGACCACCAACCACATTGTTAATGAGAGGATCTGAACTCTGAACCCAATGACAAGGTTTTAATTTAGAAGCAGTTTGACTGTAGATCCCACGCATGTTCCCATTCAGTGCTCCTGTCTCCTGTTTTAGAGTCTCACATCTTCCTAGGTATCTGTCCTATTCAGCAAAAGACCTTATTTGCCAGCTAGTGTTCTCATTTGGAAATCCGAGATGTCACAAGAATTTTTCTGAATGTTCTCTTGTATCTAATATTCTCCACCAGTCTAAAAATTATTATTACATTAATCATGCTAAAGGAAAATTAACATTTGTAAAGAAGGGGAAACATTATGGCCTGAAATTTTGCATCCTAATCCACAGCTTTGTGCTCCATGTCCTAGGTCTTTCTATCATCACACCTCTCTGTTTCAACTTCCTGGCCTGCTCCCCTATCACTAACATGCAAACTCATCTTAAAAGCTATCTTCAGGAAGTTACTCCCCATTTTGAAACTAAGATGATTTTCACCTTTTCTGGAACTCTTATAAATTTACGCATTCATTTTATCAAGTATTTTTGTCTATTTTGAAGTATAGATATTTTTACTTACCCTCTCCTTCTTCCCCACTGCATCACTTTTGAATGCTTTGTGGACATTTACTTTATTTTAAAGTGAAGTTTTCCCTTATTAGATAGTTTGATTTGCAAAGTCAAGTAACCAATGCACTTTGTAAAAAGTATAAACAAAATAAAAAGATATACAATGAAATTTAATGTCTTTTCAAGTTACCTCCACAAAAGCAGCTACTGTTAATAGTTTATACTTCTAAGAAACTCTACTACATACACTAATGTGTATTTTCATATGTATATATGTGCATATATATATATATATATATATATATCTTTTTTAAAAATATGTATGTGAGAATGTGAGAATAGACATGTTCTATGCCATGGGTTTTGTTTTCTAATTAACAATTTATAATTTATAGTTTCTGCCACATCAGCAAATATTCATCCATTTATTTATTTTCAATATGTGTGCAATATGTCATCGTATAAATGTCCTACAACTTATTTAAATACTACCTGTTAACTCTACTTAGATTATTTCTAGCCTTTTGCCATTAATCATAATAATGCAATGAAAGTTATTGCATACATATTTATGAGCATATGTGAGTACATCTGTAATAAATTTTCTAGAAGAGGTATTCAAAAGTAAACATAGATTGTTAAATTGCCCTCCAAAGAAGGTGAATTGATTTATATTAAAGGCCTATAGTCCCTTATCCGTACATTAAAAACACAGAGTTTGCACCCAGCAAAAAAGGAGGCTATTTGTTTTTTATGGTGTACTCCCTCTCTAGCTGTATATTTGTTTTAAAAGTAGACCATGCCACACAATTCAGCATGAGAGAGATACATGGCTAAGATCTGAGGCAGGGCTCAAGTCTCTGAGAGCTGATAGTCAGCAAGGAAATGGTGACCTTAGTGCTATAGCTTCAAGGACCTGAATTCTACCCATAGCCCAAGTAACCTTGGAAAAGGACCCTTAAATGCAAATGTGATCACCATAGCCAGTACCTCAATTATGGTCCTGTGAGACCACGAGCAGAGAACTAAGCTAACCTATACCCAGACTTGTGATCTAGGGAAACAGTTTGTGATAATGGTTACACAGCAATGCAAAACTAATAGAGCCTAAGGGACAACCAAAGGTAATATACCATAGTTGTTATGAGCACATAACTAAGAATGAAAACTAGCATCTGTTTACAGCATTTCTACTTTATGTATGACTTTTCATACAAGCAAACACCCAATACCTATACTCAGTGATTGCTAGCAGTATCAATGAACTAAAGCAGGTTGTATACTTTAACAAAATGCTTGACATACTATAAATAGTTAAATAATGTAGCAATGGATATTGTGTAAAGAAAAGTCTTTATTTTGGGGCTGCAAATATCCACATTCCAGGTTAGGCCAATTCCACAGGATATGTGGACTGTTCTAAGAACAAATATGCACCTGGAGAAATTATTTTCTTCTGAAATTAAGAGAGTAGACATCATATTTTCCTTGTTTATTATGTACCCCTCATTTAAAGTACCCCAGAGTGGAGATCTGGTGGGTCATAAATTACATTCCAACAGTTTTGATAAAGATGGTTTTATGATAAGTTAAGACATTATATACCACATGGATATGTGTACTCTAAGAAAATAGATGCTTTACAACCAAATTTCCTTTCTTTACTCTGGGCCTGCTTTATATGATGAAAAAGGGAACTAGAGTCTAATCAATATGGAGAGATTAGTGGTCAGTGTCAAGGACACAGACAGTCTTGAATGCCATGCTAAAAAGTTAAGTCTTTATCTTGAATGTGATTATAAGTCATTAAAGAATTTTAAGAGGAAGACAATAGAAAGGCCCACGTGAATTATTTAGGAATACATCTAACTAGCAGATATCTTCCATCATCTTAGATGGCAGAAGTGTTGTAAAAGAAGTAAAGAATGCATTAGGTTTGAGTATGGTTTGTTAAAAAGCTAAGAGGTAGATCAACACATATTTAATAAATGAATGAGGAATAAGGAAATAAGACAAATTATATGTTGAAAGCTTTTATTATACTTCTGTTTGTCTTATCTTTTTTCTGAATTTGCCTCTCCTCCACTTCATTACCTACCCTTCTATCTCTGTCTCTGTATGTCTGTCTCTGTCTCTCCATCTCTCTCCCTCATACACATACACACACACATACACACACACAGCATGGTAATTTGGACTGGTGGACTAGATGGGTCAAGTTTACTTATATAGAAAAGCTGTTGAATCAGAAGCACTGATCACCATTTTAATAGCTTCTGTTAACGCTAACTAGCCAAATTTCTCCCTCTCTCTATCTTGACCATAATTCTTTAAGCTCAATATTAACACACATTATTTCATAGAATTTTTAAAATTATTCACAGGAAGAATAATGAGGTATTGATGTTTTGAGTTGTAAAATCTCAGTGGACAATATTTTAAAGAAAATCTTTCATATATTAAAAGTGTTTTTCTTTTTTATTACTCTTTTTTGTCACTTTTCCTAGGTAGGTGTTTCTCAAGAAGTTACCCCGATTGATAAATATATAGACTGTATATAGAGGATATATAGACTGAAATGCAATGGCCTTGATTTCTCCCTGTGAAGAAAACAATAGTATGAATCACTATTGAATCTTAAAATGGAGTGTTTCTATTAACTTATCAAAGACTTTAAAACATTTTTCAAGATAACTCTATGGGAAACTCAAAATGCTCAAGATGATAGAAGATTATCTCAGGATGTGAGATTTTTATGTTACACTAGAGGCCCGATGCATGAAATTCATGTAAGAGTAGGCCTTTCCTCCCCTGGCTGCCGGCACCAGCTTCCCTTTGGCACCCAGGACCCGGGTTTCCCTCCAGCCACTGGCAGGCACCCGGGACCCAGGCTTCCCTTGCAGCCCCAGCTTCATCTGGAAGGTCATTCAGAAGGATGCCTGGAAGAACTTCTGGTCTTATTAGCATATTACTCTTTTATTTTATAGATTTTGTGTGAGAAAGAATTACTTTAAATTATGTAGCTTTTAATTTTAAGAAAAATTTGCAATATAGTTACCAGGGCACTAAAAATTTAAGCAAAATTACCAGAGGAGATGTTTTTGCACTAAAGAATTTAGTATATAAAGAAAGGACAAACCCTCATTCCTAAAATGCTGTGTAATTCACCTTCTTTGAAATGCAAGTTCTAAAGTTTAATAATGCATTTAAAAATATTATGGTGCTACATACTGTACATAGACCCAAGAAGTTTCTTTGACCTTTATATAAGAAAAACTACAATTTATTTAATGCAAGGGAAAGAAAAGGTATACTCTGAACACTTGAATTAATATTGAAAATGCACATGTATTTAATAAGTTAACTGTACTCCTAGAATGTTGCTGAAGTAGACCAATTTACCAAGGGAAAAACCTAATACTTTATGCTGTTTTATGTTTCTCTGCCTTCATTAATGCTCTCCCTGATACCTAAACGTCTCTGCCTCTCTTTCCTAATTATTAAACTTCTGTAATGAAACTCAGGTAACTCAGGTGTTTGTTTTCTGTTTTGTTTGTTTGTTTTTGCTTCCATAGCATTTAACTTCTTCATCCCTTTTTTCCCCCAGTAACTCTATTTTGAATTCTCCCACTGGATCATAGTAATTATTTCCTTTTCATTTTTTACTGTAGCCAACCCATCTAACTAAAAAATAAAGACTACTTTTGGTGACCGTTCAATAATATTTTGTTTTCAAAAAGAAAACAAAAAATTAACATCACTATTCCTCAATATTTTCCAAAGAACTATGGAAGAAATGTAAGTTAAATGAAGCAGTACTTTTGAGGCACGTGTAAATTACTCACCTAAAATATATCAAGCAGAATCATGATGATACCTAGTTTCCATTTTAATCAAACTTTCAATTCATCCAAGCAAAACAAGGTTCTTCAAAATAGTTCTGAACCAACAATGAGCCCCAAATAGGAATACATTTGAAGGTAGCCTAAGCCTTAAGGAGAGCTGAACATAGGTGACCACGTGTAGACCTCAAAGAGGTCTCCTTTTGGATGATTTATACCAATAATTGGTGCAGAGACCACTTAGAAATTCATCTCGTAGAAACTTAAATGACATTTTCTACTCTGCTTTTGAAAAATACTGAAGTTCTTTTCCTTTTTCCTGTCTGACATGCACGATTAGAGAATTGCTGAGAACAGCCCAATAGCCCTGCCAAATGAACATCTTGGGAAATATAACTTCTGTTCATTAGAGCAAGACTTGCTGTTTGGGAAGCCTGCTCACCTGCTGGAGTAGGGGAGAGAATTAGGCAGGCAGATGTTAGTGCTTCTTAACGTGGCAAACCAAACAGCCGATTTTAAGGGCTAGAGCATTAGCTGAAGAATTGCCTGGAAGAAAAATGGACTTTTGAACCTATTTTATAGTGTTTTCTTAATGTTCCCAAAATGCTAGCATTTTTTATGAGGTGAAAAGAAAAAAGAAATGTGGTCGTGTCTAGTATTTTCCCACAAATTTAAGCCAGCAAATGTTATTATTCTATTATTCTATTGTCTTTTACATTTTCAACTTTATATCTCTTTTGAAACTATTTTAGCATACTTAGCAGAAGATCTTTCTTGAATCTTCACTCTCATAGGAACTGGAATGTTTAGCATTGTCAAATATTTGAGAATGATTTTAAGGAAAAGGTTACAAGTATTGATCCCTGTGTTTTATAGACAGTCTTGCTTGGAGAAAATAAATTTTAAGTCATTGTACCTCAGGTTTTCATATAATAGACCCCAATAAGTAACTAGATAAAAAATCTGGGGTCCCACCATATGTTTATATATTCATTCAACATTTTAAAACTGAATCTACTATAAAACAGGCAATGTTCTAACAACTGAGAATATACCTATTTGGCAAATGGGAGAAGGGGTTAGAGAAACAAGATATATATATATAATCAATAGGAGGTGATAAGTAGTAAAGAAAAAGTAAGAGAAGTTGGAAGAGCTACATATATATTATATATATATTATATATAAAATATATATTATATATATATTATATATTAAATATATTATATATTATATATATATTATCAATAGGAGGTGATAAGTAGTAAAGAAAAAGTAAGAGAAGTTGGAAGAGCTATGGTAGACGCTACAGTTGTAAACACGATGGCCTGGCTAGGACAAAGATTTGAAGGAGCAGAGGTTGTAAGTCCTGCTGATATCTGTAGGAAAGACATTCCAAGAAGAGAAGAACACAGGTGCAAAGCTCCAAGAAAGGATTGTGTTCCTGGTAAGCTCAAGAAGCAGCATGGTAGAGCAAAGTGAGCAGAAAAATAATTGTAGTAAATTATGTCAAGGTATAATAACTACCACTACTGGGATTTCACATTTACTCTGAAAGAAATGGAATATCACTGGAGGTTTTTTAGGAGAAGGTGTGACAAAATCTGATGTACATTTTAATGGGATGTTTTGAGAATAGACTTTATGGAGACCAGGGTGAGATTAAAAAGACCAGCTGAGCACCTAATGCAATTATCAATAACAGAGTTGCTAATGCTTGGAATCAAAGTAAGAGTGATGGAGATGGTGATTAGCCAGTGGTTCTGGATATTCTTATTTAATGTGTAATATGTAGCCATGGCCCTAAGGATATTCAGTATTATTTGACAGGTAGAAAATATAAAATCACAAATTATAGTTTGGCTCTAATCAAATCATTCAATGTAAGTAAAGGATGTGCACATCTTTTATGCTGACATTCATTTATGAAGAGCAGAGTAAAAGTGAAAAGTATTAAGGCTGTTTATAGTTCAAATATTGAGGTTAACTAGATTCGTTAGAGAAACTATAATATAGGATTCAGAAATTAAACTTCTGCAGGATATCAAAAAATGACCAGATTTCAGCCTGTTATTCTAAGTAAAATATAAAAACATAGAATTAAAATGTTTAGTAACATTGTTAAATATAATTTTTAGGTATGATGTCTATTTAAAAACAACTGATGGGAAGTATTCCAAAAATTCAGTGAAAAAGTATTTCAGTTAAAATTAGGAAGTAAACAAGCATGTCAATACATACCATTGTTATTTGACATTGTATTGGAGTCTCCAGGGAGTATAATAAGGTAACATACATTAAAAATAAATTATCATTGACTATGATAGTGTACATATATAAAAAAATCAATAGAGTCTGTCTAAAACATTTTTATCTATCATCAGTAAATATTTTATAGTGGAAATTTGAAAAAATTCTAGTAAAAAAGAAAACTATAAAATAATTAATACTAAATTTGATGAGGGCATCAGATTTATATCAAAAAATTTAAAGAATTTATTTCTAAGAACCAACAAGAAATAAATTAAATGGAATTATAACATGCTTGGATTCCAAGATTCAACTTCTAAGAGCCAATTCAAATATAAAATTATAAATTCACCAGGGCTCCCAAACTTATTATTTTAAATGTAATTCTAGGTTGATATACAACCAAATGGTTTTTATTGTAGAAAACTTATTTAAAGTTCATATAGAAAAATAAAAACCCTAGAAAAGGCCAGACATGTATAAAAATGGAGACCATATGTGTGAACTTGCTTACCTGGTATACAAACAAACTATAAAGCTGTAAGAATCAAATCAATATGTTATTATCATAGGAATAGAGGGAAACTTTTTTCAGAAAATGAGATTCCTAGAAGAGTTTACTATGTGTATGACACAGTAATCTTTGTTAAGGCGGCATTGTAATTTAGTCGGGAAAGAATTGAATAATTAATATATTATTAGGACCCAACTGGCTGTAGAGTTGGACCCTGTATCAGGCAGGAATGTTTCCTGACACAAATAACAGAAAACAACTAGCATGTTGATGTTGATCTAGCTCGCGTCGCACAAAGTCTACTAGTCAGTAGTATAGGCCAAGTTAGAGGCACCAGGATGTAATAACTAGTCTCCCAAACTAGTCTGCTACTAGTTTTCTGCTCTTCCAGGTTTGCTGAGCAACTTTATACATGACTATCTGCATGACTGCAAATGTTTAAGGCAACTCTGGGCATCCTGGAGATGAAAAGGAAAAGCATACAAGAAAAGGGGCTTTCCCCTGGCTAGGTTTTTCCATCGTTTAAAAAGAAGCTGTAACTTCCTATGCACAGCCTGTATCTCTTTGGTTAGAACCTGACTATTCTGGCTTCAGGGAAGGCTGCTGGAAGATTACATATTGAGCCTTCCAGCGACTATTATAAAAATAGGGCTATAAGAAAGTTGTCTGACTAGGGAATTGAATAAGAAAATTTCAGACACTGAAGTTACCGCTAATCTATATCAAGCACAGAAAATATATTTCACATACATTTAATACTTAAATGTAAACCATGGAAACATACAGGAAATCTAAGGAGAATATCTGAACACTCTAGGTGTGAAAGAGGCAATCTAAACCAAGTTCTCTAAGAAAGAAAATAGAATCTTATCAGACTCTAAAAATTGTATTTGCTAAGACTTTATTGAGAGATACAATTATATTTTTAAAATTATAGCCCTAACTGGTTTGGCTCAGTGGATAGAGCATCGGCCTGCGGACTGAATGGTCCCAGGTTCAATTCCAGTCAAGGGCATGTACCTTGGTTGCGGGCACATCCCCAGTAGGGAGTGTGCAGGAGGCAGCTGAATCAATGTTTCTCTCTCATCGATGTTTCTAACTCTCTATCCCTCTCTCCCTCTCTTCCTCTTTGTAAAAAATCAATAACATATATTTAAAAATAAACAAAGTAAAATTATAATGAAAATGTATGTCAAAAGTCTAGTTTCCAAAATATACCCTAAAAAGCACCTTCATATGTTGAGAATAAAGGAGCCAGTTGAGAAGTGAGGGAGAAACATACATTCAAATCTTAAAAAAATGAAAATGCCCTGGTCAACCACACAATCTCCAAGTTAATTCTCGTTTTGTCTATTTCCTTCATCTCTTGACAAAGCTGTCTCAAATAAATTTGTCCAATAATCTGTTTACCTTTTCTCACCTCCAACTCTGAATTCCACTCACCCAATGTAGTTTCCACCCCACTTTGCCACTTAAACTGCTCTTTCAAAGATAACCAGTGACCTCCTTGAGGCTTCATCCAATGAACATGTTTTAGTTTGTTGAACACTATTAATCATGCCCTTCTTTGCAACATTCTCTTATCCTCTTTTTAATTTTGTATTTGCATTAATTACAGACTGACAGGAAGTTGCAAGCATAGTACATAGAGTCCCTGTGCACCTTACCCAGCTTCTCTGAACGGTATCATCAGGTATAATTGTAGAATATCATCAAAACCAACACTGGAAATTAACACTGGAATAATGCTACTAACAGGACTACAGACCTTATTCAGTTTTCACACGCTCCACATTTTGAGTGTGTATGTATGTATGTATAGTTTTATGCATTTTCCCCCATGTACAGTCTCATGTAACCCCTACTAAAACCATATCATCACAAAGGAACTCCCTGGTGCTACCTCTTTATAGCTACCCACTCATCCACATCCCTACCCTATGACATTTCTTTTGTTTCTATTACGATGCAACATTTTGCTGGTTTTCTCTTACCTTGTTGCTTAGCATCTTTTTTTTATAATATATTTTATTGATTTTTTACAGAGAGGAAGGGAGAGAGATAGAGAGTTAGAAACATCGATGAGAGAGAAACATCGACCAGCTGCCTCCTGCATATCTCCCACTGGAGATGTGCCCGCAACCCAGGTACATGCCCTTGACCGGAATCGAACCTGGGACCTTTCAGTCCGCAGGCCGACGCTCTATCCTTTCTGGTTTTCTCTTACCTTGTTGCTTAGCATCTTTAAGCATTTGTATTCCTCCCAGCTCTGCCACTGACTCCTCTCTTTGCACTCCGTATCAGTACTTTTTAGCCAGGGTAACTCTCTTCTCACGCTCAGTCTTCTAAATCAGAATCTCTCCTGCCCCAAGGCATTTACACTCTCGGCCTTCAAGGCTTTTATAATCCGCCTGGCCCCAATCCACCTACATTTTGCTGACCACTCATACTGTTATATCTCTCAGGAGGCTTTTCTCTCCTTCTGCCCCATTTTATTAAGTTAGGTCAGCTTTTTATGTACTCCCTTTAGCACTTGTACTCATTATAGTAGAATCATAATATGTTATTTTAATTACTTTTTTAATGGTGTGACTTCCCTGGTAAAAAAAAGAAATGTAGCCCATAGGGGCAAGAAACATATCCATCTTACTTTCTGCTGCACTCCCAGAACTTAGCCATACTTGGCTCATATTATGCAGTCCATAATCCAATTCAATATGAACTGATGAACTGAGTTGATTTCATTGCTGGTCTGACCTCAAATGGCAAGTCTATTGCCATTATGACCTCTTTCTAGTTCTGATAATGTTCTAGCCATCTCAGATCTTGGCTTATAACACAGCAGAGCCATATGGAGAAAGAACAAGGCATGATATTAAAAGACTATTTGTGTGGTAGGCAAAATTAAGCAGAATAATATTGGGCAATTTCTGATGGATCAGGTTTCCTTGGAAAGAATGAAAACTCCCCTTACTCAAGCAATCCTTTCTGAATATTGCCAATTTCAGTTAATAAAGAAATTTCTTTCAAGTGGAGAAAATAAGGACATAGTCTATAAACATGCAAAAAGGGTTAATGCACTACTTTTTCATAAATCTCTTGTTTGTTCTCTCCCTATATATATTTCTGACTTGAGGCCAAGGAGAAGCCAAACACCCCAATACACAAAGGAGGATTTCTAGTTTGGATGCTATTTTTAACATTTGACAAAATGAAATTTATGTGCAGTTTTATTAAGCTAAACAAAAGTTTTTTCCAATTCTCAAATATATTTTCACCTACTTTTCCCAAAGCCTAATAGACCTTTTCATTACTATCATTTCTCTTCCTATTTATACATCCTACTGTCATTTCTCTTTTTATATATCCTCTCTATTTTTAAAATGCCCAATTGCAGTGCTCATTCCTTCATTTCCCAAATTCCACTTCTACCTATAGGCCTAAGTGTACACAGGTATTTGACTTTTCATTATTCCTGCTCATTGCACACGTATTCCTTCCTGTCAGCCATTTGAGATTTCCCTTCTGATAATGGTGAGTCAGTCTGACAACAGAGCCATAGAAACATAGGTGGGGGAAAGGATATGAACTAAATATCTTGTTGAGGGAAACATTTTAATATGCCTACTCCCATCCTTATTTGCTTTGTAACACTCACTAATCTCAAATGGAATTAAAATTGTTATTGTTTGCGGTTTTATTTATCTCATCATTTTTTTATTCTGTTTTAACTTTTTTGAAATACCAATTCTCTGGGAATAGTTAAGCATATGCCTTCTCTTCACCCTGCCCATTTAAACAAAGTATTTCTTCTACAAAATTGTAGTTACTGGGAAGTCTTGCAACATCATTCTGCAGTTGATCAAAATTTTAGTTATGGCCTGACTATGAAAGATACAGGAGGGTTAAATAATAGAGAAACTGACACAGAATAGTTTTTAATACTTATCATTAACCATGCTACGTTTATGTTCTCTATACAGAAGTATTTTTATTATATATGGTGTTAATCTGAAAAACTACAGCTACTTAGAAGGCGAAAGAAATAGGGGGTGGTGTTAAAATTACAGTAACTTTGGAAAAATTTTATACAACATATGATGATACTATTATATAAGGAGAAGGTACTAAGATAATCTATAAAAACTTTTCCCTAAAGATAAACATTTTTATTTTAAACTTTCAAAATATTTAACCACATTTTTTTCTCAAATGACTTATTTTGTAAATGCATTAAATGGAAATCAAAATTACACTGAGTGTTTTTTGGTAACGAAATGTATAAGATCTATGGTATAGTTGGAGATTCTCCTTTATATGAACTAGAATCTAGTGACTAGATGAAAAGAAACATTACTGTGGATGTTAATTTTTTTTTGCTGAATCTTTAAAACATGAACTTGAATAAAGTCTATGAGAAATAATAAAAAGAAAGTATGCAAAATATGCTTATGATGAAAGGGGAAACTTACTGCCAAAGGAAATTATTCTTCTGGCCTCCTGTAATGTTTGTAAGCAACTCATTATTTTCTCTTACAAACCCATATTTTTTCTTTTTTAAAATATGTTTTTATTGGTTTCAGAAAGGAAAGAAAGGTAGAAACATCAATGATGAGAGAGAAACATCCATCAGCTGCCTCCTGCACACCCCCTACTGGGGATCAAGCCCACCAGGCTAGGAATGGAACCATGACCTCCTAGTCAATGCTCAAACACTGAACCATACCAGCCAGGCTAGGCTGGCATTTTTCATATTCAAAACGATCTTGCCTTCATGATACTTTAATAATTCCCTGTGTTGCCAAGTAACACTAAAAAATTCAGCAGTAGAAGCAGTGTAATGGACTGAATAATTATCCATATTTAAAAGATTGTTTTGTTTCTGTCTCTTTGCTCTAACCCCCTATCAATTTGAATTAACAAAAAGTTGAGTGCTTGGCACACGTGCATAATTTCCTTGTTTCCCTCAGAATTTCCAATATAGATCTAAAGTTATGCCCTTTTTCCATAAAGTTGAATAAAAATGTTACATATGGGAAAAATTAAAGGTCTATTTTATTGATTAATGTAATTATGTTAATTTTCTTTGCTTTTTAAGCTGCTGAGTGTCAAATTTTTTTTAGTTTAGTACAGCTTCTTAAATTGCATTTTGACAAATTCCCAGAGCAATAATGGAAGATAACACAGGAAAACAAAAGGTCACACGTGGCCTCAAAGACTGTCTCAGTTGAGCTTACTAAGTACATGGAGAGCATATTGAACACACTCATCAATAGTTGTATCATGACACTTTAATAATTATTTTATTAAATTATATATGGTCTCTTTTAAAATATATATGGTTTAAAATTCTGATTTTGTAATATTGTTAATGGTTTCTATAGGGTAGATTTATTATTTAGAATTCATCAATGGCATGAGAATTATCATCCACATGATATAATCTTTGGACTTTATCACTAACATATCTGCCTTCCTCAGGGAAACACAAAAATACTACACAATACATGACAAGTGTACAGCAATCAACAACTAACAAAGCACTATCTTGTCACATAGGTAGCTATTTTATTTGGGCTTCATAACTCATGGTACTAAAGGTGTAAATATGAATATGCTCCTTGGTGTGTGGTATACAGAGCATATTGGAATGAGAATGCAGAGCCGTACCTTGGTTTAATTCTTAACTCTAAAATTAATTATCTGACAGTATTTGGGTAAATCACTTAATTTATCTAGCTCTGAATTTTCTCATCTGTAAACTTTTACACATGTGTGTATGTAAATATATACAAACACACACACATACATATATATACATACATACATATAAGTACATACACAAAGATATCACCCTGTCTCTGAAAAAGACCAAGACTGAAATAATTTTCTTATCATTCAAGCTTCATTCAGCTCCACATACATTTTTTGTTTTTGTTGAAGACAACACCTTCTGTCAAGTGATCTATGCTAGAAATTTTAGGGTCATTCTTTTCTAATCTAGTCACACTTTCAGGATCCTATGAGTCAACAAATTTTAAATATGCTACTTATGCAAAGCTCTCAATTCTGCTTAGATGTTTGTAAGATTTGAGTCCTTAATACAAAGAATTCCTGTATTTACTATATGTTGAAAATAAGAATAAAAACTGAAGGCTAGCTTCAAATCAACTCAACCACTGATTGGCTGTGTGGAATCTAAAAAAAAAAGTCAAACTCAGAAAAAGAGAGTTGAAAGGTGGTTTCTAGGGGATGGGCTTTAAAATGAATAAGGTCTGAGGACCCACATAATGACTATAGTTGGTAACACTATATTGTATAATTGAAATTTGCCAGTAGAGTAGAACTTAAATATTTTCACACACATAAAAGAAATACGTAAGGTGAAAGATATATCAATTAACTAGATAGGGGTAATCCTTTCACAATATGTACTTTATCAAGTCACTTTAGTGTACACTTTAAATATCTTACAATTTTAGATGACAATTATATCTCAAAAAGCTGAAATAAAAATAAAATCACTGATCATTTTTAATCCAACCTAACCCTAACCTTAGATGCCTGAAAAATGTTAAGGTAAAGCCTCATTGGAGAAAAATAACATAAATCC
Source organism: Myotis lucifugus (assembly GCF_000147115.1). Classification (NCBI taxonomy): domain Eukaryota; kingdom Metazoa; phylum Chordata; class Mammalia; order Chiroptera; family Vespertilionidae; genus Myotis; species Myotis lucifugus. Next base: position 94,462 of record NW_005871159.1, read on the forward strand.
TGAACTTCATTTTATCTCTTTATTATACATCAAATAGTAAAGTTATCATGAAGAAAAATTAATGCCATATATATATACTATATTCGTGAACTGTAAGACCCAGTAATAAAATGATAGCAATTGACTTAAAATTGACTTGTAAATTCAGTACAATCACAATGAAATTCTCAGAAGTTTATTCTGGAAATTGACAAGGTGATTTTAAAATGTATTTGAAAATAAAAATGAACAAAATAGTTAAGACAATCTTGAACAAAATTGCTGAAATCAAACTACCATATTTTGAGACAAGATTGTGGGTTTGATCCCTAGTCAGGGCACATAAAAGAAACAATCAATGAGTCTATATATCGGAACAATAAATCAATGTTTCTCTCTTTCTTGCCCTGTCCTCTCTCTCTAAAAATCCATAAATAAAAATTTTTTAAATAAATAAAAACTTCTAGAATATAAAATTAGTGAATATCTTTAAGAGTTTGGGATAGGCAAATATAACTTTAATAGCACACAAAAAAATCATTGTTACACTAAATTAAAAGTAGAGTGTTCTTTTCATCAAAAAATGCCATTGAGAGAGTGAAAAGGTCTGCCTTCCAATGCAGCTAATCGTTAATCCATAGCTGAGCCTACAAGGAGGGGTCCAAACACTAGTGCTTTCTACCAGAACAGAGCTCTCATCCAAACCCGGAGTCAAGTGTCAGAAGTCATGTGACTCAGATGTGGAGAAATTGACTTAGGCACCTTATTCCTGATAGCAAAGACTCTCTTAGGGCAATTGGCACACTGCATTGTAATGACTGGTACCTCTGCCATCTTGACAAATTTTAAGATCATCCTGGCTTATCTATCATTGTATCCTCAGCACATCAGTGGAGCATGGAACAGGTTCAGAAGTATATATTGAAAAATTAAGAACTACTAGTGTCATTATTTCAGCGTGGAGAGCGACACATCCACATATGTAACTGTATTTTAAAAATGAGATTAAATCAAGTTTGTAAATCCCGTGGTGTGATGTTATATTTTCTGTGCTTTCCTAAATGCCCCAAATGATCAAAGAAATCAGTCAGCACATACATTTGAAAGGGCTCCAAGTAGCTTCTTCAACTTAGCACTTCATTTATATCAGCTGAAAGAGCTTTATCCCTAAGATCTCCCAATGTAAGTATACACATTTACTTCCCCTTTCTCTGATCATGAGTCTTTTTGTCATCCCATGACTTGTTTATTCTACCTCATAAGGAAACCAAGAAGCCAAGTGTAAGAAAATCTAAGTTACATTATAATTCTCTTATAATATGCCCATAAAATAGATTTAAAATTGTAATTAAAAAAAAACAAACAACTAATCTGGAGAAACCAAGATGGCAGCATAGGTAAACACCTGAAATTGCTGCCTCCCACAACCACTTCAAAAATACAAATAAAAGACAAAACAGACATCATCCAGAGCCACAGGAAGGCTGGCTGAGTGGAAATTCTACAACTAGAAGGAAAGAGAAAAGCACACTGAGACTCAGAGGAGGTGCGGAAGTAAAGTGCAGAGGTACGGAGGCGCGCGCAGAAAGGGCTGGCAACTGAGGACGCCGGTGTCTTTTTCAATCGGGAGGGAGTCTCAAGCTTCCAACGGCCCTGACTCCAGTTCTGGGCGAGTCTCTGGGGATCCAGACTCATGCAGGAAGAAACTAGACTGTCTGGCAGCAGGCGGAACTCAAGGGCGGCTTTCTCTCAGAGGTGCTTGCAGTGATTACCGTGGGACACTGAGACGGGACCCTGAGACCCGGGGGGCCTCTTAGGGCAGGGCTGAGGATCAGCCATAGCTGTTTGCTCTGCCCTGTTGATTCCCTGAGATCCTGCCCCACCCAAGCTGTGGGCAGAGGCTTTTGCATATGAATGGGCTGGCCCTTTGAGATCTAAAATTACCTAACAAACTGAAGCTGGGTCAGAGAGACCCAGAACATCCAAAAGAAGGCCCCAGGCCCCACAGCAACTTGCATTGCTTCACAGCTGGGCCTCATCTGGGCACCTCCAAACTCCAAACAAGGAAGAGGAATCTGCAGATCTCTCCATAGCTCCTGCTGGGAAGTCTCAGGCAGAGGCTAAATTAGCACCTCCTTAGAGATCCAAGAGCCCGTGTACCCAGTGGTCAGAGTGGGACCATCCAGATTACAACTCCTCAGATCCATAAGGGACACACTCAGGGGGCAGACTCAGTGAGCACCAAAGCCCCACTGAAGCAAGTCTTGCCCCAGAAGGGTGTCTCCAGCACAGAAGTTCTCCCACTGTAGACACAGCTGATTCTCACAGACAATTGGCCTGGAGGTCAATTCCTCCCAGTGATACCAACAACAATCAAGGCTTAACTACAACAAGACTGTGCACACAACCCACAAAGGGGTGCACCAAGAGTGTCCACCTCAGGTAATTGGGGAGGCTGAGCCACTGGGCCCTATAGCACACCTAGCACACAAAGCCACTCTATCAACACAGGGAAGCAGCCAAAATGCGGAGACAAAGAAACAGATCACAAATGACAGAAATGGAGGAAAGCAAACTACTGGATATTGAGTTCAAAACCGCGGTTATAAGGTTTTTCAAGAATTTTCTAGAAACCACCAATAAATTTAGTGAGACCCTCGAGGATATGAAAAAGGACCAACTAGAAATTAAGCATACACTGACTGAAATAAAGAATAATATACAGAGATCCAACAATAGACAAGAGGATCCCAAGAATCAAGTCAAAGATTTGAAATACGAAGAAGCAAAAAATACCCAACCGGAAAAGCAAAATGAATACAAAAATATGAAGATAGTGTAAGGAGCCTCTGGGACAACTTCAAGCATACCAACATCCAAATTATAGGGGTGCCAGAAGAAGAGAGAGAGCAAGATATTGAAAACCTATTTGAAGAAATAATGACAGAAAACTTCCCCTACCTGGTGAAAGAAATAGACTTACAAGTCCAGGAAGTGCAGAGAACCCCAAACAAAAGGAATTCAAAGAGGACCACACCAAGACACATCATAATTAAAATGCCAAGGGCAAAAGACAAAGAGAATTTTAAAAGCAGCAAGAGAAAAAAAGTCAGTTACCTACAAGGGAGTACCTATACGACTGTCAGTTGATTTCTCAACAGAAACTATGCAGGCCAGAAGGGAGTGGCAAGAAATATTCAAAGTGATGAATAGCAAAAACCTACAACCAAGATTACTTTATCCAGCAAAGCTATCATTCAGAATTGAAGGTCAGATAAAGAGCCTCACAGGTAAGAAAAAGCTAAAGGAGTTCATCACCACCAAACCAGTATTATATGAAAGGCTGAAAGGTATTCTTTAAGAAGAGGAAGAAGGAAAAGGTAAAGATAAAAATTATGAACAACAAATACATATCTATCAACAAGTGTATCTAAAAATTAAGGGAATAAAAAATCTGATGAACAGAGTAAACTGGTGAATGTAATAGAATCGGGGGCATAGAAAGGGAATGGACTGACAATTCTTGGGGGGAAAGGGGTGTGGGGGGTGTGGGAAGAGACTGGACAAAAATCGTACACCTATGGATGAGGACAGTGGGGGGGAGAGGTAAGGGGAGAGGGTGGGGTGGGAACTGGGTGGAGGGGAGCTATGGGGGGAAAAAGAGGAAAAACTGTAATAATCAGAACAATAAAGATTTATTTAAAAAAAACAAAAACAATTAATCCTACTAATTGGTCAGAATGTACTCTGCATTAGTTTTTATTTTCTTAACAACCCCAGTGGTGTAAGGGTCCCAATATTGTGTTTCTGTGCTTGTATATAAATGTGTGCATTTGTGTAAAAGAGAGGAATAGGGGACAGGGAAAGAAAGCACAGAAGGAGAGACTATAGTTCATCAATACTGTAGTTGTATTAGTCTGGGTTTTCCAGAAAAACAGAAGGGGATGGGAGAGAGAGAGAGAGAGAGAGAGAAAGAGAAAGAGAGAGAGAGAGAGAGAAAGAGAAAGAGAAAGAGAGAGAGAGAGAGAGAAAGAGAAAGAGAAAGAGAAAGAGAAAGAGAAAGGAAGGAAGGACTTACTATGAGGAATCATGTGGATCACATGACGATGAAGGATAAGAAGTCCCAAGATAAGCAGTCAGTCAACTATAGACTCAGGAGAGATAATGGTGCAAGTTCCAGTCTGAATCTGAGTCTAAAGGCAGGAGACCCATGCCCCAGCTTGGAGATAGTCAGGAAGAGAGAAAACATTATTTTTCACTCAGCCTTTTAGTCTATTCAGGCCCTCAGTGGATTTGATTAAGTCCACCCACATTGCTTTACTCAGTCTACTGAGTCAGATTCAAATGCTAATGCCTTCTGGACACATCCTCACAGACACATCCTGAAATGATGTATAACCAAATATCTTGGCACCCCTTGGCCCCAATCAAGTTGACACATAAAATCAATCATCACAATAGTTAATACCCATCATTTTTAAAGATCTTTTGGACAATGCCTTTAAGAGCTGCCTTGTTTGGTCAATATCAGAAATAATCAAGCTAACAAATGAGGGGACTCCGGCTCTACTAGAGATTTATATTTGCTTCTTTAGATGATGGAACAGAAAAGAAAGAGCAGAGTAGAGACCAAAACAAGGAGATGGAACATTTGGTACCAAATGGAGTGGTTTCACAAGAAAATCTCCATTATTATTTCCTATGCCAGGGTGGGAAAAAAATTCTGAATAAAACTGTCTACGTGCAGTTTTAAGTTGCTTGATTTGTATATTCTTTGTTACTCATTCCCAGGACCAACTAAAATATACAAGCAGAATCCTTATATTTGTAGTCATTAGCACAGAGAAGTTGGGGAAACAAGACAAATGCTTCCCTCACCCTTATGTGTCTTTCCCACCCCCCGAGTCCCTATGGCACAAAATAAGAAATATAATAAAATGCCAAATACAAAGAAAGTTTTTATGGACATAAAAACTTTATCCAGAAGTAATAAGGGATTTGAGAAATCTTACTTCTGCAATTTTAAGAGCATAGCAAGGAAAACTGAGCCCATCTCCTCTGATCGGTGGCCAGGAAACTTCAGAGAGAGAGAGGGAGAGGGGGGAAGGGGGAGGGGGGGAGAGAGAGAGAGTGAGAAAGAGAAAGAGAGAAACAGCACCTAAAATTTATGTTGTTAGCAAATTTCCAGTATTCAATACAATATTATCAACTATTATCATCATGCTGTACACTAGATCTCTAGACTTCTTTATCCAACATAACTGCAACTGTGTATCCTCTCACCATCTCCATTTACCCCACCTCCCTGCCCTGCATAACCACCATTCTACTCTGTTTCTATATGTTTAACTTTTTTTAGATTCCACATATAAGTGAGATCATGCAGTTTTTCTTTCTGTGTCTGGCTTATTTCACTTACCATATGTCCTCCACCACCTTTTGTAGTGTCACTATAAATATCAAGGACTTAAATTTTTATTTTCTAATTTCCCAAATAAAAACACGGATAAAATGCCAATGGATAAATTAAGCCTCCTATCTTGAATCCCTTGAGCTATTGAGTTTGGGCAGATGAAGAGAAGGGTTGGGAGAACCAATCTAGTTAGATCAGTCAGTTGACTTCATTGATAGGTAAAGAATTAACCAAAAACTTTCACTTTGAGTTACCTGGTAGGACTTTCAGACACTCAAACAATATCCAGTAATCCTGAGTATTCTTTTTTTTTTAAATTAAATCTTTACTGTTCAGATTATTACAGTTGTTCCTCTTTTTTTCCCCCATAGCTCCCCTCCACCCGGTTCCCACCCTACCCTCTGCCTTTACCCCCCCCCACTGTCCTCATCCATAGGTGTATGATTTTTGTCCAGTCTCTTCCCGCACCCCCCACACCCCTCCGCCCCCCCCACCGAGAATAGTCAGTCCACTCCCTTTCTATGCCCCTGATTCTGTTATATTCACCAGTTTATTCTGTTCATCAGATTATTTATTCACTTGATTTTTAGATTTAATCCTGAGTATTCTTTATCAGGGCAAATAGCTATTATGCAAACAAAGATGTTCTAGATGTTATCATTATATTGGATTTCACTCTTGATATAAATCTGGTAAAAATCACCAAAAAAACCCCCACACCCATCAATGAAGCACTGTGGTCACGTACATGTCCCATCTGCAACAAATACTGAAGGATCCTCATGCCCGAAGGACAAACAAGCAGCCTCTTTTTGCCTCTCCAGTGTAGAAGTATGCTCTCCACTTCTCTTGCAGGAAGAACAGGATTTAGAGCAGTGGAGAAGGAGATGAATGTGTTATCAGTGTCTCTGTCTGAGAATTCCTTCCTGTTATTTTGTAAGTGTATTCATCAGCTTCCTCAGATGAGCTCTCAGGCCACAGGACCTACCCCTGCAGCCCAGATTCTTCATGGAGGGGCCCTGTCGTCATCACAGGCTGCCTCGTTCTCACAAAGCTTCCTTCTTTATGTGTGCAACCTACCAAGTGCTCTGGACGGCTCTCTGGAGTTGAGGAAGGAAGTTAAAGTATAACAAGTAAATGCTCTCAATATCTCACTTAAAAAAAGAATGTGGTGGGAATTTTTAAGAAATGTGGGAAAGGTTTTGAAAGTGATAAATTAACGAAAGAGAGAAATTTACAAAGCAACTCTGTTCCATAACCCAATGTTTATAAACATAATCTATCTCCCTTTTCCTGATTTCTCCATCTTCATTTTGATGATGTTTTGACTAGCTGTTTTCCCAAACATAGGGTTCTAAAATTTCCAACATTTTCTAAAGTCAATCCTGAGGTTAAACCAATATAAATTTTTATTTATTGCCACTGATTGCAACCTCCTCGAGCTCCAGGTGAGAGTGTGGGAACACAAAGGAAAGTTGTAGTAAGAAAGAAAAATGTAAAAGAAGCTAGAAGCAAAGAAACTATAAAATCAAATCAAGAATTGAGACAACTTTGTAGTAGTTAAAATACACAAGTAAACTACACTCATATATTTATTATACAAACCTCTAAGGCTTCAGTGAACAATGTTTGGGAATGCATCAATGTATGCAAGATTTTGTATTTATGTGACAGGTTGAAAGCTATTTTAAAACACTAAAGTTGGTTTGTATGTTGCTTGAATCACTACTAATGTTAAAGCAGATAATCAACATTTCAGTGTTATACTAAGATATAGCTGTGACAGAGAATCGTGTGACAAACATCCCTGGTGTTTGGAATAGTGTCATTTCTGCATGCTAGTGCATGACAATAATACTGCTTGAATATTTTTTAAATTCTTCATTTGAGACTAACCAGAAATTAACATATCAAAACAGATATTAACCTGATAAAAGGAAAAATATAATTTATTAAATTATCTGGTTTGCTTGTGGGCATCATTCCTAGACATGGATTCAAATAACTCTGACTCCACAAATACCAAGAGTATTCCCAGAGAATGAAGTATTACTACCCTTTATGACATTTAAAATAATGTTGCTGATGGTCCATTACCAAATACACACATTTACCTAATCTATGTCAAAAGTAACATTTCAGTTCAGAGATTAAAGTATTCATTTTTCAATAAGTGATTCTAGATACCTATCTGTATTTTTTAAAATGGATATGGCCTCTACATCATTTTATACTCAAAAATTAGTTGCACATAAATTAAAGATTTAAATGTGTAAGGCACAAAAGTAGAGCTATTGGAAGAAAAGACAGGGGGAATCTTCGTGACTTCTGAATAGACCAAAACTTCCTAAATCAGACTCAGAAAGACTAGCCACAAAAGAAAAATAATTAATAGGACTGTATTAAACACCATGAAAAAGCAATTCATACAGTTATAGAAGACATCCTAATACATATTTCTGACAAAGTACTCATAACATTCAGAATATACATGGGGACCACACACACACACACACACACACTATAAACTCAAAAGTCCAAACAAAAAAGAGACAACCCAATGAAAAATAGACAACACACTTGAAAACATATTACAAAAAAGAGATTATCTAAATTTTCAGTTAACATTAAAAAGGTTTAACTTTATTAGTGAAATGCAAATTAAAACCTCAATGAACTATCATGACACACCTATAAGAATGCTTAAAATTTAAAAACGTATACCAAATTAGAACTATTGTGGAATAACTCAACAGAAACACACTGCAAGTAGACGGGTAAATAGGTATGATTTTAGCAAACTTCTTGACAGCACGAACTAAACAAAAATATGTATATTAGGTACAATGTGACCTAACGATTCTATTTCTAGATGTTAGATTGTGTCCTATGGAACTGCCAATAGTCAATTATCTGTGATTTATAAAAATGACATGTTCATATATTTCAATACCCCCCAAAAGGTTTCCATATAGTCACATGTTATTTTTAGAATGTGTTCATAACCCCACATGAAACTAAGTGAAGTGTGGTCTATTCATATAGTTGACTATAAAGCAGTGAGAAAATATGATTTAGAACTATACCCAACTAAATGGATGAATCAAACAAAGATACCGTTGGTGAAAGAAGTCAGTCAGTAAAAAGCACGTACTATATGGTTTGGGTTACATAGAGCACAAAAACAGTCAAAACTAATCCAGGTGATAGAAGCAGAGATTGGTTATCACCATTTAAGTAGTGACTGAAAGTGACCAGGAGGATACTCCTGATGTGCAGATGATCTGTTTTTAATCTGGTACTCAGTTCACTCTGAAGTTTTCATGAGCTGTGCATTTATATGTGCAATTTTATGTGATTATACCTCACTAGTTTTTTAAAATAACAAGCGTCTCCCATGCTATAAAGGTACACTTTGAAGATATGTTCAAAAACATTTGCAGAAAGATTTAGCTTATTGGGAAAGTGTGGAGATTACTGAGAATTCTTCACCTGAAGATAATGCTCAAAGTCCCCCTTTGTTTGTGGTACAGAACACAAAGTCACACTCAAAGCAGTGCTGGATGCTGCCGAAGTTATTGGGATGATTCTGAAAGCAGTAGCAATCCCAGAGGGTCAAAAAAGACCCTCCTCGCACTATTTGCTATGGTATGGACATGAGTTGACATATGTGAAGACTGTCCCATTAGATGTGTGCAGATGTAAAGTCCAGGAACAAGTATGTAGAGCACCAGTAATTCATAGGTGCTCAGAAACTTCCGCTTTATGGATTCCGTTACCAAATAAAAGAGTAGTGATTGTACATGTGAAATGATTGAGAAAAGAACAAAGTGCTTTTATAGTATCAATCACCTGCCCATAATGGCCCTTTTCATTTCCGTAGAGGGACCTAATGTAATTTTAGAACAACAGTATTTCATATTAGTGTTCACCATCAGTTTTTACCTTTAGGCTTTGATAAGCTAATGATGCTTGAAGACATTTAATATCTAAGTTGTATAAAAATCTATTTTTACTTTGCTTACATGCATATAAAGTCACATTAATTTATTTGATCTGAATTTACTTCTCTTTGGTAGTTAGGATTAGCAGATTGTTTTTATTCAGACACAGCTCTGCTCCTCAGTGAAATTTAGGGGTACCAGTTATGTTCACAAATATTAATAAAACACTTCTGTAGGCAAAGAAACACTGCTGGCCATATGTCTATAGTCAAAGATGGACGTTGAAACACTACTAAAAATCTTAAAACTACAAATTTATTTAAAATAAATATTAGGCTTAAAAAAAGGAATTAAATTTTCTCTCCATTAAGACTAGGCTTTACATTGCAAGTCTATGCTTGAGCACTAGATTCTGAACTCAAGAATCTATCATTTTTTGAATTCAGTTTGTAGTTGAAAATAGATGGAAATAAGAAATAATGACAATAACAACACCTTTGTATAGTCAATTGATTTGGAAACTGAGTTTCAGAAAGCTAGGTAATTTATCCAAGATCATACATTTAGCACAAAGCAGGGCTAAAGAATAAATTTCAGAATTGTTTGCTTAGAATGCTTTCTTCTATACTAAGACTCCATTTTCACTACAACTTGGCAAAAATATTTTTTTCTAATTTAATTTGAATGGGAAAAAAATAGCAAGGCAAGGGACATTTTACCTAAAGAAGAGAAACTGTATACCTAACAAAGAATCAGTTTACAGGGTCTCTATGTAATATTAATAAAAGATATGTAAAATGAGGGACAGTTACTTGAGAACCAATGCCATGGAGTCATGGTTTTGTGCCTGGATTTATTCCAGGGTTCAAGTCCTTAGGCCTCCACATCCCACATAAGTCAGAGGAACACAGGCTGTTCTTATACAGTGAAACTTGCACATTAGTCCTACTCAGTCAGAAGGAGTGGGAGGGAAATACCAGGACAAAAAATAAATAAGGGGGAAGTCTGATGGGAAAGACTTAATTTTATAATCTCAGAGATTCTAGAGCAGTCTACTGAGTAGGTGATGCTAAATTTATACTGCATATGTCTCATTCCTTTAACTTAAAGACTGACCCCTAAAGAGGTCATATGAAATTAGAAAATATATTTGCATCTAGTTTATATCTATGTTGACGTAGATATCTAAAATACTTATCATCTGATTTCACTTCTGTGTGGAATCCAAAGAACAGAAAAATGAACAAACAAAATTGAAACAGATTCATAAATACAAAGAACAGACTGATAGATGAAACGGGATTTGGGAGACTGGGTGAAAAAAATTAAAAGGATTATGAAGTACAGATTGGTAAATCCAGATATCAAGCTATATTACCAAGCCACAGTTCTCAAAACTGCCTGGTATTGGCACAGAACAAACATATAGACCAATGGAAGAGAACAGAAAACCCAGAAATCAACCCAAGCCATTATGCTCAATTAACATATTGTATGCGGGCCGTTTTTGCTTAATTTTTTGCGCAAATGGCAACATTCAGTAAAATTACGATAACTTTAGTTTTACATATTTTTTTTCAATGAAACATTTTGTGATTTACTATAAAATGTATACTGAATTATTTTTCTTAAATTTTAAACAGACAAATACTGGAAAACTCACTGGAAAATTGTGTTTACCAGTCAACGTAAAACATATAAATACATTTTCCGCATCTTAATATTTGACAAAGGAGGCAAGAGCATACAATGAATTCAAGACAGTCTCTTCAATAAATGGTGCTGGGAAATTTGGTCAGATACATGCAAAAGAATGAAACTAGATCACCAACTTACACCATACACAAAAACAAACTCAAAATGGCTAAAGGACTTAAATGTATGACGGGAAACCATAAAAATACTAGAAGACTCCACAGGCAAAAAAATTGCAGACATATGTTGTAGCAATATCTTTACCGACACAGCTCCTAGGGATATGGAAACTAAGGAGAAAATAAACAAATGGGACTACATCCAAATAAAAAGCTTCTGCACAGCAAAAGAAACCATCAACAAAACAACAAGAAAGCCCACTACATGGGAAAACAAACATTTTCCAATGATATTTCAGATAAGAGTTTAATCTCCAAAATTTACAGAGAACTCATACAACTTAAGAAATGGAAGATAAATGATCCATTCAAAAATGGGCAAAGGACCTAAATAGATACTTTTCAAAAGAGGATATACAGAAAGCCAAAAGACATATGAAAACATACTCAAAGTCATTAATCATCCGAGAGATGCAAATCATAACAATGAGGTACCATCTCACACCTGTCAGAATGGCTATCATCAACAAATCAACAAACAATAAGTGCTGGTGAAGATGTGGAGAAAAAGGAACCCTTCTTCACTGCTGGTGGGAATGCAGACTGGTGCAGCCACTATGGAAGACAGTATGGAGTTTCCTCAAAAAGTTAAAAATGCTACTCCCATTTGACCCAGTAATCCCAGTTCTAGGACTATATCCCAAGAAACCAGAAACACCAATCAGAAAGGATATATGCATCCCTATGTTCATAGCAGCACAATTTACCATAGCTAAGATTTGGAAACAACCTAAGTGCCCATCAGCAGATGAGTGAATTAAAAAACTGTGGTACATCTACAAAATGGAATACTATGCCGCTATAAAAAAGAAGGAACTTTTACCATTTGCAACAGCATGGATGGAACTGGAGAGCATTATGCTAAGAGAAATAAGCCAGTTGGAGAAAGATAAATATCACATGATCTCACTCATATCTACACTAATAAAAGACAAAGATGCTAACTGACCGTACCTTCGCTACACCCACCAGCCAATCAGAAGAGTATGCAAATTAACCCAACAAAGATGGTGGTTAATTTGCATATACAGGCACCCAGCAAAGACTGAAGATAGTGTAGAAGGAAGCCAAGCACTGCAGAAGGGAGCCAAGTGGCGGAGGAGGGAACAAATCAGAGGTAGCAGAGACAAGGGAGCTGAGGCAGTGGACACGGGAGGGAGTGAGGCAGCGGACACAGGAGGCAGGCAAAGCAGAGGACATGGGAGGGAGCCGAGGTGGCAGGGAAGGGAGGGAGCCAAGGTGGCAGGGAAGGGAGGGAGCCGAGGTGGCGGAGACGGGAGGGAGCCGAGGCGACTGGGAAGGGAGGGAGCCGAGGCAGCGGGAAAGGGAGGGAGCAAAACCCGCCTCCAGCTTCGCTCCCTTCTCTGCTTTGCTCTGGCCTCAGGAAGCCCTGTTCTTGCAGGAATAGGCCCGAGGAAGCCCTATTCTTGCAGGAATCTTCCTGCAACAGGCCTCTAGTGTGGGATATAATGATCAACATAATTTTGATGAACAAGGATAGATCTAGAGACAAATGGTAGGGAAGGGGGGTTAGAGATCAACCAAAGACTTGTATGCATGCATATTAGTTTAACCAATGGACACAGACACTGGGGTGGTGGAGGCTTGCCCAGGGTGGGAATGGCTGGGAGTGGGGGGTCAAGCGGGAAAAAAAGGAGACATATGTAAAAGACAATAAATAAAAATAAATAAAAGTAAAAAAAGAAGAAGTACAGATTGGTAGTTACAGAATAGTTATGGGGATGTAAAGTACAGCGTAGGGAATATAGTCAATCTACACTAATAAAATACAAAGATGCTAATTGACTGTACCTTCGCTACGCTCATCAGCCAATCAGAAGAGTATGCAAATTAACCCAACAAAGATGGTCATTAAATTTGCATGCTGCAGGCAGATCCCTCTGCACCGCCCTGCACGGGTGGCAGCGCGATCCCCAGCCGCTGCCTGCCCCAGCGTGGGATCTGGGCCTGCCATGTGCGGCCCGGGGTGGAGGGCGGGCGGCAGGCAGCGAGATCCCGTGCGGCTGCCCGCCCCAGCGCGGGATCCGGGCTTGCCGTGTGCGACCGGAGGAGACAGGGCAGGCACCATGGGATCGGGCATGCCATCTGCCACCAGCAGGTGGTTATCTCCCGAGGGGTCCTAGACTGTGAGAGGGCACAAGTTGGGCTGAGAGACACGCCCCACCCCTGCCAGTGCACAAATTTTTGTGCACCGGGCTCCTAGTAATATTATAATAACTATATATGGTGCCAGGTGAGTACTGGAAATATTGGGGGAACACTTTATAAAGTACATTACTGTCTAACCACTATAATATACACGTGAAACTAATACTAAATAATACAGAATATGAATTTTAATTGAAATATTATGTCTATATATATAAAAGGCTAAGTGTCCATCCTTCCCTCTGACTGGGAGCTATGACACGCACTGACCATCAGTGGGCAGATGCTCAACACAGGAGCTGCCATGACGTGCACTGGCCATTTAAAAATAACTGGCACCACGGACCTGGTGCTGACAAACCAACACTCAGCATCCCTCAAGTGGGACACAGGCACTGCCACCACCCCGGTGCAATACCCCACCAAATCGCAGCCAATACTGCCAAGACTCCATGGCACAAAATCCAACCCACAGCCCAGCCCAGCCCAAAAACGGTCACTGTGGGTGCCAGGAGGGATTTAGGTGCCCGAATAGATTAGAAGTTAAGGTCACTAAATTTAGAAATCAAGAACCATGAGGCTGGCCTATTAGTAGAGTTATCTGCATGAACATTCAACTTTCCCAGAATCCTAGCAGGAATTGGATAGAGAAAAAGATTGTGAGCAGGTACCAAAGTATTAGATAAATGTTAAGAAATGACCAAGAAGTCAGCATGTGACTGAGATAAGGACAGGTAAAGGGCAGTCTGGTATCTGTCTCAGAGGAAAAAATATGCTTTTCCTTGAGAGTACTGGAGAAACCAAAATAATACTAAGCCTTTACCCATACCATCCTTCCCCATTGCTACCTTCACAGCTCTGTGATTTCAGCTGCCACCAGAAATCAGTCAGGTTCAATTAAATCAGTGAGATAGAGCAAGCATCCTGTGCAGAGGTTGAAAGATATGGGAGAGTTCCTAAGATCGCAGTGGAAAGAAGGTGAAGTCAGGGTAAGAGATGAAGTGAGGAGGTACCTTCTGTTCTATGCTCACCTAAGTGTGGCATGCTTGAGATTGATGGTCTCAGCCATCCCTCCTTTGGCACAATTTTTTAAAAATATATTTGTATTGATTTCAGAGAGGAAGGGAGAGGGAGAGAGAGATAGAAACATCAATAATGAGAGAGAATCATTGATCGGCTGCCTCCTGCACACCCCCTACTGGGGACCGATTCCACAACCTGGGCAAGTGCCCTTGACCAGAAATTGAACCTAGGACCCTTCACTCTGCAGGCCAATGCTCTATCCACTGAGCCAAACCGGCTAGGGCTCACGGCACAAGTTATTTTGATATAGAACTGCTTGAATATCCCAAGGGCTGCAGCATAGGAACATTTCTGAAATTTCAGAAGCTGGCATGAAAAACTGAAGATGGAAGGTATGTCCTGGGATAAGCAAGACTGTCAGACAGTGTGTGGATAGGTAGTGAAGGCCCTGATTTGGACACAGGTGGACCCCTGATATCCAGAGCAGCATGTAAAATCTGGTTGCATATGATGATTTTCAAACAGGCTAACCATACTCTGGGAAAAAACACATGGAGAATCGGCTGAATGAAGAAATGGAGCTTCATGATTAGGAGGACATTTGAAATCTGAACACAGGAAAACTTTTTGTGTTATAGCTATAACAAGAAAGTATGGCTTTGCAAATCAGTACAGCAGTATCTATCTATCTATCTATCATCTATCTATCTATCTATCTATCTATCATCAGGCTAATATGCAAAGTGTCCCCTCGGGAGTTCAATAGGGAGACCAGGAGTTAGATCACTCACTATGACGTGCACTGACCACTAGGGTGTGGCACTGAATGAAGGAAAGCCCTGGCTGGCAGCCAGCAGCCAGGGAAGGAAGGCCCCAGCCAGCAGCTGGAAGGCCCTGATCAGTCCTGATTGCCAGCCAGGCCTAGGGACCCTACCTATGCATAAATTTCATGCACCAGTCCTCGTGTGTGTGTGTGTGTGTGTGTGTATAAAATTCATATGCTCTATATCTTGCTATGTCTGGATAGATTTATAGATATTTAAGTGAGGATTTGAACATTATTCAGAACACTCATGTGTGCAGGAATTATAGTATTTTTATTGAATCAAACTTCATCTGATTCTGAGGTCTCATGCCTCTCACATAGTGGGCAATCGAGTCTTGGACTTCGGGATTCTTTAGTCCCACCCCCATTCCCAACTTGGTCTTCAGTCCATGCCAATTACATGCGATTCCTTTTGCCCAGGTTTGTCCCTCAGTACCATTTGTTAGTGTGGTTTGGAGTCTACAATCCCTTAAAGCAGCACAAGACCAGCAGCTTGTGTAGTCTACTAAGTGTACAAGGCTCCGGTTGGTAAGCACATTTGGGGACCATGGGAGGGGCAAGATCGCTGTCACTCTTGTGCCTCTGGACTCTCATACTCTGAGAAAAATTTATCTTCTCATTTCTTTGCATTTCACATGTCTTCTCTTCAGTTAGCAACTCAACACAAACACACTCTGAAAAGTGCAGAGTTCTGCCAAACAAAGCTAGAAATTCAGATTTCCTAAGGCAAGGTTTGCATTTCATTTTACATGGCAAGACTCTACTAAGGCAAGGGGTCTCTAAGAATTGGCTATAGTCAGATGAAGGGAGGAGATGTGAGAATACAGAACTAAGTAGCCTGAATGAAATTGTGAATAGACTACTTGTTACATGCAAGGCCACAAATATGAAACATATTTTGTAT
>NW_005871159.1:110693-213383 GCF_000147115.1 Myotis lucifugus
TCCAAAATTTGTCTATATGCCTTGATAACCTAGATTTTCTTCTCTTTCCATGATTATATTACATTTATCCCTTGCTGCTCTTGTTAGTGTTGTTAATGTTGTATTTGTTTGGGTTTGGCTTGGTTTAAATTGGATGTTTTTGTTTGTTTGTTTGTTTTTGTGTGTTTTTTTTAATCTGACTCAGCCCTGTGTTAGCTCTTAGAATCAGTTAGGATTTGTTTTTTGGGGGGCAGAGGGAAAATAATTTATGTGCATTGTTGAGAATTCCTTTTATCGAAAGAGCTCCTATTTGAAGTTTTGCGTCCAGCACACACTGTGGAAACCCTGAATCTAAGATCTAGTCAGAAGTGGCAAGGTGGCTCTGGGCGCTGACTGTCCTCTGGGCCCTCTGAAGCTTGAAGGTGACTGAAGTTGCAGCCACTCTGGCTTCTGAAGGAGACCAATCTCCAAGTTAAAGAGGCCCTAACTTCTTTTTGAAACAATGTTAGTCACCCATCCCCTTGGCTACAGCCATACGTTATTTTACAATGCAACTATTTTTATTACCCATTCTCATGCAGAGCTTTTAAAAGCAGGCTAAATTTTTTAATAGTAAACCCTCCTATGCCTAAATGTAATTTTTATGTGTGTGTTAATCCTCACCCAAGGGTATTTTTCCATTGATTTTTAGAGAGAGTGGAAGGGAAGGGGAGAGACACAGAGAGAGACACACACACACATCGACTGCCTCCCGCATGGGCCCAACCACGGCAGGGGATCGAGCCCATGAGCCAGGGCCCTTCAGCCCATGGGCCGATGCTCTATCCACTGAGCCAAACTGGCCAGGGCCTAATTGTAATTTTTAAAGATACAAAACTGACAGTGTTTGCTTAGTAACCAGATATCAGCTTACATCCTTGAAAGTTCCTTGAGTTACATAGATTAGAATGACTTTGTGTCCTTTTTAAATAGAACACCTATCCTTCTGTTCCCAATAGAAGGTTATAGAAAAAGAGACAAAGGTTAGAGTAACAGGATTCTGCTGAGGGTCCTTTAAGTGCTGCTTCAATTTACCAAGTCCCTTTAACATGACATTTCACAGTTCCTTTAACAATTATAAGCACATTTCTATGTATATTATATATTTTGCACAAAGCCTCGTTTTAGGGACAATGTATATGAGACTGAAATGGTGGCACATTTAACCAATGAATTTCAAAATAAATTACCTTAGGGAGAAATATATTAAACGTAAGTAAAAACTCAAGGTTTGGGATAAATTTTTGTTGCAGAGCTTTTATTAAGAGCTGCTCGAAGTAACCTGCCAGCCTAATGCAAGGTATCTTCCTTGTCAAAAGGATAAAGCCAGGTCTATGTGTATAATGTTAGTATTCAAAACTGGTATTGTTTGATTCATGGCCTCCAAGTAAAGAAAATCCATTTACTGCAACTCTGATAAGCAGGTAGTGAATCTGTATAATGCCATTCAGATTTCTCAAAGTACAAATTTAAGATAAAAGAGTTATGCCCTAACCCAGTGGTCGGCAAACCGCGGCTCGCGAGCCACATGCGGCTCTTTGGCCCCTTGAGTGTGGCTCTTCCACAAAATACCACATGTGGGCGTGCAGGTACAGTGTGATTGAAACTTTGTGGCCCATGTGCAGAAGTTGGTTTTCGGAAAGGAGATAGACCAGTGGTTCCCAAACTTATTTGGCCTACCGCCCCCTTTCCAGAAAAAATATTACTCAGCGCCCCCTGGAAATTAACTTTTTAAAAATTTTAATAGCAATTAAACAGAAAGATATATGTGTTAATGTTTCTACCTTGGCTCTCAAAAGAAATTTCAATCGTTGTACTGTTGATATTTGGCTCTGTTGACTAATGAGTTGGCTGACCACTACAAAAAAAGTTAAAACAAATGCACCTGTGGCCATCACTGCCCCCCTGGATCGCTGCAGCGCCCACCAGGGGGCGGTAGTGCCCACTTTGGGAATCACTGAGATAGAGGAAACAAGTATACAAGACGAGTGTGGATGGGAGAGTTGGAAGGGGTTGACCTCAGCGAACGTACCTCAATCAGATTGAGGATGTTTTTAGCAAAGGAGTACCCTAATTAAGTAAATAACAATGTACCTACCTATATAGTTTAAGTTTAAAAAATTTGGCTCTCAAAAGAAATTTCAATCGTTGTACTGTTGATATTTGGCTCTGTTGACTAATGAGTTGGCTGACCACTGCCCTAACCAGTTTGGCTCAGTAGATAGAGCGTCGGCCTGCGGCCTGAAAGGTCCCAGGTTCGATTCCTGTCAAGGGCATGTACCTTGGTTGGGGGCACATCCCCAGTAGGAGGTGTGCAGGAAGCAGCTGATCAATGTTTCTCTCTCATCGATGTTTCTTACTCTCTATCCCTCTCCCTTCCTCTCTGTAAAAAACAAATAAATATATTTTTTAAAAAAGATACAAGAGTTAGTCTTATAGAATTCAAGTCTAATTATTTTCTTTATCATTTAATTATTTATTTATTGTTGTCACTATTACCGATGTCCCCATTTTCTGCCCCTTTACCCATCTCCATCCAGCCCCCACCCGCGTCCCTCTGGCTATCACCACACTGTTATCTGTGTGCATGGGCTATGTACAGTTCTTTGGCTAATCCCTTCACCTTCTTTCATCCAGTCCCCCTGCCATCCCCCTCCCCCCTGACCTCTGCCAGTCTGTTCCATGAATTCATGCCTCTGGTTCTATTTTGTTTGTCAGTTTATTTTGTTCATTAGATTCCACATAAAAGTGAGATCATATAGTATTTGTCTTTTTCTGTCTAATAATCTCCAGGTCCATCCATGCTGTCGCAAAAAGTAAGATTTCCTTTTTTACAGCTGTGTTGTGGAACAGTGATTTAAAAGCTTTTTAATAAAGATGTATTTCACCATAAAACTTAAACTTAAGAGCCACTCTTTCCTTTTTGAAGCATTCTACTTACAAAATTGAACAGATCTTTCTTAGTTCTTCACGACTATATGTAATGATGTGATCCATAGATATCATTTTATTTTTTCATATATTGTGCACTTACAGAGACTACTTTTAGGCCATGAAATGTATATTAAGGGTAAGAAGTGTCACTTGTGTGATTAGTTCAAACTACATAAATGGTTGTGCCTTCATGAATTTGTCTCCATTAACACCTATATCTATCTACACTTTGAGGTCTTTCACTTAAATAAAATTTTGGTCAAACTCTATTTTCACTCTCATGTGAATGCTAATAAGCTAATATGTATTACCAGTTTTATGACAAGACAAGTAGCTATACTTGAAATTGAAATTTTTAATCAAGCAAGAGAAGTTATTAGCAGATAGAATCAGCATTCTTATACATGTAGGATTTTGAAAGTTTTGGAATCAGAGATTTCTTGTTCATAAGAGTTTATTCCATACTACAGAATTTGTGCTAGGCAATATACTTTACCCAGTCTAAAAATCTACCTCTCACATCTGTCCTCTATTTTATGATAATTCCATTGATTCTTGAAATGTTGTACCTTAGCAACCACCTCATAAAAGTGTTAATACCTGTTATTGTTAGCATTTGAAAAACTTCATTGGGAACATTTTTGAACAAATAAGAACAGTGAACAAATATAAATGAAAATAAAATATACAAACTTTAGAAAAGAATGAAGATGAAGAGGTCTCTGAAGGAAAATGATATTAAATATCAAATTTTGATTAGCTCCAAATTTTGCCTCAGATAACTTCTTTTGACATTATCCAAGTCTTCTAAATTGATAGCTGTAAACTGTACTAGCTAAGCAAGTTTTAAAAATTTAGAGTCTTCTTTGTTCTCTATGACTGTTATTCACAGTACTGATATCAGGGAGTTGAATTTGTTCCCATATTTTCCAACAATATTCACACAATTACTGAATTTTCCTTGAAAAGTTATATACTTAAGTGACGGACTTTTGAAGCACTTCATGAATTTTAAGATAAAGAGTGATGTGAAATAGCACAACTTGGTTTGGCGTGTGCCTTTTCATGGGGCTACCTTTTCTTATCAATAAAAGGGCCAGACACAGCATAGTACAGAGAGGAAAATAAGTGTACTGTGGAAACAGAGAATGCTGTCTCCCTTAAAAGGTAGATATGAAGTGGGAAGAGAGATAAAAAAAGAGTTGTGTTTTGAAAGTTTCCTTATTAAAGCAAATACCCCACATATTAGAGGAGGAAGGAGCTCGACAAACTAGGAAAGATGGTAAATGAAGCTGAGCCTGGTTTCTGAATTGATCTGCCTCTAGGAAGTGACTTCATCAAAAAGCAAGAGAGCCATCACCCTAGGTCTCAGGAATGATGGTATGCTGTCAAAGTGCAGAGGCCTGGATATGGAATCAACACAGAAAGAGGAGGCATGCATCCACAGGACTATGCAGAACTGGACATGTCAATAAGAAACATGGCAAGAGTATGTTGATCTCATCCTGTTGTATTATGTGTGGCTTTAGAAGAGTAATGTGTGGGTAAGAAGTAAGCCCCTGAGTTCCTTGGGAAATTGAAAATGTGTGTAAGAAGGGAAGGTCAGTATTTGAAGACCACAATCTCTGGTGAATGCCCCTCACCTCCTTCCCTTAACCTGTTGAATCACATTATTCCTTCAAAATACTTCCCCGCCATACTGATTTTAGAAATCATATCTTTTACCTCAGGTCTCTGAATGACCTTTTCTCTTAATAATAAATGTCCATATATAAATAAGACTGTTACATTTTCTGTTTATTAGCCATTTCAGATAACTAAAAAACAAGTAATTAAATACTTCTATCACAAATACACTAAAAACCGCCAATCTGAAATTAACAAGGAAATATTTTATTTTGTTTTTAACAGACATATCACATGTTTTCTTTTGTTTATCCTCTTTCCCATTTGGCCAATCATGGTCCTCTACTTGAATGTCTTTTAGAGTAACTTTTAGATACACTCAGGAAATATTACCGCTAGACAAAAGTAATTTACAGAAGGTACCTTGGAGACTCATAATGTGACAGTAAGAACTCAATGCTATTCTTGCAAAGACTCTGTAAAACTCCAATATATGGGGCATAAAATCTTTGGAATAGAATTTCAAAATCTTTTCAACCTCTACTCCTGAGAAATAGCTTCCTACATTTGACCACAACTCCTGCATTCTCAACTCTGTTGAGACACTTAATGAAAAGGGTGCTGATTCTTTACACCCAGTGTCTGAGCAGAAGAAATGGAAAGGGCTATCAGGACAGGACTCCATAGCTGCACTGATAGCCCACTTTAAGCCAATGAAAAAGCATATCTATCTAGCACAGGAACAGCAAACTCAAGCACAGCAAGCCAACACCACTTTGTGCTTCCATCTCAGTGCTCATCAGTAGCACCAGCCCTGGCCACAGAAGCTATGTCAAAACAGCCACACAGATAGCCACCATAACCTGATGATGAAGACTACCCAATTAAAGTCCATGGGTCCTCTTAGAATAGCTTGTTTGTAGAAACTGTGGTTCAGTCTTAATTTCACAGGGCGCTCTCTAGGATGCTAACTCACCAGAAAGCTTAGCCATCTCTGGATTCTACATTTGGGGCTTTTTTATCTGACTTTAATCTCTTGGCAGCGATTCTTACTCCTAGCTCATACCCATTTCCATATGCTTCCAGCACAGATTGTGTATTCCACCTTTGAGAGAAACAGCTTATATATTCAAAATGTCTAAATATAACACTTAATGTTTATTATAAAAAGGGGGAATGACCCTTTGTGATCTACTAATATATCCATGATTTATTCTTAAGTTTACTTATTTCTTTAGGGTAGGATTTTCTTTCGTGTTTAAGATATCTCTGGATCTTTCTTCTTTACAAAGATATTTTTTACAGTGTAATTTCATTTAGTCTTAATAGGAGAATTTTAAAATACCTTTTTTATCTTTTTAACATTGCTTGTGCCTTTGGACAAGCTTCAGAAACCAAGTTTAGAGAAAGAAGTCTTGTTTTCATATGTATATAAAATAAATCTATGTTATGTTTCCATAACTAATATAACATTATGTCCCTAGACATTCCCATATTGAAATCCAAGGAGATTTTGAAATAAAAGACTCTTAGAAGCCACAATTCCTGTTGTATCAGCTGCATTCCCTCACCATATCAGTCAAACAAACCTAGCTCAGAGAACACTTTCCACAAATGGTTTTTATGTTATATTTCACTAGACTCATTCAACTCTTCAATCCTATTCCTTTCCCATTATTCTACTGATTAATTCATATCTTCTGATGACAAAGAACATTTTTCAAATTCAAAACTTACTATAAAGCTACAGTAATACAGACAGTGTCGTGTTGGCAAAATAGACCAATGGAACACAATAGAGTGCCCATAGTAAGCCCCACAAATATAATTAACCCCTCTTTGACAAAGGAGCTAAGACCATACAATGGAGTCAAGGTATACTCTTGTACAAATAGTGCTGGAACAATTGGACATCCACAGGCAAAGCAAGAACTTGGATATAGACTTTACATCCTTCAAAAAAATAGCTCAAAATGGATCACAGATGTAAATGTAAAACACAAAACTATAAAACTCCTAGATTACATAGGTGAAAACATATGATACAACATAGACACAATCCATGAAAGAAATAGTTGAAAACTGAATTTTATTCACTGGAAAACTTCTCAGTTAAAGACAACATCAAGATAATTAAAAGACAAGCCACAGACTGGGAGGAAATATTTGCAAAAGATTCACCTCATAAAGGATTATTAATCCAAAATATAAAGAACACTTAAAAATCAGTAAGAATATGAACAGCTAGGTTGCTGCTAATCACTACTGTGAATTTTTAGGACAGCTAACAAGAAACAAAGTATTTTGTTCAGGTCCTCTGCCTATCTTTTTAAACTGGATTGCTTGTTTGTTTGGTATTGAATTGTATGAATTCTTTATATATATACTAGAGGCCTGATGCACGAAATTCGTGCATGGGGGGCGTACCCTCAGCCCAGCCTTCACCCTCTCCAATCCGGGACCCCTCGGGGGATGTCTGATCCTGGGGATCGGGCCTAAACCGGCAGTCAGACATCCCTCTTACAATCCGGGACCACTGGCTCCTAACTGCTCACCTGCCTGCCTGCCTAACTGCTCCCACTGCTGGCCTGGTCACCCCAAACTGCCCCCCTTGCCAGCCAGGTTGCCCCCAACTTCCCTCCCACCAGCCTGGTCACCCCTAACTGCCTCCCCCGCCAGCCTGGTTGCCTCTTACTGCCCCCCCGTGCTGGCCTGGTCACCCCCAACTGCCCCTTTGCCAGCCTAGTCGCCCCTCACTGCCCCCCTCTGCTGGCCTGGTCGCCCCACACAGCCTGCCTGTCTGTCGTTTGGTTGGCCCTCACTAACCCCTCTGCTGGCCTGATTGCCCCACACAGCCTGTTCACCCCATGCAGCCTGTTCGGTCGTCCGTTCGGTTGTTTCAGTTGCAATGGCCACTTAGGCTTTTATATATATAGATTGGATATTTACCTCTTGTTGGAGTTATTGTTTGCAAATATCTTCTCCCATTTGGTTGATTGCCTTCTTGTTTTGTTGGCGGTTTCCTTTCATGATGGCCAACAGATACATGGAAAGTTGCTAAATGTCATTAGCTATTAGAGAAATTCAAATCAAAACTATAATGAGATACCACCTCATACCTCTTAGAATGACTATTATCAACAAGACAGGTAATAACATGTGTTGGAGATGCTGTGGAGAAAAGGGAACCCTTCTTCACTACTGGTGGGAATATAAACTAGTACAGTCACTATGTAAAATAGCATGGAGGTTCCTCGAAAAATTAATAATGGAATTACCATATGATCCAGTAACCCCTCTTCTGGGTATCTATCCAAAAAGTTTGAAAACAATTTGCGAAGATATATGTACCTCTATATTCACTGAAGCATTCTTCATGGTGGCCAAGGCATGGAAACAACCAAAGTGTCCTTCGATAGAGGACTGGGTAAAGAAGATGTAGTGCATATATACAATGGAATACTAACCAACCATAAGGAAAGATAACATGCTAGCATTTGCAACAACATGGATGGACCTTGAGAATATCATACTAAGGGAAATCAGTCAGAAAAAGCTAAGAATATGATTTCACTCATATGTAGGATGTCAAACTGAAACTCATAGACCTGAACAAGAGTATGGTGGTTACCAGAGGGAAGGGGGTAAGAGGGATAGTAAAGGAGACCAAATATATGGTGACAGAAGATGATTTGACTTTGGGTGGTGGGCACACAATGCCATGTGAAGATCATGTGTCCTGGACATGTACACTTGAAACCTGTATGATCCTATCAACAAATGCAACCCCAATAAATTTAATTTTAAAAAGAAAACTAAAGAAACAAATTATTTTGACATTGCCAGGAAATCATGTAAGGCAAAGTAAGAATAAGTGATTCCAGGACCCTTGTATCACATATGTATTAAAAGGAGGATTACTTTTTAATCTTAGATTCTAATTTGATTTTGTGGAAATGAAAAGCTTAACAGGCCATGTTGCGGATGTATAAAAATTCACACGCCTTCTTCAGGTACCCAAGCAAGGACTATTAAAAATACATTAGGCTTTATTTTTCTATCTGAGGTTTCTGTGTGATTACATATATTTTTCCTCAACCTGTAAGGAGAAACAGGTTGTTAAGTTTGATAGAGCCAACACAAAGTCAAGTAACAACAGGAAGTGTTTACTCAACTATCATTAGCTGAACAGCTCTAAGATGAGGAGTTAAAGGCCTTGATTTAGAGAGCACTATCTGGCATCACAAACTTAAATGTTACCAAAGTGCATGTTTTGATTCATGGTGAGCTAAGAAGAGAAGTGATTTTATGCCCTGAGAAAACAAATACTTCCCCCCACCTTCTTTCTAGTATTTAGCCTCAACTTGCCCTGATTTAGGTGTCTATTAAAAACCCAATTTAAACTTGTTGGTTGGAAAACTTATTCTGAAGCTGAGTCAGACTTTAGATATATAACAAAACAAAACAAAACAAAACAAAAACACATCTTTTCCTTATTGAGAAATCTTCACCTATTCTGAACAACACAGTATTCATGATAGCTTTTTTTCCTGCTTTTAAATATGCTTTTCTTTTCAACCAATATATTCTTTATTAAAATATTTATTGATTTCAGACAG
The DNA here is from genome assembly GCF_000147115.1 of Myotis lucifugus. Classification (NCBI taxonomy): domain Eukaryota; kingdom Metazoa; phylum Chordata; class Mammalia; order Chiroptera; family Vespertilionidae; genus Myotis; species Myotis lucifugus. Next base: position 119,891 of record NW_005871159.1, read on the forward strand.
GAAAAGAGAGAGGCAGAGAGAGAAACAATAACGAGAATCATTGATTGGCTGTCTCCTGCACCCACCCTACAACCCAGGTATGTGACCTGATCAGGAATCGAACCATGATTTCCTGGTTCATGGGTCAACACTCAGAGACTGAGCCACACTAGCTGGGCTCAACCAATATATTCTTAATTATTTTAATGAAATCCACTAAGTATTTAAAAATTGTCTTATTGAGGTGTTTTTTATAATGATGATGAATTATTTAGTGTTCATATTCCCTATAAGCCCAGTATTTAACCATTTTACATGGACTTAAATTTGTTCCTTTAAAAGTGTTTGAAATGGAGCCCTAGCAGGTTTGGCTCAGTTGATAGAGCATAGACCTGTGGACCAAAGGGTCCAGGATTCAATTCTGGTCTAGGGCACGTACCTTGGTTGCAGGCTCCTCCCCGGCCTGGGCCCTTGTTGGGGCTCGTGCAGAAGGCAACCAATCGATGTATCTCTCTCACATTGATATTTCTCTCTGTCTTTCCCTGTCTCTTCCACTCTCTCTAAAAATCAATGGAAAAATATACTCAGGTGAGGATTTAAAACAAAAAAAGTGTTTGAAATGCCAGTGAGTTGTTGATCCAGCTCTTGGCACCAGGTATGACTGCAGAGATCTCAATGTCCTTCCGCTTCTACTGCCAAAGAATGATCTAAGCAATTTGATGCCATCATTTGGCTCTGGGGGCAGCTAATATGGTACCCTCGGTACACTGCTGCTTACTTCCACTTCTGCTTAGCACACATTTAACATCAGCCTAGATAATAATTGCTGGTCTTCTCCATTCTGCATATTCTGACTATCATTTAACTAGTAGTACTAATCAATAAAGAGAAAATTGAAAACAACATAATGTAATTAACTTTCAGCAATCCTATCTAATAAAGAGAATATGCTAATTGGCCATCAGGCCCTCACAAGATGGCAGCGCCCACAGCTAATAGAAGGAATATGCTAATTGACCGTCACACCCTCACAAGATGGTGGCACCCAGTCCCCTCAGCCCCGCCAGGGGGCATCAGGCGCCACGCACTTCATCCAGCCGGAGTCCCTCAGTCCCCCCAGCCCCACCTCATTCATCCAGAGTCCCCCAGTCCCCTCAGCCCCACAGGGGAAGGCAGTTGGGGGCAATCGGGCTGGCAAGTTAGGCATTAATCAGGCTGGCAGGGGAGCAGTTAGGGGGCTATTAGGCTGGTAGGCAGAATGGGTAGAGGCAATCAGGCAGACAGGCGAGTGGTTAGGAGCCAGCAATCCCGGATTGTGAGAGGGATGTCTAACTGCCAGTTTAGGCCTGATCCCCCAAAAGGTCCCAGATTGAAGAGGGTGCAGGCTGGGCTGAGGGACACCCCTCCCCATGCATGAATTTCATACACCAGGCCTCTAGTGTTTAAAGAATCTGCTTAGATGTTAATCCTCATATTTTCTTCCAACAGTTTTTGTTGTAGTAGGTGTTCATTTGCTGATCATTTATTCTTCTGTCTAAAAAGCTGGGATATGATCAGAGTCATCATTCTCTTTAGGCTCATCTATGAGTTTTTTAGATTGCCTTGACCAGTACTTTTTAAGAAAGCATTAAAATGGCATTAAGACTTCTATTTCTCATGCTGGTTATACTATAAATTTAGTTATATAGTCTGACCTTATTCTGAACCTCCTTTTCCTTTTACTTATCTTTAAATTGAGACAAGTTCCTTATGGTCTTTTCTGCCTCCAAAAATTCTTCAAGTTTATGGCTGGTTATAAAATCTACATTTAAGATGAGCTATCTTTGAGACTATATGGCTATTAAAATATAGGCATATTCAGTATATTTTGAGTTTGACATAACTCCTCTAGTGTTAACATCAAGAAGACTAGAGAGAGAAAAATACAGTTTTATGCATTTTATTATATAAAGAATCATTGCCATATCAAGTCAACTTTTATATTAGTTACTAGAGCTCTGGTGCACAAAATTCATGCATGGGGGTGGGGGCTCCCCTCAGCCAACCTGCACCCTCTCCAATCTGGGACCCCTCAGGGGATGTCTGACTGCTGGTTTAGGCCCAATCCCGGGGATCGGGCCTAAACCGGCAGTCAGACATCCCTCTCACAATCCGGGACTGCTGGCTCCTAATCGCTCACCTGTCTGATTGCCCCTAACCATCTCTACCTGCTGACCTGATTGCCCCTTACTGCCCCCCTGCCAGCCTGTTCACCCCCAACTGCCCCCCTGCTGGCCTGGTTGCCCCCAACGGCCCCCCTCTGCCAGCCTGGTTGCCCCTAACTGTCCCCCCACTGGCCTGGTTGCCCCTTACTGCCCCCCCACTGTCCTGGACACCCCCAACTGCCCCCCCTGCTGGCCTGGTTGCCCCAACTGCCCCCCCTGCCAGCCTGGTCACCCCAACTCTCCCCCCTGCCAGCCTGGTTGCTCCATGAAGCCTGCTGTTCAGTCATTTGGTCATCCCTCACTAACCCCCCTGCCATCCTGGTCATCCAACCAACCGACAGGCAGTACATATGATGCACACTGGCAATTTAAAAATAAACATTGACTCGCGCATGTTCAATACATATAAAGCTCTTGCTGGCGCCAATCGCATACGTGTTTTAATTTTATAATACTATATTTATATATACTATTTTGACATGTAATTTTTTGTAGTAATGTAATTACTGCACAAATCTTTCTTCTAATTAATTTCCTTTCAATGTGCACAAATCCATGCACCAGGCCACTAGTTTCTATAGATTGTGTAATCATCTAAGAAAACAGCTTTGTGGAAAGCAAGATACGATGTTTTTTGCTGTAAGAATCACTAGTAATAGAGACCACTGATAAAAGAAATGCATTAACTTTTTTAAAAAAAATATATTTTATTGATTTTTTATAGAGAGGAAGGGAGAGAGATAGAGAGTTAGAAACATCGATGAGAGAGAGACATCGATCAGCTGCCTCCTGCACATCTCCTACTGGGGATGTGCCCGCAACCCAGGTACATGCCCTTGACCGGGATCGAACCTGGGACCTTTCAGTCCGCAGCCCGATGCTCTATCCACTGAGCCAAACCGGTTTTGGCAGAAATGCATTAACTTTGCCTTTCTTCCTATTTTATCACATTACCTGAGGCCCAGTGCACAACATTTGTGCACTGGTGTGGAGGGGGTCCCCTCAGTCCAGTCTGCGCCCTTTAGCAGTCCGGGAGCCCTCAGGGGATGTACAACTGACAGCTTAGGCCCAAGTTGTAATTGGACATCCTTAGTGCAGCTGCGGAGGAAGGAGAGCCTCCAGCCAGCACCACTGTGCTCACCAGCTGTCAGCCCAGCTTGTGGCTGAGCAGCTCTCCCACTGTGGGAGTGCACTGACCACCAGGGGGCAGCTCCTGCATTGAGTGTCTGCCCCCTGGTGGTCAGTGTGTGTCATAGCGACCGGTCTTTCCATCATTTGGTTGATTTGCATATTACCCTTTTATTATATAGGATTATTCATGGTTTTTAAATGCCTCTCCTCAACTAAATTTAGTGACATGCCATAAATTAGTCCTCCTTTTACTCACTTTTAGAGCCAATTAGGATAAGAAAGTTACCAGCCTTGTTTCAGTCTGACTTTTTTTTCCTTGTAAAAGTTTTCCTCATTATTTGTCTTTTGGCACATGTAAGAATCAGGAGGTATACACATGACACTTAAAAAAATTAAAGAAAGTGAGACAATTTTGAAAAATATGGAGAAATAAATGTATGTAGGCATCTTGTTGAATATAAATAGAATAGAAAACTGAAAGTGTTGACATCTTCACATATTTGCTTCAGATGGGCCAATTTGCAACAACATGGATGAACCTGGGGGACATTACATTAAGTGAAATATACCAGACACAGAAATAAAATTAAACCTGCATAATCTCATTTATATGTAGAATCTAAAAAGTTAAATACATAGAAACAGAGTAGAATGGTGGTTACCAGGGGCTGAGAAGTGAAGGGAATGAGTAGATGTTGGTCAAAAGATTCAAAAGTGGCAAATATGTAGGATTATTAAATCTAGAGATCTAATGTACAGCATGTTGACTACAGTTAATATTGTGTTAAATACTGGAAATTTTCTAAGAACATTTTAGTTGCTCAGGTCACACACACACACACACACACACACACAAATGGGATCTATGAGAGGGAATGGATATGTTCATTAGCTTGACTGTACTAATTATTTTATGCACCTTTAACATATATAATTTTTAAATAGATTTTTTTAAAATGATGGGCAAAAGGTATAAATAAATTAAAAGAAGTTTGGGAAAACTTATTGGCCTTATCTAAGCTATAAAAGAAAGATTTTATTATTATTAACATTTATCTTTATTTCCAAGCTATTCTGTCAATACACTAAGGTAACCATGTTTTCTGACCAAAAATACATAGATATTTTTCTAAATTCTAAGTTTGTGAGTGAAGATCTTGACAATATTAGATAATTTCTATTAAAAATCTAAAAAAAAATAGGGCATTCATTTGATCTAAATGAGAAGTGATGTTTGAAGAGTGATACATAAATTCATCTTTTCCTGCTGTACATCCAATATTGTCATCCTTTAACACAATATTCTTAAAAATAACTCAACTTTTGCAGTAAATGCTGATTCTTCATCAGTATATTAGTACCTTTTAGTTTTCACAGTAATATAATGGATAGTAAATGCTGACTACCTTTTGTGCAAGACACATGTATCTTCTATGTTCTTAAAAAACAGATGAATAACAATTTCTCACTAATTATGCATTCTGTTTTTAAACTTATTGTTGTCAAGTGTTAGTTGCAAAACAAAATAGTATTACTAATTAACAAAATTATAGATTTATACTACACCAAAAAGTGACAGAACGATTTAAATAAGAAAGTTTGAACTACACATTAGACACTGTTGGCAGAACTACTCAACCTCTATTTCCTGCATTGACTTCCTCTGTACATCTAACCATGACTTCCTATGCATTCCACTCACCCTGCAACTGGCTTAAGGCATCTCTCAGGCAATAGCAAGAATAACTGGCTGGAATACCTAGTGGCCAGCATGGACAACAGGTTTGAATGCTTCTTTCGTATTATGCAAAAGGAGAAACAGTTGGTTATCTCCTGTTGCTTATGTCCAAGAGCACTTAAATTTACCAGCAGGCACTTTGCATGCTGTCTTGAAAGAGAGATGTTGAGTATCTGCATGTATCTGGTCTGGAAAGAATCAGCAAGAAATATACAGAAACAGACTCAGACACAGAGAACAGACTGATGGTTGCCAGATAGGAGGAGGTTAGGGGACTGGGTAAAAATGAAGGGATTGAGAGTACACATTGGAAATTACAAAACAGTTATGGGATGTAAAGCATAGCATAGGGAATATAGTCAATAATATTGTAATCACTGTGTATGATGCCAAGTGGGTACTGGAAGTATGGAGGGAACGCTTTGTAAAGTATATGATTATCTAACCTCTATGCGTACACTGAAACCAATTAAAAATCACATTGTAAGTAAGCTGTAACTGAAAAAAAAATTAATTTTTAAAAGATTATTGCAGCTTTCATATTTAAATAGATATGCAAACTGCAAACTCTGCCACTGTACTAATATTTGAGACCATGGCAGACATTACAAATATAAAGTAGAGACCTATCAAACTTACCCGTGTGGACAGAGACGGATCTCAGGCATAAATCATGACTTGCCTCGGGAAACGTATATGTCATCACCCTAGTGATAACCATGGTGAAGAATACTGGCATTGAGTGGAGACTGTTGTTGCTGAATCACATCCAGCGCATAGAAGCTGGGAGAAGAACTGGACTTACATGTGAGTAAAGGATTCAGGGCACATGGAAAATAACATTAATCTGTCCAGGCTGCTATCACAGAATACCATAGGCTGGATGGCTCATAAACAACAGAACATTTCTCACAGTTCTAGAGACTGGAAAGTCCAAGATCAAGGTGCTGGCAGACTTGGTGTGTAGTGAGAATCTGCTTCCTAGATGGCTATATTCTCTCTGTGTTCTCACAAGGCAGAAAGGGGCAAGAGAGCTCTCTGGGGCCTCATTTACCAGGAAACTAATCCCTCATAACCTAATCACCTCCCAAAGGCCTCACCTTCAAATACCACCACAGGTTTTCAACATATGAATTTTGGGGCAGCACAAACATTCAGACTATAGCAGGCGCCAGCATAGTAGAAGGCGTCAATATCCACAGGAATACACCCTCATCCAGCCTGTCTTCATTTGTGTGCAGAGTCACGTCCAGAGACTGCACTTCAACGCAGGACGTCATGTCAGATTTGGTTCAGATATTCACACTTGCTGAGATAAAACAACCATCCTCCTTCCTATTTCCCTGGGAGTACTTTAGGGGTTAGAAAACATTTCTGATAACATCCTCAGAATACACAGCATGCTCATTTATATTACCCTTTTTTCTCTAGAAGGCTCCTCACCCTACACTTCTCCGTAGAGCTGCAGTAGATCCAGGTACCTGCCTCTCACTCTCTTTCTTGTAGACACTGCTCTTGGTGAGTAAAAGTGATTTTCAGGTACTTACTCCTGCATTCTTTGTGCTGAATAAGACAATGAAAAAGAGTTTAATATCTAATAAGTTCATCCAACAAAAAAGCATAGGTGTCACAACTGGAGCCTCAAAAGGAAGTTCAGTATATAAAAGTAGAGAGAATTTCTGCCGTCAGCTCTTTTCTTATCCACCATCTCTATTAATAATTAAAAAGTCATGTCTCTTTAAGCTCATGTTGATCCATCTCTCCTGCCTCTTTGTTTACTGCCCAAGTTAAATAAGAGAGTCCACGTTAAAAATACAGAAAATATAAAAGAAACATGACTAGTGCTGATGCAAGCACCACACTGGGATCTTGTTATTTGCTAGGAGGACCTTCTTCCTCTTGGCAGAGAACATCATTTTACTTTAAATAAATGAATTCTGGTTTGATGAGCATGAAACAAATGCTCATCAATCAGTATGGGGAAAAAGGCACACTTCCCTGAAGTCTATTAATGTCTGGGGCCAACTTGAAGGTGCCGGAACCACTAGAGCTTTCCAAAACCCAGGGTGGATCACTTTAAAAATGAGAGTCCAGACCCTAGCAAGGAGTAAGATAACCCATCAAATTTAAAAAGAACCTCACAGAAGGATGAAGAGGCAAAATAGCCAAGGGAAGTCGCATTAGGACAGTTTAACAAAGATGTACTAAGAGAATACAGAAAGCACTGAGCATAGGTCAAGACTATAATTGTATCTCTCAACCAAATACACATGATCACCCAAAGTAGAATTCCCTACTGATATGAGAACCTACAGCGAGAGGATCTGGCCTAGAGGTGTATGAGAAGGAACTTAAGCCTACAAACACAACACAAGTCGTCACTACAGGAAGAGCAAGAAAGAGTGGAAGTGCTGTTGCCTAGAAGCCAAAGGATGGTAGTGTTTCAAAGATACTGAAGTGGTCAATAATGTTGAGCATTTTTATGATGTAAAGAAGGATGAGAGCAAAAATAAATGTCCACTAGATCTAGCAAAATGGATATCAAAGTTGCTTTAGTGCGAACCAAATAAGGCATACTGTATATATTCTCACTGTTTGATATCATCAGAGAAGCAACAAACCATACAAGACACAATGGACAACAAGGAGTAGTTAGAAAGCACTGATTTGGGCAACTTACAGCTATCTTTGAATTCTGCCTCTACTTCCTATCAGGTCTGTGATTTTGAATAAGTTTACAATCTATCTAATATTTTATTTTTATATTTCTAAAAGGATGATCATACAAAGCCTGCCTTGTAACATTTATTGTGAATATTAAATTATATGACATGGAATAAATAGGTCAGGCACAGCAGCAAAACCAATGGGAGCAGCTAAATATATTAACTACAAATAATGGTAGATCAACTTTAAAATTGTCAAACAGAATTGCCTATTTATTTGGCAACTTTGTATCTAACAAGATGGATATATTATTTTTATTTATTTATTTTTAATATACTTCTCACTGACTTGAGAGAGAGAGAGAGAGAGAGAGAGAGAGAGAAAGGGAAGGGGCAGAGAGAGAAATTGCCCCCCTCCCATAAGCAAGCACATTCCCTACAGGGGATAAAGCCCACAATCCCAGCATGTGCCCTGACCTGGGATCTAACCAGCAAACTCTCCGTGCATGGGAAGATGCTCAATCAACTGAACCACATCGGCCAGGATCAAGATGGCTACTTTAAATATAAGTACTTTGTCACATCATTATATGGATATGAGAGAGAAGGGAATGTAGTTATATAGTTCTCTCTCTTGTAAATTAATTTAGTTAGATAGGAATAAATCTCAAAAGAATAATCCTTTTCCTTGAATCTGAATTTTTAATCTTTCACTCAGCATATGCAAATTCCTACTGTTATCACCAAGGAGCAAAAAATATTTTTCTGTGTCAGATGCTACACCTTTTATGGTAGATGAAAGCATGTGTAAACTTACAGATTTTTGATCTTCCATCTGAAAATGAAAACCAAGTTTTCAAATATTATAGACTCTCCTGAATTTAGTATTATAAAAATACCGTCACTCTATAGAGACTTTGAACTGACACTTCACAAAAGATGAAGGGCAAAGAACCAATAATCAAATGAAAATGTTCTCATCAGGGAAAGGCAAATTAAAACTATGAGGTTCTCCTGCACACAGATCAGAATGGCTAAAATTTTAACAATAGAAAATACCAAGTATTGGTGATAATTTGAAGTACCTTAGAACTCTCATGCACTCCTATTATGACTAAGTTGATACAACCACTGTAGAAGTATTTATTCAAGCAACACATCTAACCCAGCAATATCTTTTTTTAGGTAATATCCAATAGGAACTCATACACATGCTCACCAAAAGACATACTATAATGTTTATAGAGACACTCTTCATAGTAGTCCTAATGGAATTATACAAGTGTCCAACATAATGGATGGATCCCACAGACAATGCTGAGCAAAAAAGAAGTCAGACATACAAGCATATATACAATATAGAGTCTAATTAACCTATGTTTTAGAAAGCAAGTCTGAGGTTTAGGCAATAATCTCTTTGCCTTAGAGCTGATTGCAGGGTTGTTTTCAGTTGTGAGAATTCAGGAAGATACACATTCATGATATACACACTTCTCTTTGTGTATTATATTGTCAGCATAGTTATGCATTAATTTGATTTCTTTGAAAATTTGTGTTATCAACCCTAGTTATTTTAATGAAGACAAAAAATTGAGTATTCAACCCAAATTATTACATTCCCAAACAAATTCTTTCCATAGTTTCAGAAAAAGAGCTTAAGGAAAATAGGTAGAAAATATTGAACAAGTCCATCCTTTGATCGTACCTGACTTTTATCTAATTTCCTTTCAAGGTGCACGAATCCTTGCACCAGGACACTAGTATATTCATAATCACTTACCAAACTTTCTACCTTAAACAGAATGGCCTATTTGCTACCTCTGAACATATTTGCTCATTTTTGGTTTTAGGTCTCATCTCAAACTATCATCTCCCTCTCCCTGTTTCTTATTTTCTTAATTGTTGATCAAAATACTACTTCTGGAAACCAGGTAGCCTTCAGCTACTCTCAGCTATTAATGTAATCATTTGAACATCAAAGCTCTGTAAACAGTTATTGATTAATTTTAATAAAAAACTACACTTTTAGATGTAGATGAAAGTAAGCATCTGCCAATTAGTCCAGGACTTAGTAATCTAAGAGTTCAAGAAAAGGCAACTGAAAATATGGCACATAATACAGTCCAATATTTTACTGAGTTCTAAGGACCAGACACTTTGTTGGGTTTAAAGTAAAACGTAAGTGAAAGAAACATGGTCATTTTCCTCAGGAAACATAAAATTTATGGTTGAAAGTAACATCTATCAGATGATCACATATAATTATTATAAACTATAACACAGTCAATGCCTGTCTGTACAACAAACAGGAGAGTAGAGATTTTTTTCATCCTTGGCATTGTGTATGTGTTGGCTTCCCAGGAGAAGAGCTATCTGAGATGATCATATGAAGGATGAAAAATAGAGAAAGAGAAATGACCATATCTTAGACAGAATGGCCTGAGCAAAACCCCTGAAGCAGAAATGTGTATAATGTAGGAAGTGTAATAACCCAAAGCTGACCTTTTAATTTTGGAAGAATTATGGAAGAAAACTGTGGCATAGTTACAGAAGACAATCTTTGGCATGTTGAAGAAATTGATTCTTATCCAAAGGGTTATGGGAAGCAATTAGTGAGTTATAATCAAGGACATGGCAAAATAAGATCTACCTTTTAAATGAGTCATAAGTTGCCATATAGAGAATGAACTAGAATAATCAAGTTAGTGAGAGTTTCCTGTCATCCTAGGAGGACATTGCAGTTTTCCAGGTCAACAATGATAGCTTGAATTACAAGAGTGATGAAGATATTGAGTAGTGGAGGGGTTTGAGAACTACCTATGAGATAAGGGGGAAAAATCAACAGAATTCAATGATGAAGTGGTTATAGGGTTAAGTCAGAGACAATGTTAAAGATAATATAATTTTTGCCTTCAGTTAAATTAAAAAGAATGTCATTGAGAAAGAATATTGAAATAAACACATTTTTTAAATTCTGCTCTCTTTTATGCTAGTATGGAAGAGGTTGAGGTTATATTTATTTTATTTTTTAAAACATCAGATACATACGCTTGCAGCAAAGAGAAGAAGGAGATTGAATTTTAGAGAGATGGGGCTAGATCAATGGTTCCCAACATGGGGCACACACCCCTCAGGGGGACAATTCGAGAATGAGATATTAACAATGAATTTTTTGCATTTCTTCTGGTTCTAGGGGCCTCATATACAGTATATATAAATATATATTGTGACATATTTATGCATTTCAGTTCTCTATTATATGTTTTGAATCTTTATTTGCTATTTTTTCATATCACTTCATATTATTATTTTAACAAATTTCTTACTGATTTCTTCCTCAGTACTTCAATTGTCCTTTTGTTCTTTTATTTTTCTCTTTCATGGATGTCATGTTCTTTGGAAGCTTGTTTAGACCAACTTCATGGCCTTTTAGACTTCCTCCATGTGAGCAGGAAGTCACTCTTTGAATAATAATTATATGTCACTGGGGCGAGGGGAGGCATCAGGATTTTAGAGATGCTTAGGTGGGGCATGGCCAAAAAAAGGTTGGGAACCACTGGGCTAGATGAAGCAATAGGTATACATGCAGCCATCTGACTAGAGCACAGTTTTTTATATTTCTTACACATTTTTGGTTCTCCAGTGTAGCTGTCCTAGAGTAGAGCTTTTTACCTTAGTTAGAGTTGACACAGGGCAATATAGAATGATTAAAATATGTGGAAGTGACTTCAGGAAAACAAAGGACATCTATAAGTAGGTTAATTAAGATTGCTATTCAGCTATTTTACAGACTTGCAGTATTTTGAATTTTCTTGATTTGCAGAAGGATATTTAATAATCATGCCAAATGTTAAAGAAGCTGAGTGAGACTAAATTTCTGTAATCACTAAAAACTAGTCTAGAAATAGCAGTAGATATTATATTGTAGCATTTAATAGCAGCACCATGACACAGGCATAATTTTTCTCTCTAATTGTTGCCCATCCCCTCACAACATTTTCTCTTTTATAGAAATGGAGAAGGCATATTTCTGCAAGCAATATAGAAACTTGAAACAACAATATCACCCAGGTGAGCCCTTAAGTCACAGAGAAAGAGCAAGCAACAAAGACAACAACAACAATAACAAAAAACCCAGCTTATAATCTTGTTAATAGTTGCAACCCTGGTGCCTTGGGTGTACCTGATTGGAGCCAAGAGACTTGAAGGCTGGCCTGTCAACATGTTATATTTTCACAGCAAACTCAAAAACTTTAATGGTTGTATTTTGGCCACTTATTATTTTACTGATGTCTAAGAGAAGTGTTCAGTGAGAAGTTGGTGTATTTTCTTCTGATATGGAAACTAGCCAAACATTCCAGTTGCAAAAATAAGGCCTTAACTCCCCAGTCACTCTGCTTCAGGAGGCAACATTGATTCCTTAACCACAACAGATGACCATCATGCAGTGCTGTAACAGTGAATTTTCAAAGATTTTTATTACTTATTGTTGTTGTTTTTAATCCACCAGAAAAACTGGTACAAAGTAATTTGTAGGGAAGGAAAGACTATTATATATATATATAGTCTTTTTGCGTGTCCCAAAATTCACGCAATATTTGAATTTTGGGTGAGCATTAACAACAACAACAATAAAAAAAAATAAAAGCCTAATTTTACTTGGTTTATTGAATCAGATTCTAATATATCAGATTCTAATATCTGTTGCCCTTTGATTTCAATCCCTTCAATTTGATAAGCATTACCAAGTACCAATTATGGCCCTGGAGCAGGGACAATAAAGACCAATGAAGACCATGGCTTTGCGTATGTGCCAGCAAAGCCGTGGAGGCCATTTACTCAATGTGCTATTCCATACATAACCCTATACTGTATACTTTATGAATCAATAAAAATTTACAATTTTTAATTGTAAACCTCTGTTTTTTATCAAAATTACTTCTTGCGTGAATTTTGGGACACACTTTATATATATGACTTTGACATAACAGACTTCTGGGTGTGCTGTCTTGTGCAAAACTTGAGCTGTCAGTGACAGGAGGCTCTCGTTACATTTCCCTAAGGTCATCATGCTAGCTGATATTTGCCTGAAAACACCAGAATCATTCACTATTCCACCATTCTCCATCCTCTTCCCAGGAAACACAAACAAAATGCCACCCAACAAATTAAACTTAGACTGTGTTTGTGTATCCTACTGTAACTCTCTTTCAATACATCCAAAGGCTTGGCTTTGAGTTTCTTGCCCTCCTTTCATCTGTAAGGTCTTTCTTTCACCTCAGTTCAGAGATGTCTACTACAGTAGTATCCCCCTTATCTGTGGGGAATACATCCCAAGACCCCCAAAGGATGCCTGAAATAGTGGGTATATTATATAGACTGTGTGATTTTTTTCCTATACACACATATCTTTTCACTTAAAAGAAGCACTTTACAACTTCTCTTTGGCAAATCTGAATTGTCAGCATCACTACTCTTGTGCTTTGGGGCCATTATTAAGTAAAATAGGAGTTACCTGAACACAAGCACCGTGATACCAGGAGAGTTAACCTGATAACCTAGTGACCAACAGGTAGGCAGCATATGCAGTGTGGAGACTCTGGTCAAAGAGATGATTTATATCCCGATTGGGACGAAGCAGAAATCCTGGTGTAAGATTTCATCATGCTACTCAGAAGAGTATACAATTTAACACTTATGACTTATTTATTTTTGAAATTTTCCCTTTAATATTTTCAGACCACTGATGACTACAGGTAACTGAAATTGTGGAAAGTGAAACCAAGAAGATGGGGGAACTCCCTTTCCCCCTTACATAGTATAGATTCCATCATTATAATCCTCCCTTCTCTCTCCATTGCCCTCATCTGGAAAAAAAATCCAGTCTTGTTAAGCATACTAGTTTCCTACTTTGCACTGGCACTCAGGCAACTAACTATTAAACACACACACACACACACACACACACACACACACACACACACACTCATGCTTTTCTGCCGGGAACCAATTCCAGCATGTCATAATTTTAAGAGTTTCATCAAAAGGTTGATGAGACTTGGGGACTCAACAGGGTTGAGTCACACATGTAGTCACCTGTTGGGAATGGCTAACGGCATTTCCCCAAACCTGAATAGGAAACTGATTGTGGTTGCCAGACAGTTAAAGGGCATCTTAATCTACATGTTATTGCCTCCTACTGGCCAAACACCTGAACAGCTGTAGGCTATTCCCATTCTGACAATGGACTCTGTATCCTTTGAAACCTTACCCTTTGAAGTATATCATCTCCACCTTGCCTTAGGACAAATTGTGTTAATAAAAGCAAGGGTCCTAGATGAGGAGATATTCTTCAGTTCCTTTAGCTGAAGGTCCTCAGACCCCCAATGCCTTTCAAAATTATAACTCGTCTCCAGACTCTTTATTAGTTTCTGGATTTCTATGTCATCTGCGCACAGCCTTTTCCAGATTCCTGAACCCTTCTTGATGCTGGGACATGAACCCCGGCCCTTTTCAAGTTCATTTCCCAATTTTCACCAATTTCCTAAACTTTTTTCTCTCACAAAACTCTTCTAGCCAAGTTTTCCCCATATTCTTGCCTCCTACTTTATGAAAATAGAAGTGATCAAATAAATAGTAATTTCCTCATTTTTCCATTACCTTCTTGTGCTTTAATTTCTGCCCTCCTTTATGTTAGAAGGAAGTGTTCCCAATCCTCTCAGAAAGCCACCCTTCCCTTTTTACTCAGAGTCTCTTCTTGTCTTCTCCAGGTATTTCCTTCATCAATTCTACCCCCTTTCTTCTGATGTATAATATCCTCCCTCTCTTCTGAACAATTCCAGCTGCTTATAAACATTCTAGTATTTTCCATTAAAAACTCCTTTTGCCTTTACGTTCCCCTTCAGCAACCATCTTATTTCTGTGATGAAATGTCAACAAATAAAATGTTTATACTTCTTTTAATTCTGTGTTATTGTTCTGTTGGCAGTACCATATTGTAAATTTCTTTCTTCTGGAAGGTTTTCCTTCCCATGGAGCTTATGTTTTAGCACATGAACTTTGTAGGACACATTCAGCATCAAGTAGACACCTGGAGACCAAGTTCAATCTACACTAATAAAAGACATACATGCAAATTGACCGTATCTTCGCTATGCCTTAAGCCACGCCCACCAGCAATCGGAGCGGCTATATGCAAATTAACCCAACCAAGATGGCGGCCAGCAGCCACGGAGCTGGAGTGAGCAGGAGGCTTGCTTGCTCCAGTGATGGAGGAAGCCAAGCTTCCCCGCCTGCCACGGCCTGGCTCTGAGCTCCACTGAAAGCAACAAAGTTTCAATTATAGAAGGTAAATAAATCCCAGAATAAAAAAAAGAAAAAAAGGAGAGGCTGGGAACTTAAGTTGCCAGGGTGCTTGGACAGCCTGAAAATGGCCCTCAGCCCCTCAACCAGACTGGCCAGTGGGGACCCCCCACCCTAAAGGGGAGTGGCCAGCCTGAAAACAGCCATCAGCCCCTCACCCAGGCTGGCCAAACCTCCATGGGGTGAGGGTCCCCACTGGGGTGGACATCCTCCGAGGGGTCCCACACTGCAAGAGGACATAGGCCGGGCTGAGGGACCGCCCGAGTGCACGAATTTCGTGCACAAGGCCTCTAATATATATCAGCATCTGGGGGGGGGGCGTCCCTCAGACCAGCCTGCACCCTCTTTCAGTCCAGGAGCCCTTGGGGGATGCCTGACTGCCGGCTTAGGCCCGCTCCCAATGGAGAGCGGGCCTAAACCGGCAGTCAGACATCCTTAGTGCTCTGCAGAGGAGGGAAAGGCTCCTGCCACTGCAACTGTGCTTGTAAGCCATGAGCCCGGCTCAGGGCTTTTGGCTGGGCAGCACTCCCCCTGGTCAGTACACATCATAGCGACCAGTCATTCCACCATTTGGTTGATTTACATATTGGCCTTTTATTATATAGGGGATATATATATAGAGAGAGGAACATCACCTATTGCTGCCTCTTGCATGCGCCCCCACTGGGGGGATCGAACTGGCAACCTGTACATGTGCTCTGACTAGGAATCAAACCAGTGACCTCTTGGTTCCTGGGTCAACATTCAACCACTGAGCTACACCAGCCAGTGTCTAAATATTAGTTTCCCACAGCTCCATTTCATGCCCTTATTTTATTTTTTTTTGTATGTGAACTCTCCCCCTAAGTAATGTCAATCACTTCGTGACAATGACACCCCCCAAGTTATAATCTTTAGTCAAGACATTTCCCTTTAATTCCTTATTTGAGTATCTTTTGCCTATATAACATCTCCTACTGGGTGTCTAATAAGCATATCTAACTTAACATTGCACAAACTGCAAATAACTCAACCAGCCATTATGATTATTTTGATCACTTCATATCTTGTCATTCCCACCACAGCATAATTAACTTCTCTGCATTTGAAATGAGGCATTGCCTAGCTTTTAACTTCTTGGAAATAGCCACTATATTATTTCCTGTTTCAGCTATACCACCCACTAATTTGTCTGTCAACTTGTTATACTATCTGTTTAAAAGAAAACCTTGCCTGTGCTTTCCCATGATCTAAAAGGAACCACAGCTCAGGAAACTCATTAGTAAAGATGCTTAAACAGCAGAAGAAAGAAATGCAGGTTTTATGCACTGATTGTCTGTTAGAATGTAGTTTCTTTTATGAAATTGATTTTACTAAAATTTTAGGAAGAAATAAATCTCACTATAACTTTTCTAAACAAAAACCAGTAAAATTTAAGCTAATGCATATTTCCATAGAGCCATGGGGTAGAGGGTGAGAAACATAAGGAACTGTGTTATCATATTTTAACCCACACTATCTGCTTTCTGTTAACTATCTGTATCAATCTACATCCAATCAAGAGACAGAAACCACATAGCAATTTAAAAACAGGGAAAGTTTAATATAAAAAGTGAAATTATGGGGGGGAAGAATTGGGGCCATCTGTAATAATGTCAACAATTAAAAAATCATAATAAAAGAGTAACTATAAGACGGAAAGAGAATTCTAACAAATTCCCTACTACTGACAGAGAGAAACCTAGGAAGAACAAATTTGAAATGTGGTTCCTCTCTCCAAGGCAAGTTTCAGACCTCATTGGAGAAGGTGTCCTAACAACCCACCATATGGCAGAGAACTTTACTAGGTAGTCCAGACCACAGGTGGTATGTAGCCAACTGACACACAGAAAGATTCTCCAGGCACAGGTGAGCCACCCCTGTGAGCAGGCAACCCAGCATGCTGGGGCTGCTGAGAGCCCTGTTGTGGGTGGAGACGGAGCCACTGGTTTTTAGGAGGGCTGTAGGATAGGAGGCACTGGCCTGGCCAGATCTTTCCTTCAGCCCGAATGCTGTCAGCCAATTTACTCCCAAGAGAAGTGACAATGCCCCAGAATTTAGCACCATATCCTTGCTTACCCCAGGGGGAGGGCTGGGCCTTCCCTCACCCTGAATCCAGAGGTGGGATAAGAGATAACCTTTAAATGAAAAGTGGTCAAGTCAATATATGTCTTTTTGGGGTGTTTTAAATGTTTAATTCCACTGGATGCACCCATGTTAAAGCATGAGAGAGTGCAAGTTACAGCAGATGCCTCCTGGTGAAGGCTCTCGGGATATGATGGGGATGTGGAGGATGCGGGCGAGGGGGCTCTGTGACCAGGCAGGCCAGGCCTTTGAGATGACCAAGGGACCATACATCATGTGTACATTCCTGGGACAGAGCACACAGAATGTCCTCTCACCCACACCACTGACCACAGGTGCAGCCTCTGAAAACTCCAAGAGAAGCCCTTTCCTCCTGCCATATCCCTCCAGGGCCTTACATGGAGAAACCTTAACATCAGGCTGGATGCAAAGTTCTTAAAGGAGCCCCTGCCATTCAGTGCGTTAAAGCAGGAATTGAAGAGTGATTTTGGAATAGGAAGCAATAAATTGGTAACATATTATTGGAACAATTTATAAATTTATATAGAAAATTTACAGACTCTTAGGATTCATATTGTAAGCTCCTCTGTGTCAAACAATAGGATTGCTTGATACATTTTTAATTTCAATCCAGGATGAAAAATTTAAATAAATAAATAAAAAAGGTTATTTCTATGATTGACAGACCTGGGTTTGATTCCTGGCTCTGCCAATTCCTATGTCTGTAATACTTTAAGTATAAATGTCCCTCTCTATAAAACAGAGCTAATAATATTATCTTCATCCTAGGATTTTTGGAGCGATTCTAGTATTTAGTGCAGCAGCTGACACATATTAAGAGCTCAAGAAATGTGCTACTAACACCATAATTGTCAAAGGTTTCTTACTTTATGAGGCCTCAATGAATCACTTCAAACGTGAGTCACATACTCTGTGTTTCATATATTATCAGCAGTCAAATGGAAATCATTAACCTTTCATCATAATGAAACAGGGAAATTTATAGATCTTTATTCCTTCTTGTCTTAGCTGGAAAACCATTACCACTTGAAAAAAATCTCCCTTTTTTAAACCTCAAAAGTATAAGGTCATAAGATATAGTCTCACTTTGGGTCAGAAATAAAAACTACGATGTCTTGGATTATTTGCAATAGCCATTAATGAGACACTGCTGAAGCCCAGTGGCATCTATAAAAATGAATGGATGAGCACTCAGAAGTTCATGCATTTTTAATGCTCTGCATGAATAATACCGGCAGACTATAAATCACACTCAGAATGGCAAAGCTTTGACTGTAGAAATCTTATCAGTTATATTTCCCATTTTAGTGGAAATGGGTAGCCAGATACATTTTTGTTGGGGATTGGTTGGAAATTCTATGACCTAGGAGCTTGTCCAGAGAACAGAGAACAAACACTACTCTTTTCAATTGTTCCCTGATATTGTTCATAGGGGACTACAGTGAGAGGAAGGTGTACTATTTAAAAAAAAAAAAAAGCAGAGAATATACTGACAGATTTTTAAAAAGTCTCTCATATTTTTAAAAAATCTGTAAATCTTAAAAAGAAAACCTTTCTTGAGTGGCAGGTTTATATTATCTTTCAATTCCCATTGTTATCTGTTCCTACCATTTACTATGACTTCAAGTAAGTAATGCTGCCTCCCTCATGCCATCACCACCAAATTCTTACACCAAAAGTAGTGAATGACTTCATTTGTTGGTCCTTGGTATTTTTACTTTTCATACTTTAAAAAATATTTTCTATTGATTTCAGAGAAGAAGGGAGAGGGGAGAGAGACAGAGATATCAATGATGAGAAAGAATCATTGATCGGACGGGAATCAAACTGTGACCTCCTGGTTCATAGGTTGATGCTCAACCACTGCCCCACACTGGCTGGGCTATTTTTCAGTACTTTTTATTGTAGAGTAGTTATTAGTAAATATAGAAAAACGTTGCCAAGAGAATGCCTGTATTCAGACCCTGATTGTGCCTGGCATTTCCCTGAAGCATTAAGGTGAACATGTCACTTAAGTTTTGAGTAATATGTTCTCCACTTAGAATGACCTTTAAAAGTAATAACCTACCCAGCTTTTTGTTGGTTCCTCTGAGGTATTTGTTCTGTGTGAACAGAAGCCATAAAAAAAAAAAAGAGAGAGAGAGTAACTGAGCTTTTTCAAGACCAAGTTGGCCTCATTCGTGGAAAAGGTTATGTGAGTAGGTTGCAGAATGAGGCAGAGCCCCTTCCCCATATGCTTCCTAAGGCCTCAATCCCCCCTTTCTAGACATTCCCTTTCCTGCCCAAGAGGCTCATCCTGGAAACTGAAGCCTGGGAATTAATGTGACACTGTCTGCAATTCTAATTCTCCTGGATTCCAGAAAGACAGCCGAAACTCTGTCCTGACGGGTGAGGAAGGAGAGCAATAAGGAGAGTTCAGTAAAAATATAAGAAAGTGTTGAAAGGATTATCTGTGATGTAGAGTCAGACCAGGACTATTCTACCTGACCCAACTGCTCCTAAGTCTCAGCTTTTCTCTAAAGCCCTATCAGCTGTAATGCGACTTCAAGGTGGGTAAGGCTAGAACTGCAAGATGATCGCAGGTGGCAGCTCTGGCAACCTTCAGGGAAGGCAGCCGAGGCTCCTGGGGCCGCTGCACTTTGGGCTGATCTAGAACCCTCCCAAGATGAAATTGCGTGGTGCTCTTTGCCTCTCTTCAACGCCTTTAGAGCCCCATGGGAAACAGATGGTGGTTAAGGATGCTCAGGTGTGTGTTTGCAACTCCAGGAAGTTCAAGTGGCTGCCTGATGAAAAGTTTCACATCTCACGTCATCCTGAGACCAGACTCCTACGTCTCTGCACTTGATAAAAACTGGGAAGCCAGCTGCCTGTTAGCAGATGGGCAGTCGAGTGAGGAGCAAAGGACACTGAGGACTATTCGGATCCACCACTTTATTCTTGTGATTTTGAGTCCCTGAACAGGCGGCAAGTACAGGTGGCTCACAGTTGTCAGAAGGCTCCTACATCACCCCCGGCTCACAAATACCTGCCGATTCCATCTTATTTAGAAGTTAGCAATTCCCTTTCTAAAAGATGAAAAAAAATTTCTGGCTATGTTAGACCACTAGGCTTCAAGGCTTAGCGTAAATAACTGGAAAGAGATCATTTTGTTCACGAACACCAGCAATTTTCAACCTTTTTCATCTCATGGCACACAAACTAATTAGTAAAATTCTGTGGCACATCAAAAAAATGGCCAATCAGACAAAAAAGTATAATTTTGATTCATTCACACTGGGTGGCTATTGTTGTGTTGGCTGTTGTCATTTTTTTTCTTTTGACAACCTAAGGAGAAAAATGTCAGTACCCCTCTTTCTGCATGTTTTAAAAGTTCTTGTGGCACATCGGTTGAAAATCACTGACATACACTATTGTAGAATCAGATGTTAATTTAAATGATGGAATCCATTATTTGTTCACTACATGCCCCTCATGGTGTGATCATCTTGACATATGGGTTGCAATTTCATTGTTTAAATGTAGAATTATGAAATGTTGCAAGGTTTCAAACTGCACGCCTCATGCCTAATCCTTTTTCTGTTGTTCAACTGAAGAAAGTTCTTGTCTCTCATCAGGAAATAAACCACCCATGACACATTAGAGATGTGTTCATTCATCTCTATCAAGGCATCTTCCTGAAGGATTTTCCAGGGTCATTTTGAACAAAGGTCATTTTACCATGTAGTGCCCTTTGACATAATCCACTTCAAAGCCAGAACACCACTTTGCTGGACATTTCATCACTGAGGAGCAGAGGTGGGGAGCAAAGGGTCAAGCTGAATCTTCTAAGGGCGCTCACCTGAGGTGTTAAAGCAGTGGTTCTCAACCTTGGCTGCACATTAGAATCACCTGGGAATCTTTTTAAAATTCTGATTTCTGGGCCTCATCCTCCGGAAATTGTTTCTTTGTTACTAATGTTGCAGCCCCACCCCATTACAAAGAAACAGAATTTCCGGAGGATGAGGCCCAGAAATCAGGATTTTAAAAAGATTCCCAGGTGATTCTAATGTACAGCCAAGGTTGAGAACCACTGTTTTAGACCGGTGGTCAGCAAACTCATTAATCAACAGAGCCAAATATCAACAGTACAACGATTGAAATTTCTTTTGAGAGCCAAATTTTTTAAACTTAAACTATATAGGTAGGTACATTGTTATCAACTTAATTAGGGTACTCCTAAGGCTTAGGAAGAGCCACACTCAAGGGGCCAAAGAGCCGCATGTGGCTCGCGAGCCGCAGTTTGTCGTGACTGGTTTAGACTGACTGGCTTGGGTATTCTGAGGAACAGGTAATTAAAGGAAGAGTGAGAAACCCAGGAAGGAAGGGCTGTTCATGGAAGAGAAGAATGATGCCGTGAGGGTGTTCTCTGGGATTTGAGATTGGTGAGAGTGGGGGTTACACCTGTGAGTGCTGCCAACTTAGCCTTAGTTCATACTGAGAATAGATTGTAAAAAACCTATACATTGTGCCCCACCTATAGCACTGAGAGATAAAAGGATTAAGGTGAAAATGGAAATAAACATAGGAAAAAGTGATAAAATCAACAGCATACCAAAATTTAAAAAGATAGTAGCATAGAATTTTAAAGTCGATAGAAAACAACTTAAAGCTCTAAGAGATTCATCCTACGACTTTCAGCATGAAGATATAAGAATGAACATTATAGTTTTGAAAAAGTAATACTTAAAATGTCCCATGAGAAAGCACAGAACCTGGAGAGAATAAAAGGCTCAGGAAATGAGAACACTGGCTCATAGCTGGGCAAAGTTCAGTATATTTTATCGGGAGTTCTGACCCTAGACTCAGAATAGTTGCTATGGCAACAAATACTCTAGAAACCAAACTAAAAAAGAAAATCAATAACCTCTTATATTTATTTCCTCCCATCAAAAAAGAAAAAAGGAAAAAAAAAGTGCTATTGAGCCTTCAAGGAGAAAGAGGGGGAAAACAGTCACAAAATTTAAAAGCAACAGTGGCGAGAATTTTTCTGGTTCTTTACCTCTAACAAAACATGGCACTTGCCCTGCCTCAGAGCTTTCATTCTAACAGAAAAAAACAAGACCCTGCATGCGTGAGGACCACTCCGCCACTGTCCGAGGATTCTAAAAGTAGAGCAGTGTAGGTGTCGTGTAGCAGGGCGGGTCATGGGCTCTGTAACAAACTGTTAGAATCATGTCGGAAAGATATATGAAAACTTACCTCACTCATTCTCGGATTTCCTGTGCCTCGAAGTTGCTGTGCTGCTTATTAAACCACTGTCAGATCCAACCTTCTACAGTTTCTATGATGCTGGGGCTACCGCTACAATTTTGCTGTTAACAAGAGGCTCTGCCCAGATGGGGAGTTGAGGGTAGCACAAGGTTGGAGGAGGGATTGACTCTTTCCTGTTCCTGTCGGTAACTCCCCAGCAACACCCACCCAGGAAACAGTAGTTTGGCCAGTAGCAACCATGGACTCCAGATTGCTGTTTTCTAGCCTTTGCAGAACCAGTATTATCCTGCTCCTCGGAGAGATCAGCATCAGGTGTGTTGTAACCAGCGTCAGAGGTCTGGGAGCAGCCCCTCAGAGCCCCTTCTGGAGCTCAGAGAGCCCAATACCAGTCAGCCAACACACACTCCTCACTGGTGTGAGTTTCAGCTCCCCGAGACTTTTCCTCCAAGTTTCTAAATCATAATAATCCCAGCCACTTCCCTTTGTCCTGCCAGGCCTAGAGGTGGCAGCTGCTACCTGCAGTTATCAACTTAAGGACAGGCAGCTGCTCCCTGTGGTTTATGACAATCAGTTTCCCCTTTTAACCTTCTCAGTTCTCCAGTATCTGATTTAACAGTTTATACAGAATTATTCCTGTTAGAACCAAGTTTGCCTTAACATTTTCCTGAATTAAAAACCCACCTAAAAGAGATATGTTTCTCAAATCAATTTTCAAATAATTTTAAAACCAATTTTTACAGAGAGCAGTGAACTGAACCAGATTTCAAAGAGCTAGCTCAACTACTTGGTGAGCAGACTACAAATAAAACTTGGGTTTGGGGGGGTGGGGACGGGGGCAGGTTATACACACTAGAATGATGGCGTGTGCAAGGTATCACTGCATATTCATACAGAATAGTTTCCTGATACAAAGGTTTTCTAAAGTTTCTATTGTCATAGTTCTTTGTGAAACTTTCTATTTACCAACATGTACTTAGTGAATACTACTAAGTTTTATTCCTATCCCACCTCACCACCTCATTCTGGAAGTCTGTTTTCAATAGAGAAGTAGGTTCACGATGCAGGGTGTTAATTTTCTGCCTAAAACATCTAAGTACTAACCAGTTTTCTATCATTAAATTCAAGCGTTAATTGGTGCTTACTCATTAAACATATTGATTTAACTGTTGCATTTGCTATACACTGCAAATAATTTATATTTATACTGCTTTAAGGCTTTTGAAGTTATTCCCCATGCTTCATTTCATTGAGTTTCAGCATAATACTGAAGCAAAGAGAGGACATGTTTTGTTTTGTTTTGTCTTATCATAAGTCAGTAAAATACAGAAGGCAGACGTTTATGTGATATGACAGGGGCAAAATTAGAGCCTAAACCAAATTATTTTTTCATTTGTTCACTCATCCTGAAAATATTCACCAAGTGCTCCTTTTTGAGAAGTAGAAGTAAACAAGAATAAAATGGTTGTCACTGGCACACAGACTACTAAAGCAGAGTCGCTGAATATGTAACTAAAGGTAGTATAAAAAAGACTGTGAAGAAGGAACACAAATTAGGTGGGTGTGGGAACAGGGTGTGTTAGTTGCCTATTGCATCTGTAACTCGTCGCTACAAAATTAGTGGCTTAAAAAATACCAATGTATCTTACAGTTCTGTAGGTCAGAAGTCTCCCGTGGATCTTACTGAGTTGAAGTCACCATGTCAGCAGAGCTCCGGTCCTTCTGAAGGCTCTAGGCTAGAAGATAATTCCTGTTCTTGCTGTTCCATCATTAAGAGACTCTCTATTCCTTGGTTGATATTTCCCGTTCATTTTACAAAGCAGCAACGGTGAACCGGCTCCTTCTTACAATCACTGTGAGAGCTTCGTCCTCCCTCCATATTTATGGAAATGTGATCACATGAGGCCCAGCTGGATACTCCAGGGTAATCTCTTTACCTACTGTCAGCTGGTTAGCAACCTTAATTCTACCTGCAGCCCAAATTCCCTTTTGCTTTAAACCTAGCAGACGTACTGGTTTCAGGAATTAGGAATAAACATTATTGAGGATCTATGAGTCTGCCTACCACACAGGCGTTCCACAGTAGTTGGATCAACATTGGCAGTAGAATGTCATTCTACACAATAGTCCTGTGCCGAGAAAGAACAAATGAGATTCAGTAAAATGATTGAAGGTCAACAAAGCTGAAACAAACAGTAAGTGGGGAAGAGTAGGAAAAAAAATGATGAGAAGTTGGCAGGGACCAGATTCTTCAGGATTTGAAACAGTTTCTGTTCTTTATTGTAAAGATAATAGGAAAATTAAGAATAATTCTAAGCAAGGGAATGACATAACCTTTATAAAAAGAAAAGATTGTTTTGACTTCAATGGGCAGAATGAATTAAAAAAGCAGATGAGTGCCTGAGGCAGACTACCACAGTCCCTGAAACTAGATAAGAAGGTGGTCTGGGTTAGGCTGGTGTCAGTAGAGATGAAGAGAACTGGTTGGCTTTGAGAGAAATTCCAGAATTACAATCAACAGGAAATAGTGATTGCTTTTTAATAGGGCATTTATTCCAATGTTTCTTCCAAGTGTCTGGATGGGCCCATTTGATGAGGCTCACAAATGGAAGAGGGACAGTGTGATGGTGGGGGCATAATTAGCTTAATTTTGGACCTTTTCAATAATTAGTTTAATATGAGGCCTACCAGTGAAGAAACTGAGATTGTGATAGCTTGAGAAATCGATATAGGATGGATATTAATCAAGAGTTTTTAGGTTATAGAGTTGTAAGAGAAACCATGGACTGCGATATCACCTAGAACAGTGGTTCTCCTTGAGGGTGATTTGGCCACTGAGGGCACATTTGACAAAGTAGATGTTTTTGGTTATTACAACTGGAGGAGAGCATACTAATGGCATCTATGGCATCTAGTGGGTAGAGAGAGAGGATTCTGAAAAACACCTTCTAATATGCAGAACAGCCCTCACAAATAATTAGGTAGTCCAAA
The DNA here is from genome assembly GCF_000147115.1 of Myotis lucifugus. Classification (NCBI taxonomy): domain Eukaryota; kingdom Metazoa; phylum Chordata; class Mammalia; order Chiroptera; family Vespertilionidae; genus Myotis; species Myotis lucifugus. Next base: position 145,333 of record NW_005871159.1, read on the forward strand.
ACGTGAATAGTGCCAAGGTTGAGGAACTCTAGCCTAGAGGAATAGCCAACTCTGAGAAAAAAGACAAGAATAGAGCCCTGAGAATTTTCAATACTTAATGGTTTTTTTAAATAAAGGATGTGGTGAAGGAGCAGCCAAAAAAAAAAAAAAGAAGAGGAAGAAGAATTGAAGAGAATGTAGTATTATGGAAAAGCGTATATATTTAATAGTCGATCATCAATGTCAAGTATTTGCAAAGTGATCAAATATAATGACCAATTGAAAGGAGTCTTTAATTTTGCTATCTGGAGATCACTGTCAACCTTTGGAAAATACCTTCAGTGTAGACATGACAAGAACCATATTGGTAGAGTATGGGAAGTAAGTCAATGTAAGAATATGAAAGAAGGGAGTCAGGAAACACGAGAATTCTTATTTTGATGGAGATGCAAGAGCTGTAAAGAGGGCTTAAATGGACAAGGAGTTTGTTTTTTGGTTTTTTTTGTTTCTCCCTCTTTCTCTCAGAACCTTAAAGACTCAACAAATGCTAATGAAAGGGAGCCAGGAGAAACAGAAGGATGGACCTATCAGAGAGTTGACAGGATAGTTGATATTGTAAGTTTCTTAAGTATGAAAAAAAACATTCACTCATCAAAAAATTTATCCAGCCCTAACCAGTTTGGCTCAGCGAATAGAGCATTGGCCTGCGGACTGAAGGGTCCCAGGTTCGATTCCCGTCAAGGGCATGTACCTGGGTTGCGGGCACATCCCCAGTAGGGGGCGTGCAAGAAGCAGCTGAATCGATGTTTCTCTCTCATCGATGTTTCTAACTCTCTATCCCTTTACCTCTCCCTTCCTCTCTGTAAAAAATCAATAAGATATATATTTTTAAAAAAAATTTATCCAGCCAATGTTTACTGAATAGCTCCCAACTGAACTCTTGGAAAGGTTAAACTTAAATGGGAGAGGCATTTCCTCTACTGTAATAGGATGAGAAAAATAAGAAATTAGTGTAGAGTTTGGATAGTATACACATTTTATTGGGGCTTAGAGGTCCCTTTGTTCCAATCTTGCTGTTTTCCTTCTCACTGTCTATAAAACCAAAATGTTTCAGAATAATACCTGGTCAGTGGAACTGTGGGAAATATAGAAGAGACCATCATAACAACTTTTAATACAAGTATGAATTATTTCATTTTAACATTGCATAGAATAAATTTATATATACAAAGCTTATAAAACTTTCAGTTATAAATTAAATAAGAACTAGAGGTATCAATATGGTAACTATAGCTAACACTGATATATGATATAGATTGCATAACCTACGTAAACACAATTGTTATTTTTTTTCAATAGAACAATATGGGAATCTAAGGCTATAACATTTTTTATTTTTACTGCATAGTCCTGTAGCAGCATTCCAAATAGACAGTCAATGTAGACCTTTATTAGGTAGCACTAAGGTGTTTTTAGATTCAAAGCAAAGCTTGTTTTAGAATATGCTTCTATTTATATTAAAATTACTGGAAGAAACAATTAAGAGAAAACACTTGTTTTGCTTAACCGCTGCTTTATACGTATCTAGGAAAGATGTGCAATTAGACCCTAGGGACTCCATCAGTGACTCATCACCGTCTGGAACATAAGGCTCTACATACTGCTATGGTTTGTGTTTCTGTTACTAAAGTGGCGAGCATAACTTTTATTTTGTTATGTTCTGAAGAAGAGAGCTTTTTAACATTCTCAGAGCACCTTATGGCTACATACATGCATGAGATGAGATGCCGGGTCAGAATTGACTCCAGTCTTTTTATGGGTATGACAAAGGGAACGTGGTTTTTCCTCCAGGAAGAGAAATCACAGAATTATAAAGCAAAATTATAAATTTGGAGGCCATCAAAAATACTTTTCTTGAGGAAACCATACCATGTGTGACACATATGGACTGTGAAGGCATTATTCTAAGTGAAATAAGTCAAACAGAAAAAAACAAAAAACAAAACAAAACAACAACAAAAAAACATTGCATGATCTCACTTATATGTGGAATCTAAAAACAAAGCAAAACAAAAACACTTCATAGAAAAAAGAGATCAGAGATGTGGTTACCAAATAGAGGTGGAGTGTGTGGGGAGAGGGAGTTGGAAGGAGATGTTACAAGCTTTCCGTTAGAAGACAAATAACTACTAGGGATGTCAACCTGATAACTATAGCTAACACTGATGTATGATATACAGAAACATTAAGAGAGTAAATACTAAGAGTTACCATCATCAGAAGATTTTTTTCCCATTTTTCTTTTCTTCTTTCCTTCTTTCTTTCTTTCTTTCTTTCTTTCTTTCTTTCTTTCTTTCTTTCTTTCTTTCTTTCTTTCTTTCTTTCTTTCTTTCTTTCTCCCTTCCTTCCTTCCTTCCTTCCTTCCTTCCTTCCTTCCTTCCTTCCTTCCTTCTTTCTTTCTTTCTTTCTTTCTTTCTTTCTTTCTTTCTTTCTTTCTTTCTTTCTTTCTTCTTTCTTTTCTTTTTTTTTGTATCTGTATGAGATGATGGATGTTAGCTGAACCTATTGTGGTAATCATTTCACAATATATGTAAATTAAATCATACTACTATGCCTTAAACGTATACAGTGATGTATATTAACTATTTCACAATAATACTGTAAAAAAAATAGCTTCCTGTTGGAAGTGAACTTTGGCCTCCACTGGGTTTGGCACAAAGAAATTGCCTTGTATATATACTCAGGTCTTAGGGAACAACTTAAAATTAACCCGGACCACTCTATTACTCTCCTGTGATTTCTCCTGCCCACATGCCTTATCTCTTATTTACTATATGGTTCCTTATCTTAAGATATTTTCTATTATTTTTATTTAAACTTTTATGTTAAATAATTTCTTAAAAATTATGTCTTCTGGTGCTTAACATAGGGGCACAGAATAATTTAATTCAGTACAATTTTGTTAAATACACTGAAGTTTTTAATGTTCCTATGTTCCACACAAAAGTGAAAAAAATATTATTTTAAGCAAAATATCTAGTTTTCTATAAAACAGCTGTGAAAAGTTAAAGGAAACATCTGGTTTTACAGAATATAGAGCTGAAATTCAAGGTTCACTGCAGAGGAAAAAAGTACGGAGATTTTTTGCAAACTTTGTGTCATAAGACTGCAGTACTTTATCTTTAAGTTGATAATAAATTTCTAAAAGAAGCAGAAGAAGAGAGGGGAGGCTTGAAATAGTAGCTATGACCTTTTCTTAATTCAAAGCAGGAATGTCAGGTCTTCTCTGTTGGAAATAACAATCAAAGGCCATTTGTAAATTATTTTTAAAAAGCATCTGAAACAAGTCACCCCCAACCCCTGTAATAAATAGGTTCATGGACCAACTCTAAGACATACTCTTTCCAAATCAGAAGAATTACAGTAAGGTAGGAGCACTGACAATCTATTTCTGTGTAGAAGGAATCTGAGAAAGGCAATTTGGAAAGCTGGGATAAGTGACTTGTTTGGAAGCTATGTTTGCATAGCAGATATACTGTTTTTACTAAGCTCCTAGAATAAATGTCAGTAGTTTGGTGTGGGAAGACATGATGAACATTATTGTTCAATATAATCAAGATTTCTATTAATACAGAGGAGCTTATAAAATATTGCATTTTTCTACATTATATAACTTAGTTAAATCTCAATTTATTTAATGACTATACCAAAATTAATTTATAAAAAATTATTTACTTTAAAATGACAAAAGAGTGCTGAAAATCTCTTTCTCCCCCACTCAGTTAACCATGATTATAAAAAATTGGGATAAACTACAAAAAGAAAAAACCCCATAGTACAGACATAACTTGGTTTCAATTTAAAACAAGCACTTTGGAAAACAGAGAACTATAGAGTGGTGATTTTAACCCTGGCTTTACATTAAAATCACTTGGAAAGTTTTTTTAAAGATTAGATAGCTAGGCTCACCATAAAGATTCTGATCTAGTTAGTCTGTGGTGCAGACCAGTATCATAATTACAGAAGTTTGTCCTAACTGGTTTGGCTCGGTGGATAGAGCGTCGGCCTTCGGACTGAAGGGTCCCAGGTTTGATTCCAGTCAAGGGCATGTACCTTGGTTGCGGGCACATCCCCAGTGGGGGGCGTGCAGGAGGTGGCTGATCGATGTTTCTCTCTCATCAATGTTTCTAACTCTCTATCCCTCTCCCTTCCTCTCTGTAAAAAAATCAATAAAATATATTTTTAAAAAATAATAATTACAGAAGTTTTCAGGAGACTCTAATCTTCCATCAGGGTTGAAAATGGCTGCCACATAATATTAGCCTCAAATCCTAATTGTGAAAGTGAATATCAGATCATATTTTGGAATATAAGTGGATTACATAGCTATGATCTGACAATTGAGAAAACATGTTCAAGAATTCATTCCTTAACAAATAGGAATTCAGAAAGTGTACAGGCATAGGTCAATACAAATAGGGAAGAAAATTGAAGACATTTAATCTGCTAATAGTCCATTTATCCTTCAAACATTTTTGCTATGAAGCCATTATAAAAGAATGCCCAGCTAGCCAGGTGGGTATGGCTCAGTGGTTGAGCATCTACCTATGAACCAAGAGGTTAGGGAACATGCCTGGGTTGCAGGCTTGATCCCCAGTGGCGGGTGTGCAGGAGGCAGCCAATCAATGATTCTCTCTCATCATTGATGTTTCTATCTCTCTCTCCAGCTCCTTTCCTCTCTGAAATCAATAAAAATCTATTTTTTTTAAAAAAGCAAACAGACAAAAAACACACAAAGTTTCTTTTGCCATTGAAGTTAATATATGTATTGGTGCCAAGAAGTAGGAGGTGGACAACTTTGGGGGGTAATTATTCTGCCCCACACTCCTGATCAGTTTCATTTAAAGATTTTTATTTATATAATCTTTGGTCCAATTATTGCTCTTCCCCACCAGCTGAGAAATCTGCCAATTACATCTCCATAGTCTTTATATAACTTCAGCTCCTCTAGTCAGAAAGGATGTATCACTCCCTTCTACCCCCCACTCTGCCTCCTGGTGTTTTCCCTCTAGGTCAGATTGAGTGCTAGATTGAATTCTTCTTAGACAACTGTTCATAGGCTAATACTGACCTGCTTTCTCTGATCCTTGTAACTTAACCTCCAACTCATTCCCTTGTCTCATCTTCTTTATATATTTCTTAGGTATTATTGTGGATTGACTCGAGATCAAATATTTGCTTTATTACTAATATTCTGTGTTTTATCTGGATTTCATCTCTAAAATGTGGATAATATTGCCTACTTTATCAGAAAGTTTGTGGATTAAACAGAACAGAAGCACATACTATATGGTACAGAGTAGATATTTTATAAATATTATTAAACTTGTCTCTCTTTATTTTCATCCATTTTTAGATAGGAGTTAGGGTAACCTATAATTAATTTCAATGTTACCCCATTCTTTCAGATGCATATTTAATTCTTCAATAATACACCTGTAGTCACTTTCAGCAAATAACCCATCTGTAACGTGTAGTGTGATGCATATTAAATAATCTCTACAAGACTGTGTGTTGATAGAAAGAACTTTTCCTCACAGAAGAGAATTGATAATTCAAGTTACAATCATTTAGCTGCATACATGTATTCTCTTGATTCTTTCATATGACCAACAATAATACAGAGTCCTTTCCCATACTATAATCTATTTGACTAAAAGATGAAATATAGAAAAACATTTTCTTAACCTTCAGCAAGAGAGAATGAAATGCTATTATTGCCTGAGAGGTCAACAACAGATGTAATACATGGACTAAACTAATACTAATATTTTAAAGTTTGAATTATCTGTCTGATCTCTGTTGAATTTGGAAACTGATGCTTGGGACTACTATGATCTCTCTATGTTACTGCAACTTCAAAGATGTAACTTCAAGTTATCGACTTTGGAAACATATTTCTTCTAATGTGATTTACTTCTTCAGATTCCAAAATACGACTATCTTTGTAATGATTCTATCCACTCCCAGAAAGGATGACATGGATTACTATTAGTTCCTACAGTTTTGTGCATATGGCATGTTTCTTTCATACTGAAAACATAAGAAATCCATGTCTTCTCTGTGTCCTCCAGAGAATTCAATAGGAGCAAGACTTTCTTTCACCTAGATAACTCTTCCATTCTCAGGATGACTCACCCAAATCCTTGGAGTCTACCCCGCAGCTATGGATGCTGATATCTTCAAGTTGCCTCTCTATGACCTTAGATTGGCTGCTCCCAGTGGCTGTCAGGTGACAAGGTCAGAGGTCGGTACCTTGGTCTTTGTTGTGGCTTCACTAATATCAGTCCTTGGATTCCCTTGTGGTCCTTTCTCTGCTACATGTTCCGTCTTTTGCCATCTATTTTGACTCTGCTAAGGTACAATATATGTGTAATGATTTACAAAACAAGTGAAATTGTACTTTAGGTTTTCTGAGTCAAATTTCTTGTTTTTCATACAGCATGAAGTTACTTCCTTCTAAACTCAAAAAAGGCAACCAATTTTTTTCTTTTTTACAACACGCACAGTTAAGCCAGAATTCTAATTTCATCCATAGGATTAGCTGCCCTTTGAAACACTTGCCACTCCTATATGATGGGAGTAGATTTTTTTTGTTTTACATTTTCTGTTCCGTAGTAAAATCTGTATTTTCTGTGCGAGGAGCAAAGGTCTCTGTATTAGTCAAAGTTCTCCAGAGACACAGAACCAATAGGGTGTGAAAGTGTGTATGTATATATACATTTAAATAGACAGAGAGATGACAAACAGCAGAAAGATAGATGACCAGGGTTCGTTCGTTCTATCTATCTATCTATCTATCTATCATCTATCTATCTATTGTATGTTATTATAAAGAATTGGCTCAGAGAATTATGGAAAATAACAAATCCCAAAATCTGCATTCGCAAGTTGGAAACTCAGGGCAGCCGATATTGTAGTTCCATCCGGAAGGCCAGCATGCTCAAGACCCAAGAAGGGCCAATGTTTCAGTTTCAGACTAAAGACAGGAAAAAAGTGATGTCTGGGCTCAAGGCAGTTAAGCAGGAGGTGTTCCCTCCTACTCACGGAAGTGTCAGCCTTTTTGTTCTATTCAGGCCTTCAGCTGATTGGTTGAGGCCCACCCACATTAGGGTATACAGTCTGCTTTACTCTGGCTACTGGTTCAAATGTTGATCTCATCCGGAAATATCCTCACAGACAGTCTCACCTGAAATAATGTTTGACCAAATGTATGGGTACCTTGAGGCTTAATCAAGTTGACATATAAAATAACTATCACAGTCTCCTATTACATTGGACCAGTCTGAAAGAAAAAAAAAATTAATCATGGCCCTAGCTGTGAAATTCTGTGCACATCAATTTCTCTTCTCTCAGCCTCCAATTTTCGATGGTGGGCACTGGGGTAAAACAAATAGGTCCAAACTGCGTATGTACAATGAATAGCTCCTACTCTCACTGCAGACAACATCCCATTTTATTGTCATGACTCTGAACCATTGATTTTTTACCATAATACAAAGGAAAAGACTTGGAGTCATAGAGGTAAAGTAATTTAGATAATTTCTAAGATCCATTTAAATCCTAGAATTCTCTGCCTCCTCCTTGTCAGTGAAGGAAAAAGAAAAATGGTGTAGGCTGCCACAAACCCCTTGCATGCAGAGGAGCAGAACAACACACTGTCATTTCCCATCTCATCCCAATGATAATCTGAAAGCATAGCGAGAGAAGGTTTTTGTAAGACTCTCTTTTTAAATATTTTTTCCCTAAAATACAAAATGGAGGAGAAGGCCCTTTAGAAAGAGAACATGTTTATGCCATTTCTATTATTGTTTTTTAGAAGTTCTATAACACTGATCCTACAAAGTCTAATTAAATTTATCTTTTTCAATAGCTGTGTTTATAGTTCTCCTGAGTAATGTAATGCATATAATGTACTTAAGAATTAAGAAACTTACATAATATTAATGAATAACTCACTGGTTTCAGCCTCATAATTCACTCTTTCTAGCTTTTATAAACATAGTGCCCATAATGATCAGAAAATAGTTACTGCACACTGATGCCTTTATGCCCTTGTTCATGTCATACTGGATACTTAACCATCTCTAACAAGCCCTGCTTAGCGTTGAATAACTCCAAATGTACGCCTAACAAGTCTCACAGAGATTACTCATGATATACCATTTGATACAGAAATTGATATAAAATATATAGCCATCCTTAAACACATATGTACTTTAATGAAAAACAGAATGTCAAAGTTTTAATAAATAGTATTCCAAAATTCCTCTTATTGCTTTATGTCATAAACGCTTCTAGCATTTGATCACTTTTCATAAACTGTATTGCATCCATCCTCATCCAAGCCACAGTCATTTCTTTTGAGGATTTTTGCCAAAGCCTTCTTACTGGTTTCCCCTTTTCTGCCCTTACATCCCCACTCAATTCTCAAAACAGCAACCAATATGATACTGTTAGGATATCAGTGAAATCACAGTACTCATCTTCTCAAATGCTGCCAATGACTCACCCCTTCACCTAGTAAATGGACGATGCCAACAGGATGAGCTGCCCAGTGACATTGCTGAGCTCATATGCTCTCCTTTCCCCTCCTCTCTGCTCCAGCCATTTTGACCTCCTTGCTGTTCCTGGCTACACACAACAGGCATAGTTTGACCTCAGGGGTTTGGCATTCAGCCTGAAATGCTCTTCCCCAGACACCCAAATGCCTCACCTCCTCTTCTGCAGGCAAATTTAACCATTTGAAGCTACATCATTGAATCACACCTTCTCCATCCTCATTGCCCTGTTCTACTTTTGCTTCCACAGTGCATGCTAACTCCTTACAGGCTATAGGATTTAATTACTATGCTTGTTATCTGTCTTCTCCCATTAGGATGTATGCTCCACAAAGGCAGAGGTTTTGGTCAGTTTTACTCATCTTTAGATAGTGTCTGGTACCACTTGGGCTTTTTATAAATATTCGTTGAATGGATCCATGAAGCAAACCAAAGTAGTGGGGATTATTATCTACTCACTCTGCCACGTTTTTTAGCTATGAAGGTTTTTGGGTTTTGCTGATCAGGCTCACGTAGGAACTGAAGGCATAGCAAGGCCTTGGCAACCAGTCCCGCTCTGCTCTGTTGCTGCTCAGGCTCCAAATGTGCTTTTGGCTCAGCTCACTCTTTTAGTTACAAGAATGCAATCATCCCACAGCTCTCTCCTTATTACCTTAACTGATTCTACACAATAATATTTCTGATCTTTATATGTTGCCTGGATATACTGAGCTAATACTTTGTATTTTTATTGATTAGGTCTAATAAATCTTATACCATTCTCTTTACTTTCTATTCTCTACTATTCAAACATGCTTGGATCTTTATCCAACAGCATACAGATTCTGAAACTTTGGACATGTTGATGAACCTCTTCAAACCTCAATTTCATCATTTTAAACTAGAATAATAATAGCTATGTTTCAGAATTACCTTGAGGTTTAAATAAGAACATGGACAAAGAAGCATGTTGTAAAGTGTTATAAAAGGTATTACTATTTTACTGGAATTGGATTTTTCCCTGGGATATGACAATCAGTATAAAGAGCAGAAGGAAAATCAATGAGAAACATAGTTAGCTATGTACTGCTAATATTTCAGCTGTATACCTTTTCACCCCCAAAAAAGAATATGGCTCACAATAGCCAAATAGTTAAACTCATACAAATAATTTTTAAAATCTGGTGCCTCTTAAATTTTTCAACAGTAGTCAATATTTCCTATATATTGATGATGACTTTGAAAATAGTAAAGCTAATTTATTTAGTCATCAGCCACCATGGCTTAAAATTCACAAGGTATTTTGCCTCAATGGAAAATGAAATCGGTCATAGTAAAAACCAATGTGTGTGATTTATAGAAGTACCTCACAAGTTGGTGATGTGTGTGTGGGTGTGTGTTGAAATATTGCCAAAGCAAATGTGATTTATATAAGAATTGAAAACATGTCACTTGGCAGTAGGGGAGTTGTATTTATAAGTAAAGCTACTCAATTTATTATAGCATCGGAATTACTATGGAAAAAGAAAGATTGAGCTACTTTGCAATATATTTTTTATCAAGTGCATTTTTTATAAACTTTGTCATTAAGGATAGTTCATTTAGTTTACTGGATTATTAAAATTTAGCTATTATAAATTAATTTTCATATAGATTATGGATATCACTTTAAGAATTAAATTTATTGAAAAGAAACTCATAAAAGCTTATGAAAAAAAGTTTTCCAAACTATATTACATATTTTCTTTTTTTTGTGAGAAGAATTTTATAGAAAATTATATAGTTTTAGGTAGAATTACAATATACTTTTCCATAAGAAGTAATCTAGTGGTGGAGGTGAAACAGAACTATACAAATACATTTTAAATACTCATTATGGTTTACAAATTAGTTTTAAGATGTTATAAAACAATATTCTTCAACTAAGAATTCACAATATCATAAAAATATATTATTACATATTATCATCACAGCAACCCTGTAAGGTAGGTATTATTACCCTTTCTCTGAAGGTAGGTTCAGAAATATTGAGTGACTCACCTAAGTTCATAAAGTGCCAAAGTAAGTGATAGAACCATAATAAGAACCACAGATCACAGGCCCCTAAGTCCTTCATAACCACCATTGCTGTGGCTTTGCTCAAGGTTGCATTACACCAGCCAGAAGTAATAGTAACCTCCAGTTTCAGTTTACCTGTGTGAAAACAGAACAAAATATGTTACATATTTTCATAAATTTTTTTTCAGAATAAATAAATATATGGTGGCAAATTAGAATATATATATATATATATATAGATATACTAGAGGCCTGGTGCATGAAATTCGTGCACTGGCGGGGGGTGGGGGGAAGGATGTTCCTCAGCCCAGCCTGCACCCTCTCCAATCTGGGACCCCTCAAGGGATGTCCAACTGCCGGTTTAGGCCCGATCCCACAGTCGGGACTGCTGGCTCCGAACTGCTCACCTGCCTGCCTGCCTGATTGCCCCTAACTGTTTCTGCCTGCCAGCCTGATCACCACCTAACCACTCCCCTGCCAGCCTGATTGACACCTAACTGCTCCCCTGCCAGCTCGATTGCCCCCAACTACCCTCCCCTGCAGGCCTGGTTGCCCCCAAGTGGCCTCCCCTGCCAGCCTGATTGCCCCTAACTGCCCTCTCCTTCAGGCCTGGTCCTGCCCAATTGCCGTCCCCTGCAGCCTGGTCACCCCCAACTGCCCTCTCCTGCCAGCCTGGTTGCCTACAACTGCCCTCCCCTGCCGGCCATCTTGTGGTGGCCATCTTGTGACCACATGGGGGTGGCCATCTTGTGCGAGGGCATGCTGGTCAATTTGCATATTACCTCTTTCTTATATAGGATATACATAAATATATATTATCATCAAAAAGATATAGATCCAGTTTGTGACACATTACTTATTCTATCTGAAATTCATTTTTCTTATTTGTAAAAAAAAGAGACAACAATTTCTATCTAACAAGATTTACATTGGCTTAAATATGATGTGGGGTGTGTGTGTGTGTGTGTGTGTGTGTGTGTATGTTCTTGTTATCACCATGCTAAATATTGATTAACTTACCAATTCCTCAAACACAACATAGTCAATAATTTATTTCTATCCCAAACCTTAAATTCATACCTAATCCACTTTCTACTTTCATATGAATTTTTTTTAAATGGAGCTTAAAGTTTTATATATTAGCTTACTGATAATGTTAAGTCAGAAATATCTAGAGTATTTGGCTAAAAATACAGGCTTTGGAGATCATTTCCCTGGAATGATCTCAATAAAACCTCTACTCTAAAAAACTAGAAAATCTGAATAAAATGTAAATAAATAATGGAAGGAAACCACCTGGATTTAGAGATTAGAGAACAATGAAGGCTGTAAGAATTTATAGGGTCAAGATTTCAAAGAAGAAGGCAACTAAGTAGGTAAGCTGAGCATATGTGATTATGTTTTCCCCTCAGGGCAGTTGTCTGTTTCAAAAGTGAAAGACAAAACAGCAAGACTGAGAAGTGGGACATAAATTTTGGCAGCCTTCAGGGCAAGGAAGACAAAAATTAATGTTTAGGACTCACCAAGAGGACAGAATGAGAACATCCCTCAAAAGTAACTTATCTTTCAATGACCTTACCCATGATTGAAATAAGGTGATTGTCCCTAAACAGACTTCCTTCTAGAAGCAAATGCAAAACTTCACTGAAGAAATTTATATAATTTAAAGCCTCCAATTATTTCTAAAAATGTTTATTCACAGTGTCTACAACACAATCAAAATTAATCAGGCACGTAGAAAAAAACTAGCAAAAGACAAAACAGGAAACAGAATAAAAACGCAGGAAATAAACACATTGGGATCACCAGACCTAGGCATCAAAATAAGTTGATTAATATGTTCAGAAATTTAAATGACCAATAAAGAATTTTAGCAAAGAAAACTATAACCAAAAAATGAAATGCAAATTCTAAACATTAACATTAAAATAATAGTAATTTTAAAATTCTCCAAATTGATTTAATAATTGATTAGACACAACTGAAGATACAATTTAAGAACTGGCAGATAGGTCAGGAATTCAAACTGAAAGATGAAAAGATGAGTGAAAAACACAGAAAAGCTCATTAGAGACATACACAAAATACAAAAAGGCCTAACGTGTGTTTAATTTGAGTGTCAGAAGTAGAAGAGTGAGAGAATAAGGCAGAAACATTATTATTATTTTTTTTGGTTTTCAGCAATTCTATTTTGATGTCTAGGTGTGTTTTTACATATACTTATTATACTCAGGTATATAAAGGGTTTTTTTATTTGTATTTAATTTATGGGGGTACATTGGTTAATAAAACTATATAGGTTTCAGATATACAATTCTGTAATACATTATATATTGTATTATATTCATCATCACAAGTCAAGTCTCCTCCCATCACCATTTATCCCCTCTTTACCCTCTTCTACCTCTGGGTACCCCCTTTTCCCTCTGGTAATCACCATACTGTTGTCTGTGTCTATGAAGTGTTTTGTTTTTGTTTTTGTTTTTTTAGTTTTTTGCTTGATCTCTTCATCTTTTTCACCCAGATCCTAAAAGCTCTCTCCTCTGACAGCTGTCAGCCTGTTCCCTGTATCTATGAGTCTATTTTGTAGTTTATTTTGTTCATTAGATTCAACATATAAGTGAAATTGTGTGGCATTTGTCTTTCTCATTTGTCTATGCCATTCATTTAGCATAATACTGTTCAGGTCCATCCATGCGGTCACAAAAGGTAAAAAGTCCTTCTTTTTTATGACTGAGCTATATCCCATTGTACAAATGTACCACAGTTTTTTTTATCCACTTGTAATGTTTCTTATATTTGTAGCTGAAGGGCTTTGGTCTGTTTTGGAAATTTCTTGGCTATTGCCCTTTGAAAATTAAGATGAATAAATGATATTTTCTCAGACAAACAAAATATAAGTGAAATAGGGGGCAGATGAAAAATGATTTCAGATAGAAACACAGTAGGCTAAAAGGATAAGGATCAATTTCCAAACATATATATATATTTGGGCAACTGCAGGTGAATTTTGACTATATAAAACAATAATTTAATATCCTTTAATGTTTAAACCTATATGCAATTAAAATACATGACAAAAAATAGGCTAAACAGCTGGAGGGATAAATTGAGGAAATGTTTTCAGTTTCTACCTTTGTTTGATAATTGAAAAATCTCAATTACCTGAATTCAGTCCTTAAGTAAAGGATGACTGTGCTCACATTTAGTCTAACTACTAAAAATAGTATGCTATAGAATACTGTATAACTAGCTGATAACAGAGCACAAACAACAACCACAAAAAAATTAATTTATCCAAAGAAAAGCGTAAAGAAAGAGAGAATGGTCCTTAAGATAGCTGGGACAAATGAAGATGATGGTGGTGAAGTTAGACCTCAAATAACTAATTACATGAAATATCAATAAAATAAATACGTTAACTAAAAGAGATTTCAAGATGAGATTTTAAAAAATAATTGCTGTCATCAAAAGTGTGTAGAAGGTTTATGGATGGAAAATGTGACCCAAACTAATCTGATGCAGCAACATTAATAGTAGAACTTCATACAAAAATTATTATGAACAGTAATGTCAGATGTGTTGTAATGATAAAAGTGTCAATGCACCAGAAAAATATACCGATTGTAAATGTATAGGTACCTAATAACATAGCTTCAAAATAAAATGAAATATTTTATTAACTAGAAGGAGAAATATACAAAACCATAACAATATCAAGTGATATATACTAATCTCAATAACTTATAAGAAAAGCATCCCGCTAAAATCAATAAAATTAAATATTTGAAAAATATAGTTAACATTTAACCAAATCAACATATGCAGAAACCTGTCTCTTACAAGTACATAATACACTTTTTTTCCAAGTGCATGGGGAATACTTATCAAAATTGACCACCTATTGGACTATGAAGTGAACCTCAAAAAAATTCAAGGGATTCAACTCATATATAGTATATTCTTCTGACCAATGAAGAATTAAGCTAGAAATTGATGACAAGAGAATAACAAAAATGTCCTCAGATGTTTTACAATTAAAAAACAGAATTCTTTAAAAAGTAAACAAACAAACAAACTAAATACAAAATCACAGACAGGAAATAGATGACATTAAAACTTATGATATCCAGTCCTTTATCACAGGGCACTTTGGTTGTTTCCATGTCTTGGCCACCAAGAATAATGCTGCAATGAACATAGGGGTGTATATATCTTTGCGTATAAATGATTTCGAGTTTTTTGAGTATATACCCAGGAGTGGGGTTGTTGGGTCATATAGTAGCTCTTTTCTTAATATTTTGAGGAATTGCCAGAAGAAGACTTGAATTTGGGTGGTGAGCACATGGTGTTATATACAGATTTTGTAACTTAGAAACCCACACGTGAAACCTCTATGTTCATGTTGACCAATGTCACCCCAATAAAATTTAATTAAAAAAAAAACCCGTATGATATTCAGCTATATATCTATAGAGAGAGAAATTTGAAAACTTCAATTCATATTTTAGAAGACAAAATTAGTTCAATTACTGAAGTATCTAAATGAAGAATTGCGAAAAGTAATGTCAATTAAATGCAAAGAAAGTAGAAAGAAAAAGATTAAAATTAAAGCATCTATATATTTAAAAGCCTAAGCCACTGAATGACTGAATGACCAAATGACCAGTCAACCGGTTGCTATGACGCACACTGACCACCAGGGGACAGACACTCAACGCACAAGATCGGGCTCCCTCCTGTCTGGATTGGGCCTGTGGGGATCAGGCTGAAACCAGCTATCCGACATCCCCCAAAGAGTCCTGGATTGCAAGAGGGTGCAGGCCAGGCCGAGGTACCACACTGAGGCAGTGCAACCAAAGTGGATGAAGCAGCTGCAATAACCAGCTGCTTTGCCACCAGAGAAGGAAGGCACGGTAACTTTGGGGTAAGGAACAAAAGTTCATAGATTTATCAGCTTAATGTGGTGAACTAGATAGGAAGTAAAGAGAAAAAATTCTTTATCATTTCTAACTTTTGGTTCAGGTCTCAGCTGGATCAAGCATCGGACTAGCCAGAAATTTTACAAGACTGAACATCAGAGAGAATATAGATGGCTAGACAAGTGCCCAATTTATCAGTAACTGACAGAAAAACTGCATGTTTTTCATGTGTGAGGGTGACCCAGGAGAGCCCAGCAGGAGGTAAAATGAAATGAGGATTGTTAATATGCACAACAAACACACAGACCCATCAAGAGAATGTGGAAGCCTGACAGGCTCCACATTCATTCTCTGTCCAAACCACTGGCTGATCACTAAACTATGCTGACACCAAGGCAATGCCTAAAGTTTTGTTTCCCCCATTAATTAATTTGAAACATCTAATTCTCAAATTATTTTAAGATACCAAAAGCTAGATTTTCTATTTTCTTCTGATTTTCACTAAGCTGTTTTCTTTTTTCAACTGTTGTCTTCTTTGTTTTAAATTTACTGCATATCTTTTACCACTATTGGATACTTTTCACTTTATATAGAAAGTTTGGCCGATCAAACTTAGTGGAGAAAATGAACAGCCAGTGACCCTTGAGAAAAGATTGAATGGATTTATTTTTAAAAGGCCTTTACTTCCCTTTGGACTTGGCTCCGCCCTAAAGGACTAGGCTGGGCTCTTAGGAGCTAGGCTGGGAAAGAAAAGGAAAAAAAAAGCCTTTCTCTTCTTTATCTGGGGATCCTATTATATGACACAGAAAGCTTGACTCCTCAGGGTAAGATAAATACTCACATTTTAATGCACAACTTTTTTTGGAGTAATTCAGGTTTATTTGCCTAATCTTGCAGCATCACTAGAGATGGTCTAAATGAGGTGGAGTCTGGCAGGGAAGTAGAGGAAGGAGGAACCAAGCAGGGTAGCTAACAAAGCTGTGCATTACACGTTCAGCCCTAATTATCTCCTCGAGGGAAATGCCTCCTAATGTAAAAAAAATCTCAAGGCCAAGGGAAGTAAGACTACATTCTGAAATACCCTGCTCCTGGGAAAAAGTGTGGTCAAGAATTCATAAACTAGACTCTTTTGGTTGTTGTAGAACATGGTTATAGTTTCTAGAAGTCAGAAGTAATCCTTTGTCTTTAAAATGGGGGAGGGATAGATTTCACAGTGTTTCTGGTAGCTTCTTGTCTAGATGAATCTTTTATTTGGTTTGTAGAAGATTTGGGGGAAAAATGCCACAGCATAATTTAGAATTCAGGAAGTTTAGTTCTTATATTTTCACATACTAGTGAAAGTCATATATGTTTACAAAATATCTATTTGAGCACCTATTTTGGGCCGGGAACTATGCTACCCTACTGGGTTACAGCAAGCACAAAGCACAAATGACTCCTGCCCTCAGGAGCTTCCTGTCTATTTGGGATACAATCAAACAGTTCATTTGTAGAGTACTAGGTTCTAGATTTTAGCCAATTGAAGCTTCTTAACTTTGTTGAGTTTCAGTAGAATAATGGGTTGGAAGTCAGGTGATGATGGGAGAAGTATTGAATGGTGCTGCAACAGTAGAGCCCAATAATCTCTTTTGAGAGGTTTGACTAAAAAGGGGGGGGGGGAATGAGGCAACAACTGAAAAGTCCTTTAGATGGAATTAAGGAGAATGTAATGTTCTTGTTGCTGTCTTTAATGAAAGAGGAAGTAGCAACAAGGAAGGGTTGGAAGGTATAGCCCGGAGATAAAAATCCACACAGTGAGATCTTGAGAAGAATCCCAAGGAGGATTAGATGGGCTACATGTTTGGGGGGATTGGTCCTAGAGCAAAGGGGAAACTTCTCTTTCAATATAACTAGATAAAAAGGTACAAAGATGGGTGCAGATACCCATTATTCCATATGTTTAGCTAACTTAATGACTTCTATTTTCCTTGTGATGGATGGTGTGAGCATGTCTTGTAATCATGAAAGATTAAAAAAATAATGTTTAGTTAAAAGGTTGGAGAAAGCATAAAAAGTTTTAAAGAACCATATTACAGTGATAGATGACTAGAAAAGAAGGGAAGGTGCACTGGACCAAACTGAAGAAGCAGATGATAATCGAGTCTCTAGATTATATTAAAACTAATCTATGAAGCTGTATGATTTTCCTTAGCCGATTTCAACATTTGATATTTTATAAAAGCAAATAGTTGGATTAGTTCATGTTTGGGACGTTTTCTATTTGAGTAGAAAATAAAGAAAATGAAACAAACCTGTTGAAGTTACTTCTAAGAGAAGAGTTTAAATGATGAATTTCAGAATCTAAGCTACAGAGAGAAAGTGAGGTCAGGCTGGTGCAGAAGATTAAAAAGGAGAGTTCAGGGACGGGATATTTCATTATCAAGCAAAGGTACAGGGGCATAAAAACCAGAAGATTGTGGTCAAAAGGTCAGGTGCCTGAATGTAATATTTGAGATTAAATGTCTTCAGCGTGGCCTATGTGGACATAAAAAGTGAAAACAGAAGTCACTGTCAAGGATAGGTCAAAGAATTATAAAGCCTGAGACTTGGGTGGTACACTCACTAAATTCAACCAGGGTGTTGGTGGTTTGTATAGTAGAAGAGAGGGCTGTACTTAAATGCCATCATCTTAAGATCATTAGAGTGAGTGAGCAAGAAGTCAACAGAGCACAATGACAGGGACAAAAGAATAGCACCAGCCCGGAACTCCCAGGGGTTTTAACAGGTAGGAAGGGGAGTGATGTTCTGATCATCAGAGAGAATGAACTGGTCTCAGCTGCACTTCCTTAAAAAGGGGTTCAGAGCTCAGCCGGCATGGCTCAGTGGTTGAGCTTCGACCTATGAACCAGGAGGTCACGGTTCATTCCTGGTCAGGGCACATGCCCAGGTTGCAGGCTCAAGCCCCAGTGGATGCTGACACGCCAAGCTCAAAAGGTTCGCCATCACAGGAACCCATGCTTTTTATTAACACAACTTGTCCTGAGGCAAGGCAGAGATATACACTTCAAAGGGTCAGGGTTTAGTACAGAGTCCATTGTCAGAATGGGGGAATTAGCCTAAGGCTGTTCAGGTGTTTGGCCAGTAGGAGGCAATAACATGTAGATTAAGATGCCCTTTAACTGTCTGGCAGCCACAATCAGTTTTCTATTCAGGTTTGGGGAAATGCCTTTAGCCATTCCGAACAGGTGACTACATGTATGACTCAACCCTGTTGAGTCCCCAAGTCTCATCAACCTTTTGATGAAACTCTTAAAGTTATGACGTGCTGGAATTGGTCCCCGACAGGCACATGCCTGGGTTGTGGGCCCGATCACCAGTGTGGGATGTGCAGGAGGCAGCCTATCAATGATTATCTCTCATCATTGATGTTTCCATCTCTTTCTCCCTTTCCCTTCCTCTCTGAAATCAATAAAAATATATTAAGAATAATAAAAGTAAAAAGGGGAGGGGGTCAGAGATCTTGGAAAATAAGCTATTTCCACTTCACCTGCTGCCTTATTTATAACAAAAATATAGAAGCTCTGATCTCAAATGAGATAATATAAATGAAAGACATAAGGTGATATGATAAACCAGGTATTTGATGAAGCTTCTATTGCAGTTCTGAGACAGAATGTAACAAACATCTTTTTAAAAGCACTAAATTCACTGGAAAGTAGGAGAAATCCTCAAGAGCTATAGTAAAGGGGAATTAGGAAAGCAGAGTTGCAAATGTGTATGAAAGCCAGGGTAATACTTGCTAAGACATTTCCAATCCTAGTGAAAACAGACTTGAGTTTTGAATGCCTCACAGAAGACAACATCTTGGACTTGTAAAAAATGTAGAGATTTGGAGCTATAGTGCTGAAATAAAGTCGGGACTGGTGAAATTCTATAACCTCAATTCAATAATAGAGTAGAAAATTCACTTACTGCCACAGGAAGATGAAGAGGAAAACTATTTCAGCAAGAACTGTTGGAGGAACAAAATGGGGGGAGCTCCCCTGAGAAATTATAACCATCAGCCTGGCCTTATGTGGGTTTGTCCTTCACAGCTATTCAAGATGGATGTTGCTCCAGGGCCTCGGAGGGAAAAACAAATGCAATTCTCTCAGGAAGATGTATCCCCAACCCAGAATAATAGGATTCCCACAGAAAGCCAGTCAAAAGCATAAGATAAATTTAGGACTTTCATTTGACTCGATTTTTGCCAAAATTTCTCTCTTTTCTGTTGGATTTTCTCTTTCCTGTTGGATACGATTTACAAAGATAAAGGTCTCTCTCTTCTCTCTCTTCTCTCTTCTCTCTTCTCTCTTCTCTCTTCTCTCTTCTCTCTTCTCTCTTCTCTCTTCTCTCTCTCTCTCTCTCTCTCTCTCTCTCTCTCTCTCTCTCTCTCCTGATTTCTTTAAAAGGAACCTCAAGGAAATGAAGCTGCTTTTCATCTTAGGTGGACAGCAAGCTCAGGGCTCTCTTGGGTCCCTCTCTAGTTAAAACCTCCTCGCCACCCATTTACCTTCCCGCTGTGGTATGGA
This sequence comes from Myotis lucifugus, assembly GCF_000147115.1. NCBI lineage: Eukaryota > Metazoa > Chordata > Mammalia > Chiroptera > Vespertilionidae > Myotis > Myotis lucifugus. The sequence goes on from NW_005871159.1 coordinate 165,442, forward strand.
GAGCACTCTGATATTGTGCTAGTTTCACAGACCCCATCCGGTCACAAGGCCCAGGGGGCCTCTGCTCTCAGATCTCTAACCTACTTGAGAGGCGATTATGTCATTATTTTCTTTCTTATTTCCAAAATACTTCTTTCATTTTTATCATAAGAAAATGTTGTGGGTAATAGTTTAAAATACATATTATGCTTAATAAATATGAAATGAATATCATGATACATATATCTATCTATATCTATCTACTCTCAAGCAGGGGACATAGCTGGTGACCCCAAACTTTTTGACATACTGTGCAGGGCTCATCTTGGTCTGGCCTCTCTTTACTTTGTTCACCGCAGTGCCTTGCTTTTCTACAACCATCTCCCCAAACCTTACCTTCCTACCTCAGAACAGCCATGAATGCCTGGTTCACAGGCATGTGATCTGTTTTGTACAGGTCCCCATGATCACAATGGCCCTTCACTTGGTTGAGTCTATTATTAAAAAGATAAGAGATAAATGCTGGTGAGGATGTGGAGAAAAGGAAACCCTTGTGCACTGTTGTTGGGAATGTGAACTGCTACAGACACCATGGAAAACACTGTGGAGGCTCCTTACAAAATCAAATATAGAATTACCACATGATCCAGCAATCCCCCTTCTGAGCATATATTTAAAGGGAAAAATCACTATATAGAAGAGATATCTATATTTTCATGGTCATTGCAGCATTATTCACAATAGCCAAGGTATAAAAATATCCTGTTTATGTCAATGGATAAAAATATTTTTAATGTGATATATATATATATATATATATGTATATATATATATATACACACATACACACACAATGGACTGTCAGACTTAAAAGTTTTTTTAAAAAGTAAATTGTGCCATTTGCAAAAACACGAATGAAAGTAAATTACATTATGCTAAGTGAAATAAGCCAGACAAAGATAAATACTGTATAATAGCACTTATATGGAATCTAAAAATGAAGAGTTTAACATAAAAAAAAAGTCTAACAGATAATCAAAAAGTGGTTATCAGGGTATTGGAATGGAAGAAATAGGGAGAGGTTGGTAAAAAGGTACAAACTTTTGGCTAAGATGAGTAAGATCTGAGAATCAAATGTATAACATGATAAATCACTACGGTGTCGGGTGAATTTCCCGCCAAAATATAAGATGGCGCGGGCAATTATTTAGGTTTCCCGCGCAAAATCAGAGTTAGTTTAAAATGCCTATATCTTTTGAAGTATGGGTTCGATTGAAATGAAATTTTCGGTACTCGACCAGCGCCATAAAGTATTCTCTACTTACAAGGGATTTTTATGATACCTATTACCCCAATGGGTATGAAACGGTTCGCATACACAGGTAGGTATCTTTGTGAACGGCAAACAAACAAATATTTGGTAATACGCAGTTACAATCGGCCCGAGTTTACACGTTTCCCGCACTCCACCGCAAATCTATATGAACCGAGTTAAGACGGCTCCCGCGGAGTACGCGCAATTCACGCGAGCCGACTTAACTCGTTTCCCGCAACCCAAGTGATAACATGGTGTTGATAACTGCATTGTATAATGGAAATGTGATAAGAGAGTACAACTTAAATGTTCTCACTAAAAAAAGGTAAATATATGAGATAATAGATGTTTAATAATCCTTTCACTCTATACATATATCAAATTGTAATGTTTATATACCTTACAATTTTATTTGTCAATAAAACTAAAAATATGCTTCTGTAACCATCTTGAAATTCTTAATAATTTAAGAGACCCCACATTTTCTTTTTGTGATACACCGATATATTATGTAAATAGTCTTGTCTCATTTCTGGACTACTTCTGAATTTTATTAAATATACCTCAATTTTTTTCTTTTTTCTGTCCTTGCCTTTTCTCTCTCTGAGTTACATCCCTTCTATCCTTGTAATTACTCCCTACTTTAAGACTCAGCATATATTACCTCCTATAAAAGGTCTTCCTATACCCTACAAATATGACTTGGAGGCCACTGTCCTACTCTTGTCACATCTGAGTTTAGTCTTCTTAGATCTTATCCTAAAAGACTGAAAATCTTCATTACTTATTTATTCTATTCCTTTTAGACTATATTTTAACTGGTGGGCCAAACCGGTTTCGGCGCATATTTATATTCTTGCTATATCGGGAATTACTTGGTATAAAAGAGAAAATCAATAAGTGCTGAATTGAACGCTTATTGAATTAAATTAAATCTCCTGGTAAACCATAAATTTAGCAGGTTTTAGAGGTCAAAAAGTATGATTGCTTAACTTATTATATTCCTGACTCTTGCCAATTTATTTTATCATAGGATGGCAACTGAAAATTATTAGAGAATCAAAACTCATTGCAAAGTCCATTAAGAACAACAACAACAAAATCATTTTACCAGAACATGTAACAGTCAACAAAGAGAAGATAGAGCATTCCACAGAAAAATATGAGTATTTTATTTCCTAGAAATTTAGACAATGCTTAGAAAAATGCAAATCCTTGCTCTTTAAGTATATGTAGAACAATGGAATACAAGCTCCAGGCAAAGGTTTCCCAAAGCAGGAGGACATATTAGAGGAAATCATGAACACGAGAAAACAAGCCATCAAAATACTAGAACATTTACTATTTGGCAAGAATTCAGGCCATGATATGCTTCATTAATTCTGAGGATTTCATCCCTTGACAACTATATTTGGAAACTCTATGAAATCACCTAAGCCTGAGAATTTAGAGTGAGACACATTAAAAGGAAACTAAACAAATAGTTGGGATTTGCCTTTTCATTTATATTTTTCCTAGTATTGGATACAGAATGCAAAGATATATTTACACATAAAATTAATTGTATCTACCATTTACTATGGCCACTTTTATTTTCAAGAAGCACATAAATTTATATTCTAGAGCTTAATGCAATGGAAAAATCAAGTAGGACCCAAGTCAGGAGCTATAAAGGTTCTAGATCTGGCTTTTTCAACCACTATCCATGTGCTATTTGGTGAATAATTTTAACTGTCTATGTTTTGGTTTCTTTATTTGAAAAAATTATGACTCATATGAATTATCACATTCTGCACAAAGATTTCCACCAAACTGAAAGTTTATTTCTAATAAGGAAATGCTGTTTTGAAAAAGAGTCATATTTCTTTAATTGGTACAGAAGCAGTGGCACCTAAAACTATCTCAAAACCATATCTTGATTTCTCCTTTTATATCTAACCTAGCATACTGATAAATCTATCATAACCAACAAATGACAGCTAGTTAATCATGGTTCCTTCGGTCCTTTCCATAGGTTGAATGATAGAATTCTAACATCAGCTTTAATTTTTAAAACGATTCATCTACATTAATTGCAGTGTTTTTCCTGGTGTGTTCCCAGGCCCACCAGCATCATAAACTTCTGGTTTCCTTGCCCAAAATGCAGACTTCTAGACCCCAATCCATATTTACTGAGTAAATCTCTAAGAGTAAGTCCAGAAATCAGCATATTTTAGCTAACTTCCATGGATTTTTTTCTACACAAAAATTTTGGTTCTATGTGTACACGTAATATTTTTCTCACAAGAAATTATTGTTTCTGAACGGCACCCAACTTGAGAAAACGTCAAGAGACAGGATGTTTAGGAGGCGGATAACAATTTACTCTCGAACTGACTGGAAGATCACTGTCTCATGTCTCAAAGGTCATACAAAGGACGCTCCTTAAAAACTGAACTTTGTAAGTTTGGTTAGGAAAGTGTCTGAGAAGGCGGGGAGGCACTCATTTCCTTTCATGTCTGTGGGTTAATGCTCCCAGTCAGGTGCATCTCCAAGGAAGAATCAAAAGAGACAGTGGCTGGATAAAATATAACCATAGTAATTATTTTTAAAATAAAATACTAAATAGAATTTATTGGAATTGATTCCGATTTTCAAGTCTTTCTAATTTTTTCAGTGGCCATTATATTGCACTGAAAACTGGCTCACGAAAGTAATGTTCAATAATAAACACTGATTTGAAGTTTTGTTGCTATGTCAGGCCCTGGTGATAAGTGAGTGTTCGTGGATTCTGGCTCCAGTGTTTCAGTTAACTTTCCTGAGTCTCAGGTTTTCTCCCTTGTAAGATGAATAAATACACTTTGGTCAATGATCTCAGTTTACTGAAAATATTTTTGCTTGTACTCTTTCTCTTTCTCATCCAACTCTTTCCTGATCAATCATCCAAGAGACATTAGATGAGTCAGAGGGAGGTGAGCATCCATGAAGACACAAACAAACACATTACAAAGGGCAAATTGGGTGCAGAATAGAATATTTACAGGGTTTCAAAGTACCTTTTCACAAAATACCTATTAATTGCAGAAGACAAATGAGTCACTTTACACAAACGAGTGGCTGACACGTTCTTAATGAAGAAATCAAAGTGAACATCGTCAATAATGAGACAAATTGAAATGAGTGTGCCTGAGAGAGGAGGCAATAAAGGGAACACAGCATTAATCCTGTAATAGGCCTGCCAACCATGTGTAATTTAAATCTAATCACAAGGAAACATTAGACAAACAAATTGAAGGGCATTGTACAAAACTATTGGCCTGGAATGTTCAAAAGTGTCAAGATCAATAAATACACAGAAAGACTAAAGCACTGCTTCAGTCTAAAGAACACTAAATGCAATATGCAGTCTTGAGCTGTATCTTTTGCTATATAATATATGATTGACACAAGTGGTAGAACATGAATGGATCTAAAGATTAGATGGTAGTAATTTTTATGTATTAGGAAAAAATAGCTTTCACCAAGTGAAACAAAACCAAACCCCTCTCCAAATAAACATTATAAGATTCTGATTCACTCTACCCTGCTGACTTGATGTTTCTTTAAATACATATAGTATTTAATTAATGTAATTTATTTTGTCCTTACTTAATTCTGAATTGTATAAATGTTACCATGTCTTGGTCCAGTGATTGGAATGTTAGCTATTTATAAAAATGTTGGCACTAGTAAATGTAAAAAGATGTTAAAAGGGATTCTGCTGGAGTTAGCATGATAACTGAACAACAGGTCTTAGTTAGGCAATCACACATTCCAGAGACCATCCATGCAGGACTTGCAAACAAGTATCCTCAAAGCATTTTGTAGAACCGTAGTCAATGCACCCAATGTAGTCAATGCAAGAAATGGGAAGGATTTGGAGAAGAGTTTAGGAGAAAGGAAACTCCTTGGAAAAGTCTTTCTGAGGTTGAGGGTCCTCTTCTTCAGTGCAGGTTATGTTGGGAGCTTCAGTGAAAAGGCTGAGCTTTAAACGGAAGAAGACAAAGTTCAGTTTATTTTGGGTTGGATTGTTAATCACTTAAAATGGCGCCATTTTTTAAGTTATTTTTTTAATTGAGGAGAGAAAGAGAGAGAGAGAGAGAGAGAGAGAGAGAGAGAGAGAGAGATGAGGATGTGAGGGAAAAACATCTATTGGTTGCCTTTTGCACACGCTCTGACCAGGGACCAAACCTGCAACCTGGGTATGTGCTCTGACGAGGAATTGAACCCGCCACCTTTTGGTGTAAGGGATGACCCTCCAACCAACGGAACCACACAAGCCAGGGCAAAATGGCACTATTTTAAATAATCATGGTGGGAAAAGCTATGATTCCTACTTAAGATAGCCAGGTGTAATAAGTCCTTAGACAGGCATGAGCAGAGTAGGAACAATGGGCCAGGTGCAGAGGGTCCCCAGGGCAGAGAGCCCCAGATGCCTGGCACTCCTATAAGCATTAACCCCTTGATAATAGCTAGGCCTGAGCTGTGATTGAGCTCCAGGCCCAGAGAAGGAGCAAAACCAGATGGAGTAATGCCATGGCTGACATCAGGATCAGCTGCATTGACTAATGATCCCCTGCCCCGGTGCTGACCAATCAGTGTAGACCATGACCTTTCAGGGACACATCTGGAAAGCTGATGAAAATTTTTTGAGATCTTCTCTGAAACCTCCAGAAGAAAAACCTTAAGACAGGGTTCCTCGAGTTCTCTCTCTCTCTCTCTCTCTCTCTCTCTCTCTCTCTCTCTCTCTCCTTTTTCTCCTAAGCCCCAAGGGCCCTTTTTTGCCTCTGTAATTTGTTTCCTGAGCAAATTTCTTCTACAGCTCACTTTTTCTACCTCTGTGACTTTCTAAATAAACTTTCTCTTACAGTTTGAGTCTTGGCTCACAGTTCTTTCTTAGCCAGAACTCAAGTAACTGAGGTTGCTGAACTGAATCTAATCCGGTGCCATTTCACTGTCAACACAGGGACATGGAAAAGAAAAATAGCAATATAAGGGAAGATAAAAGCTATTTTTTACTTTCACCTCACTCAACCAACCAAGTATAATAAACTGGTTACATTAATTAAATAACTAATTATAACACCTGCTATACCGATGGCATTGCTTTATATTTCATGTTGGATCTGATGCTCTACACAAAAAAATAATGTTATCATCATCAATTTCTAATTTTAGAAGAACTATGACTCTTAGATATGTTTGCCTGGTTTATACAAATTAAAATTGAAATGATCTATTGAATATATCTCCATATGTTTATTGCTTTTTATTCACAAAATGTTATTTATAAGGACAGAGATACAAGGCAGGGCCACGGGACCTTTGAACCTCAAAGTTGTTGTCGAGACAAATGAAAATCTCATCTTAATGAAATAGAATTCGAGGACAGTGTTCTTTTACCCCAAAGCAATGGTCAATTCCTGACAGCCACCTTGTTGCAAACATGTGTACTTGAAGAATTTTAACCTTTATCAGAAAAAGAAAACAGAGGACCAAGGTTGTGGGTAAACCTAAGAAAGCTTTAATGTTATTCACATGCATGAAAATAAAAATAAAGAGAATATCAATTATCATTCACAAATTTTACATTAGTACTAATAGTTGCATCTGTTTTGCATTTTGCAGACCGTCTGCATATCCAAAGGTAAATTTTCCTCTATTCCTTTTACAATGCTTCTTTGACAAATTTTAACACCATTTTAAGGTTCTCATTGTGACTTTAGATATGTGAGTAATGTCTTCACTTAACTAGATATAACACTGGGTCAATTTGTTTTTTCCTGTAGTTGTGTTCCTGCAAAACCCTTTGCTGAATATATATATATATAAATGACAGAGCCTGTGCTTCAATTGTAGTAACTTCAGCCCAGCTCTTCTAAGGATATAAAATACAATTTTGTCAGATTTCAACAACTTCTCCCTCTCTACTGGCAACAAATGCTGACTTACAATTATAAATCCTAGCTTTATGGTTGCAATTTCTTTTTGTCTCAAAAAGACATACTAGGGAAACCTATATTTCCAATCTCTTGTTTTCTTTACTTTTACTTTATTTTCTCAACACTCAATTTCAACATTTTAATAATTATCTCAACATGAGGGATTCAAATTTAGGATTCAAATTTAAATAAGCCTTAAACAAAATATCAGTCTTGAGAAATATAACAGAATTGTTGTCTCCCAAATTGGAGGAGGAGTGAACTCATTTCTAAAGAATCCTCTCACCACACAGGCACCTACCCTGATTACTTCTGTGTGAAGCTTCAAGCATGAATATCCTGACTGAAGAAAAAAATGCTGCATGACATTTCCTCCACAGGGGAAGGGAAGGAATTTGAATTTTTTAAAACAAATCCATGGTGCATATTTTTACATGTAATTATATTAATTCAAGCTCCCCTGCATGTGGGAGGAAGAGATTCAATATAATTTTAATATTTATAGCTGAAAATACCTACTTTCAAAATATTGGAGATAAGACTTTTTCTTTGCTTATCAAATCTTAAAATGTTAAAAGGGAGATGAATAAATATAAACAGATAATACATTCAATAGCAACAGCCATGTGTTAGAAATTTTGGATTTTTCCAAAATCAAACTGGTGTCACAATCATTTATAAATGTTAAATAAACCTTAAGTATGGTAAAACCATTAAAATCAGGTTCATATGTTTGGGGTTTCATTTTACTTAAATGTATGTTTAATTTACACACTTTTTAAAAGTCAATTCCTCATATGCTCACTTAGAAGCATAGTTAAAGTGAACACTTTAACTCAAGTCTTATATAAAAAAAAAAAAAACTTAACTCTTCTCCCCCTTATATAATACTAGAGGTCCGGTGCACGAATTTGTGCATGGGTGGGGTCCCTCGGCCCGGCTGGCGATTGGGGCCGATCAGGACCATCTTGCCCAGTCCCAAATGGGGCCAATGGGGCTGGCTGGCCAGGGGGAGAGACTTTGGGAGGTTGGCTGTGGGAATGCACTGACCACCAGGGGGCAATGCCTGTGTTGAGCATCTGCCCCCTGGTGGTCAGTGCGCATCATAGTAACCCGTCGACTGGTCATTCGGTCAACCTATCATAACGGTCGCTTAGGTATATATATACAAGCATTCTGAATATCCTGGAATTTTATCTGAGCCTGGTGATAATATTTTTTATTCTCTAAAGACTTTTATTGGAAATAGACAATTTTGTATGGATTGACATGAATCTTGTGCTTCCATAATTATGCTGGAAGAGAAATTGCAAAATCTCCTTCTATGGAATATCTAACAAAGACTGATAAAAAAATTCAAAATACTTTCTTAAATAACTACATGAGCATGTAGAATATAAAGGAAATTTCAAGGCAAGTGCAGTCAGGGAACAAGAACCATGGATTTAAGCTAGAACTGGAAATGAATGTCAACCTGGGGCATAGATAGGCCTCATGTTACCTAGAGCTGCAAGAGTAAGCAGTTGAACAAATCACATATATAATGACTACAACAGATAAAGACACTCATAGAGGCAAATAGTAAATTTAATAAAGTATTACGTTTAACTTGGCTTTGGCACTAAGTGGAGTCTTTTTTGCAAATAAGACCTTCATTGATACTATATGGTCAAAGACAGGACTTCAAATATTTTGTGGTTTGAATCTCCTATGTTTATTCACTTCAAAATATATGTCAAAAATTACAACTTATATTGGACCTAGATCTATTTTTTACCCATGTGCCTTAAAAAAACTATCCAAAATTGTCCCTGGAAAAATACATACCCAACACATAATATCAAAAAATATAAGATCTCAATAAAAAATTATGCCAAATACAAAAGAGAACAAGCAAGCTACCACAGGTGAGAATTGATAGAAACAACACCACCAGAATTCTAAAAATCAGATATTGAAAATGTTTCAAAAGAAAACTAAAAAGATATACTTAATACATTTTAAGGAAATAAGATGAAATTAAAAATTATCAGGAGAAAAAGCTATACCCAGAAAATGGAGGAGAAATTAGATATGTTTAAAAAAGAATAAGAGAGCCCTAACCGGTTTGGCTCAGTGGATAGAGCATCAGCCTGTGGACTCAAGGGTCCCAGGTTCGATTGCAGTCAAGGGCATGTACCTTGGTTGCGGGCACATCCCCAGTAGGAGGTGTGCAGGAGGCAGCTGATGGATGTTTCTCTCTCATCGATGTTTCTAACTCTCTATCCCTCTCCCTTCCTCTCTGTAAAAAAATCAATAAAATATATTTAAGAGAAAAGTTATAGAATAAGTAAGTATAATTAAAATTAACAATTTAATGGGATATTACACAGCAGTGTGACAGTACTGAAGAGAATCAACAAATGGGAGAAAGATCAAAGACATCACACAAAATATAGCACAGAGATTACAATATGAAAAAAAATTAAGGCAACTGTTGGAGAAGTGGAGGATAGAGTGAGAAGATCCAAAATATATTTTAAATAGATACCAGGAAGAAATAAGGAAAACATTATATAGAAATAATATTTAGAGAGGTAACACCTGAGAGTTTTCTAGTATTAAAAAATGAGTGATGACATTTAGAAGACAAAGAATCACAAATGACATAAATTAGAAGAAATTCTTAGCTAAACAGATCATGGTGAAATTGCAAAAAATAAAGATCTTAGCAGCTTTGTAAAAAAAATTAACAGGCATGATGATTAGAATGACAAATTTTTAAGAGAAATAATGGTAGCAAGTAAGGAGTAAAATATATTCTCAAAATTCAGAGACAAAATAAGTATCCAATTATATAGGTGTATAGGAAATATGTTTTCAAGAATGAAAAAAAGACATTTACAGATCAACAAAAACATACTTTTATTGAAATAACTTGTAAATGACCTAAGAAAATGTTTCTATAAAGAATATCAGAAATGGAAATGATATTGGTGAGCAAAGAGAATAATCATGTATGAACATCTAAAGATAAAGTTATGGGATAAAAAATATTAATTAGTGTTGCCTTGTAAGAAGTGTGAGTTAAAATAGTGGACACAATCCTATAATGTAGAAAGTACCCAAGCTGCTAAATACCATTCCCATTGCTTAATTCCTCTCCCTCTGCTTGCAGTGATGCTAGCTCTAGTTTCTGCCTGCCAATTTGTTGTTGTTGTTGTTCAGTCATTTGCATCAGAGAGGAAAGGGAATGCATAGAGTAAAAGCCATCCTAGGTCCTTATATTAATCTAGTTATATGCAATGAGGTCGACTTCCTTAAAACTTCATTTGAATGTTAATGGTAACTACTAAAAGAATAGGAATCCTCAAATGGGGTGGAGAGGACACTGCACTAATAAACTCAAACAATTCAGAAGAAAGGCATACAAGAAAAATATTACTTTGAGGGGAGAGAGGAGTAAAACATGACAAATAGACCAGTACAAAATGGAAATAATAAAATTATATTAATTTATGCCAGTAATTTCAATAAATGTGCAGATAATACAAAATAACAGTGCCTTTAATAAGACCTTTTCTCCTTCTCTCTCTCTCCCTCTCTCTCTCTCTCTCTCTCTCTCTCTCTCTCTCTCTCTCTCTCTCTCTCTCACACACACACACACACACACACACACACACACACATTATACACACAACTGCATAAATTATGGCTAATGAGAAGTAAAGAGGGCTTTAGATTCTACTTCCAGTAAGTGCCCTTCAAGGAAGAAGATTGGTGTTTTCATCCCTTTCTCCTTCTTCCTGGCTGAAATGAGAATATGATAGCCTAACCAGGGGTCCTCAAACTACGGCCCGCGGGCCACATGCAAATACAAATATTGTATTTGTTCCCGTTTTGTTTTTTTACTTCAAAATAAGATATGTGCAGTGTGCATAGGAATTTGTTCATAGTTTTTTTTAAAAACTATAGTCCGGCCCTCCAACGGTCTGAGGGACAGTGAACTGGCCCCCTGTTTAAAAAGTTTGAGGACCCCTGGAACTGACTGATTTAGCTCTCTTGGGCTACCAGGTGGGAGCAATGTGGTGAAGATGACAGAGCCACAAGATAGAAAGCATCTGTTTTCTTCAGAACATGGAACCCCATACCAGCCCTGGGTTGCCTCCCTTCGGATTTTCTTTTCATAGGTTGTGATCTTGGGAATGAGTCCTGCGTGGGCCTGAGAAGTGGGATTAAGGCCATTTGGACAGGGACAACCGGAGTCTCAGAGACCCAAAACATCACCTAGAAATGGGTTGGACTCCTGGTGGACATGTCCCCTTGACTAGAAGGAAAACACTGCTAGAGAAAGTCCAGAGCAGACCCTCCAAAGAAAACCTCCCAGGCAAAACTCTGGTACATGTGCCGAAGGGGGTGTGTGCCAAAAGCCCTCATAAAGTTGTGATAAGGAATACATGAGATAATGTATGGCAAGTACATTGCTCAATACTCAATACTCAATACTCAATACTAAACGTTCAAATGCTGATAACAGTTGCTAACAATTGGGTGCCAAGCATTGCACAGAGCAGAGCCAAGACTGACCCCCAAGATTGACCCCTGAAAGTCATTCCCATCACTAAGTCCTTTCTTTTCCTGTTCTATTTTGTCAGTAATTTCAATACATGTACCTGATAATACAAAATAACTGTGCCTTAACAAGACTTCCTCTCCCTCCCTCACTTTTTCTCTCTCTCTTCTTACTTTAACTTTCCTCCTATCAACATTTTTGTTGTTATTGTTCGAGCCTAGAAGAGAATCATTTTGGCCTCTGCTAAGAACGTGATCTCTCATAGAGCAACATGGTAATGGAGCTGCAGGAAATGTTCACCTGTGAGAAACATTTATCCTGCTCTAAACGGATGCGACTCCATGCTAGGTCTCACATGGCAGAGTCCCACAGCTCTTCAAAACAATAGATGAGGATAATTGTCAATTCAGCTCTAGGCTTCCAGGAATGATTAACTATGGTAAAATATGAGGACCAATAGTGGAAAAACCTATGAGCCTTGGTCCTACAAATTCAATCAGGGACAAATCCTCAGGCTAAATCTTTAGATCAAACTGAAGTCCTTTGAAATTGCCGTTTGTGAAGGATAGTTCTTGCCACTCACTTTTAAATTCAGTTGGCCAGCAAATTAAATTCCCAGTTCACAAAATGTTTCCAATAAACAGAATCCAAAATAATAATGCACTTTTGTATTTCCTCAGCAATTTATAGCAAAACACATTTATAACCATCTCTCGTGGCCACACAATGGTTTTATAAATTCTGACTCATACCTTCAAATGACAATAACCCACTAAAATTATTTTATCACTAGTAGTTTTTTTTTGCAGGGATTCATAGATGCAACAAAAGCATTGTCTTTAGAGAATTTTCCACCAAGAAGTATTTCTCAATCTTCTCACAGTAGGAATATTGTAGATAGCAGCTCATTTCTTCCATCTTTTGGGAAATAGTCAATTCTTATCAGATAGGAGAAACATTGTGACCCAGCCTTTGACAAATAATCAATTCTTATTCATATAGTCTTTACAATTCGTATGATATTGACTAAAATTGGAAGAGATACTCAGGGCCCCACATTCTGGTGAAATTTGGAATCAACAAAGCATGATTTTTCTTTTGACAGGCTGTTTGGGCTCATGGGAAATGTCCTAAATTCCCCATTGAGCTCCAGAGAGTGAATTCTTGCATTGAATGGCATGTAGGAATCCCACACTAGAATAACAGTTGGTGATTAAAGCTACAGTTACTCACATGGGAATTTATCAGACCTATCGTGTTTCAGAGTCTCAGAAGGTTGGAACTAGAAACCATCATCAACTCTGATGGCTTAGTAGAACCATCTGGAGAGCATTACAACCTACAGATGTCCAGAAGCACCTCAGACTAGTTAAATTAAAATACCTGGGCATGACTACATATTAGAATATGTTAAAAGTCCCTCCATATTACTCTAATGTGCAGCCAGGTTAATATTCAGTTGTCTTTTAGCCAAACTCCTTAATTTATAGAAGAGGAAATCTAGTGATTCCATTGAAAGTGGGTCGTAGCAGGTTAATTCTGTTGTTTTTTTTCTTGTATCTTTAGCTAATGGTTCTGTATCCAAAAATTAAAAGCTCTCAGTCATCTGTATCCTGAAGAAACAGCTTTTAGGAGCTTCTTGGATTCCACTACATAAACCATTTTATATATATTTTTTACTTTAAATAATATTTTATTTTTCAATTACCGTTGACATACTATATTATATTTTAATCGACCATGAGGGCAGTTTTAGGAGAATCCATTACAAGTCAGCATGCATAGATTTAGAATATTAGGACATTCATGCATTAAATGGGTTAGTCTAGGTAGCCTCTAAAATTCCTTTGCAGTCTGATAGTCTTTGTTTAATTTTTATTTTAAGATTCAGCTACTTTTAGAGTAGATTGATAGAGAACATGTCAGCAGTAAGAGAAACTCCAGTCTCCATTTCATTCTTGAAGGAACAGATTCAGCCCTTGATCACCCTATAAATTAACATATATGTATTGTTTACTGGACAAATCATAATATTCTTGGATGTAATCAAGAAATGAAGGTACGTTAACTGAACTGTTTTGAACTTATTGCAGGTGTTCAAAGTAGCTTATGGCAATCAAGTTGTTGATTGGTTATAACTATTATTTGTCCAATAGTCCAATATTTACTAATTCAGGTAATTTACAAAATGTGAATTGTGTTGTAGTATCATTAGACTATTTACTTCCCTAGCCCACAGGTTTAATTTCTAGCTCCTCTTGATCAGTAGCCTGCTTTCTGGATGGTTCTAACTGGACATAATGGAATGAGATATTAAAGCAATCTCCTGAATTCTGCTTCATATCCCTTCTCCTGTTAGTTTATCATAAACTCAAGTTGTGGAAATGGAGAAAAACTCGGATTGAGCATGCTGTTCCCTCTGAGGAGGAGAATCGATTTCCCAAAGAAGAGCCTCTTTAATCGCTCTAGAGTTTTATCAGAGACCAATCACTGTCTCAAGGCCAGTACTCCACAAGTCACTTTCCTATTCTTTTCAATAGGAAGCTCACACTGTCAAGTAGGGATCCTCTACGAACATGTATGCTGTTCCAGGAACTGTCTGTGTCACCATGACCATTCTACAAAGGAATGAAAGTTTCATATGGAAGTTTGGACATGATAATTCTAACATCTTCAGAGATATGATCATAGTTCTGCCAACATCCTCGGAGAAAGATCATAGATCCTATTAGAGAATGCCTCACACAGTCTTGAAGCCACAGCTTTCTAGGGTGGTGAAGGCAAGAGGGAAGATACTCTGCAAAACTGATCCTGAGAAACTGACCTTGATGTGCCCTTGTGGTTATCACTCAAATATGCATTGGTTTGTAGACAAATGCTTCAACCTTATGAACAGGTAGGTATCTTGCTAATTTCCATGATAGGAGGAGCCACCAGGGTAGAATATTCAGAACATATCATGACAAAGGGAGTGTTCCAATGACCTAGAGATCCTCATTCCTCCTCCAAAAAACTGAGAGGCATCTTTGAAAGCACTTGAAATTCAGAGGTATATCTAGAAGAAAAAATTCTATGGTGTCTTACTTAACAATACTTCAGACAAATGTGTAGATCCTGCATTTATGTTTGTTGCTTCTATCTGCTGAGGACTTTCTGTCAATGGCTACCACATAAAAAAATTGTAGAAAAGTAAATTGACTTCAGAAAATAATTTTTCTTAAAAATTACATGAGTTACTGTATATTCATTTGTTTGCTATTCAACAATCATTTATTTATTAAGACCCAGCATCACTGACATCAGTGCTAGAGTTGTATACTTTCTCCATGAAACACTTTTTCCCCATTTTGTTAGTTACTCAAAACATCTCTATTTACCACATGAAATATTCATATTCAATGTGGAATTCAACACCAATCTGCATTGCTCAAAGTGTCTAATTGTGAGTCCCATCATTACCTCTTATGAACATGTTTCCTCATTAATTCAACTTGCCTTGTTCATTCTCTATTTATATGTTTGTAATTACTCGCACTGAAATTTCATGCCCTTTTCTGCCCACCACCTAATCTCTTTTCATCTCTCAGTTCCAGATGTGATACCCATCTCCTCTATGTAGTTTATTCAGCTACCTGACTAAGCCAGTTTTTCCTTTGACATTCTTTGGCATATATTGTCTGTGCTACTATTTTAACCTCATTACAATTTAAGTGTGAAACCACATCTTAAGTGCAAAGCATACTGCCATGTGATGATGTTAATTTTGTGATCCAGACTCTACGTGCTGAAGAAATGTTGAAAAGATTAATGAAAGATGTTTATGTTCCCATTAATTTCAAGCACAAATTAAAGCAGATGTTTCTAGGTGTAAGATCCAAAGCTTCTTTGAACTTGGAAATTGTGCCAACTTCTGGATAAGAAAGGACATTTTTTTGGCAAAAAGCAGAGAAGTGATGAGTTTTTGAGATTCTAACTCCCTCTTAATGGAAGCAGAAATAAAAGGCAACAGCTGTTTATCATGCTTTACTGAGACGGCAAATTTCATCATTTAAATGTTGAATTGATTAATTCAAAACCATGCATTGAGTATGAATTCTAAAAGCTGATGAATATACAAATAGGATTTTGGAGGAGGTTATACTTCTCAGAGTAATTGAAGAGGAATTTTATTGTCTAGCAATATACTAGTATAGCTATGTAGAAGGTCTTGTTTTTATGCCATATGTATAGACAACACTCAATAAATATTGGAAGAATAAATAAAACAGACTAAATTATTCAACTATACCTGACCACCATCTATAACACTGGCTCCCAAGGGAATGCATTGAAAGTGATTTTTTACAATAAAAACCCATCTCCTTGACATGTGACAGCACCTTTCTAGCTACAGTATTGGGGGCTCTCAGGTGAGTGAGGATCTTGATAAAAATGCAGATTCTAATTGAGAAGTCCTAGGATAAGGCCTAGATACTGCATTTCCAATAAGCTCCCCTGGGGTGCAAATCACACCATGGTAACAAGGCCATAAACCATCTTTCTCCAACTGACATGAAGAACATTTTTTTCACTATCATTCACCTAAATTTGTCTATTTGCCATTTAATAATTATGTATTCAGTGCTGATTTTATATCTATATGTAAGGCATAAAAAGAAAGATAAATAGACCTGTTCATGGTTATGATGTTAGCTTACCTCACCTGTTAGTAACTCAAGAATCCACAGTATTGTAGAAGTGTGTGAACATTGGGATATCAAAAATTGCTTAATCTAATGAGTAGCATAGTTCATCTACATTACTTGTGAAATAATAAGAATTGAGCTGCTATTGACACAAAAAATACTTGTTCCTCCTGCTCAAAGGGAAAAAAAACCTGGAAGAGAAAACTAAAGGATGTTGATAGTAATTGTAATGAGAAAATTTTTATGATAAGTCCTAATTAATTAGAAAAAAATCCTGGCAACACTAGCCCCTTCAATTTTTTTCCTTTTTTTTCCTCAAAATGTCATTGTTGCCCATCCATTTACTCATTTATTCTCTTATTTAACCAATGTTTACTACTTGCCAGATATTTTACTGGGTCCTGGAAAGATTACAGTGAATGAAAAAATATTACTGACTATATGGAGCTTATATAACCACTGAAAATAAAAACATAAAGTAAATGAATAAAGAAAATATCTGAGTGGTGAATACTTTGAATAAGAGCAAAGGGTTAAGTGACAGTGTTTGGGAAGGAGGCTGAGTCAAAGGACATCTGCATGTCACTGCTCACTGTCTCCAGTACAGACCTTCAGCATGAAACCTCAGTCTCTAACTGAGAATTCCCTGCCCACTGAGTGCATTTCCTTACAGTGGTTCTCAACCTTCTGGCCCTTTAAATACAGTTCCTCATGTTGTGACCCAACCATAAAATTATTTTCGTTGCTACTTCATAACTGTGATGTTGCTACTGTTATGAATCGTAATGTAAATATCTGATATGCAGGATGGTCTTAGGCGACCCCTGTGGAAGGATTGTTCAACAGCCAAAGGGGTCGTGACCCACAAGTTGAGAACCACTGCCTTAGAGTGTGGGGGTTGATTTCCATTTCCTCCATATCATCATCAACTAAATAGAATTACATGTTCTGATAGCCCGGAAAATAGTTACACAGTATTTCCTTCTTCCCCTAATATCTCACCATATCTATAATTTAAGATGATTGGTTCTGTGTGATAAAGGAAATACAAAGTTTTATGGAAACATAAATAAGGTCAATACCAGGAATCCAAAAGCAATCAAAGTGGGATTGTGAAGACAGGGCATTGACCTTGGAGCAGGACAGATGAGAGGCTTTCCACAGGCAAGATGATACATGAATTGTGGACAAAGGAAGTTGTGACAAAGGCTTTGAAGAAAGGGAAACTAGCATTTTTTTTAATATCCTACTGTGTTGCACATGGTATTATATAGGGTATCCCCAAAAATGTATGCACACACTTTGAAGAATTATAAAGGCAATGTTTATTAAAATACACTTCATTTCACCATTGAATTATCAGCTGTTAAAGTATGTATACATTTTTTGGAACACCCTGTATATGCCAAATCCAGAAACCCATCTTTCACATATGGCAATGCTGTTCACAGAGAGAATGACATCCAAGATTCAAACTTGGGACACACCATGTTGGTAAATGTCCATATAATCTATATGTATAAAACCCTAATATGCAAATAGACCGAATGGGGGAACAACCAAACTACTGGTAGCTCTGAGGTGTGCTGACCACCAGGGGGCGCACAGGGAACATGGCGGGCTTTGGCAGCAGGTGGCAGAGTGTGGAACATGGCAGGCATCGGCCTCGGCGGGATGGAGGAGCAGGTGAGCAGGGGTGCCAGACCAAGGCAGGGCGCCAGTCACTGTCACTGGGACCAGCCTCTGGTCGTTACTGAAAATCTTTGCTCCTGCATGCTGCGATCCCTCCCAGCACTTGCACCTGCTGCCAGTGCCAGCCCCACTTGCTTGGCGCCATCAGTGGGTGCGAGCAGTGGCTGCCAGCCCTGGTCATCCCTGACGGCTTCTCCACCTCCCCCTGCTCCAGAGGGGCAATCGGGGCAGCAGCTGCTGCTTGCACCCGCTGATGGCCCCAGTCCTGCTCGCACCTGCTGCTGGTGCCAGCCCCAATTGCTCTGTGCCCTCAACGATGCTAGCGGGGCTGGCGCCGTCAGCGTGTGGGAGTGGGGCTGACAGCAGAGAGGGGACTAGGAACTGCGATGGGAGGGGCTGGGTGGGGGCATGGAAGATAGGTTGAGACCCGCCCCTGTGCCCACCGCAGCCTTGCAGCCCACAGTTCTTTTCAAGGTGCACGAATTCATGCACTGGACCCCTAGTAGGAATATATTATGGGAGGTAAGAAGACCAGGAGCATGAGTGCAAGGTTTTGGGTCCTCAGAGATTTAGGACCAGTACAAAATGCCCTCTAGGCACACGTGCTCAGCTCTATCACATAGTTCCTATGACCATGCTTCTTGGAAACCCGTTACAGACTTTCTGTCAGATTTCCTTCAGAAATCTGGCTCTCACTTTCTTCCCTCCTCTGCCTCGATGTGTTATGCAGGTAGCTTGGTTCCTGATCTTAGTAATTTAACTCCTCTATGTTCCACATACTATTATTCTTAGGTATCTGAATATTCCTCTCTCTGCCTGCCCAATGCCATTCTCACCCATGTACATCCTTTGATCACTAAAAGTGACTCACATCTAACAAAACTGGAGACAGAATGGTAAGTTGTAGACTGGCTAAATGTGAATTACCATAGTTCTTAAGTAAACATTTAGAGTGTTAAGTCTATCTATATTTTATTATTTTCTTGAGCATGATTCAGAAAATCAAAACACATTTATATTTGAACTTTCTATTAAAAAGGGGCATTTGAGAATATTTCTAAAATTTGATTTAAATTCATGGATTTGTAATAAAATGATGGATGAAATTCAGATGCTCACTCCATTAAGGTAGCTACTCATTATTTCAAATTCATGTGTACACATTCAGAAATGGAATCTCTGTAAATAAATAAAAATTTTCCATAGATAACATTTACTAACCTTAGATTTTTTTCAGCATTAATGGTCCATGCCACAAGCCAAAAGCTGTCATTTTTTCCCATTTAAACTTTCTATTTGCTTGCATATTATTTTTCACAACTGGAAAAGTACCCAGAACATATAACTAAATAATTCAGAGACTGAGCACCTATTCTGTTTAGAAAGTCATTAGTTTTCCCAGTTGTAAATGAATTGATATGTAAATGTTTTCTATTATCTAAAGTATGACTCTAGCATGAACAATAATAGTGCCTGAGATAATAAGACCTGCCCTACTTATCTCAAAGACAGACACAAATATATTTGTCTATTTGCCATTTAATAATTATGTATCCAGTGCTGATTTTATGCCAGACACTGTGATAGAATAATTTTCTCACAGGACTATAAACTTGAGTAACTCTATTATAAAATAATTGAAGTTCTATACTAATGATCAGCCAACATTCTAATTCTCAACGCAACCTTTCAGATAGGTATTATTCTAGTTTTGCCAACTAGGAAATAGAAACTCAGGGAAATTGGGATGCTTGTCCACATTTATACAGCTTGTAAATATGAGAACTTCCCTTGGGTTGAGTTGGGTTGGGTTGGTTTGAACCCAAGTTTTTCTCTTTCCGAGGCCTCTGTTCTTTCTGCTTCATCATAGGACCCCAGCGGGTTAATATGTGTGACTATTTTCTGCATCAGTAGCAGCAACTTTGTGATTTTAACCTTGACTGCCCTCTGCACTGAACCTTGCAGTTTCAAACTTAGTCCTCATAGAACCCTGACAAAGTTGGGAGAGTATAATTACTGCACTTGATACTAAGCCTCTTCATCCTACTTACTTTATTGAGTATTAATAACTACTACTGCCTCCTGCCAGCCTATTGCTTCTTGAAGGCAAGGACTATGTTTTACTTATTTTTATTTCTTTTTACCCGGCATAATGCTAGGCACACAACAGGTGCTCTGTGAGTTGAATTGAAAGGGATGCTTATGAAACTATTTCCTTATCTACATCACACATTACAGTAAAAGTTTACATTATGTCCAATATTTTCCCATTTAAGAAATTTGGATTTAGTGTGAAATAGATTTCCATCAGAAAGATGATAATAAAACCAACAGCTTTGTGTTTAATGGAACGGGCTTTGGATCAGATACTATATTGACAGGACACTGAAAACTGTGGACTATTTACAAATATAAAGCACTGCTGTGAACTCTGAAAGATGTAGTACAATCCTTTCCAGAATCATTTCACTTTGCTTTCAGAAATTGCAACATTATCTGTCACGTGTTTTCTGCATTAGGTTAACTTTTGCTGTACATGGAAGATAGCTGCTAAACGATTAACCTCAGAAAAACCTGGTACAATGGCAAGTCTTCTATGAAATAATTAAATTCAAGCAAATCAAAACACAGAAATGTCAGCAACCAAATGAAGAAAAGGCAAGATTAACTTATACCATAAATGATAAACAGGCGGGTATATTGTTTTGCCCTTCTGGAAGAAATGCCCTCCCTCATTACTAAACTCTAGCACACATGCTGCCCCTGATTGCAACTTGCCTCCTTCATCCTTCTGAAAATTACTTGTCTCCTCTATAGAATTCCAGCATATATTTTTCCCCAACAAGCAGCTATCTCTGGGACATAGAAGAGTTATAGCTCCTTCACAGCATTAAGGTTTCATTTCTTTCTCATCTCTATCAGTCTGTGTTCTTAGTTGCAAGCAGAAGAGAACTTTGTTTAAAGGATATTAGGTAGTTCATAAATTATGCGTGAGTGTGGGCCATATCTGGGGATATTTAGACAGCAATAATGCTCAAAATTATGCTGTAGAACTTGCCCCAAGAAGAGAATGCTGTACCTAAATGCCTCCACATCTCCCCCCCCACCCCCATAATGCTGTGGGATACAGGATGCTATTGCAAGTACTGTTGCTAGCATTGTTCCCACAATGCAGTTTTCCTCTCTGCCAGTATCTTCTTTTCTGGCTCTATCTCCTTGAGAGTGTACTTTGGAGTCAAGTCTGGTAGGTTTATCTGATTGGCAGAATCTGAAGTCATGCATCCATATCCTGGTTGCAAAGAAAACCAGGAAAGCAAGCACCTAGATTTAATACTAGATTATATGTCTGACTCTCACCAAGATCCACTGGGGTTCAGACACTGGGCTGCCACAAAGGAAGGCGTATATGTACTACAACTTTCTGAGCAGCGTTCTTCATTTCATAGCAATTTGAAGGGATTTGAGTTAACCAGCAGGTAATCTCTATCAAGGAGATCATGACCTAAAATCCTAAACACGTATCACAATCAATCTATCAATGAGTAATACCTTTTGTAGAATGCAATATTGACACTATGCCAGAAATGTCCTTTTTTCAAAAACATAACACTGTGTCAGAAAGTTAATTATCAGTGCATGCTAAAAAGATTTTTTTGGATCAAATGTTAAGCAGCTTGGGAATTGCTAGCTGGAAGACGTTTCTTTCCTGAAAATTGTTATAGATCTTTAATACACCTATGTGCAGAAATGCTTGAGTATGACAGGAAGCTATCATTTGCAGAATTTTTAAAAGCTGATTGACCCTAAATTCCCTTCTCTCTCACTTTTTCTTTCTTTTGCTCTATGTTTCCTTCTTTATTTCTTTCTCCATTGTTTTCTTTATTTTTACAATATCCCCCTGGACTACTGATTTGCAGGTAACCTTTGAAAAATATTATTAATCCATTGAATAATTGCAATTTAGCTGTTGCTTACTGCAAGAAGAAATGACCCTGTATAAACAAAGCTGTCTACCTTATAATCTTCTAAGTTTAACTAGAGGCCTGGTGCATGAAATTCATGCATGGGGAGGAGGGGTGTCCCTCAATCCGGCCTGCACCCTCTGCAATCTGGGACCCCTCGGGGGATGTCCGACTGCTGGTTTAGGCCTGATCTCAGTGGGATCGGGCCTAAACCAGCAGTCAGACATCCCTCTCACAATCCAGTACCGCTGGCTCCTAACCGCTCGCCTGCCTGCCTGCCTGATTGCCCCTAATCGCTTCTGCCTGCTAGCCTGATCACCCCTAACTGCCCTCCCCTGCCAGCCTGATCACCCCCAACTGCCCTTCCCTGCCGGCCTGATTGCCCACAACTGCCCTCCCCTGCCAGCCTGATCGCCCACAACTGCCCTCCCCTACCGACCTGATGGTCCTCAACTGCCCTCCCCTGCCGGGGCCTGATCACCTGCAACAGCCTTCCCCTGCCACGACCTGCCTCCTCCACGCAAGGTGGCAGATGCCGGGACCGGCCTCCTCCACACCCCGCCGAGCCATGGGACCCCCAGGCCTCACCGCACAGAGTGGCCACTGGGCCCCGCCTCTGCTGTGCATGCAGCCATCTTGTGGCGGCCATCTTGTGATGACATCACACGAGAGCATCGCGCAAGGGTGTAATGCCACCTAGGCTTTTATTATATAGGATTGTTCAGCAAGAAAACTATAGAGAGATGTGAGGTCAATCTTCATTGCAATATCCTCTGAAGAGTTATATAAGTTTGATCCACATGAAACTGCCATTTTTATAGATCAAAAATGGTCAGAGATCAGTAAATATTTATTCATCCTAATATTATATCATTAAATTTGGCTGTCTGTAGGAGAGAAGTGATTTAGAAGATTAGAATATGTTTATCAAAGGGAGCACCAACCCATGTTCAAAGCAGCATTATTCACAATGGCAAAAAATGGAAGCAACCTAAGTGACTATTAATAAGTAAACTGATAAACAAAATGTGGTATATACATAAAATGGAATATTATTCAGTTTTAAAAAGCAAGAAAATTCTGACATGTACTCCAATATGGATGAAGCTTGAGGATGAGGACATTATGCTAAAATAAATAGTCCAGTCACAAAAAAAACAAATTCTGTACAATTACACTTATATAAGCTGTCTAGAATAGTCAAATTCATAGAAACAAAAAGTAAAATGGTGATTACCAGAGTGTTGGGGGGCGGGGAAAATGGGGAGTTGCTTCATGGGTATAGAATTTGTCTTGCAGAATGAAAAAGTTCTGGGGACTGGTTTTACAGCATTGTGAATATACTTAACACTACTGAACTGCACACTAAAAATTGGTGAAAATAGTAAATTTTTATGTTATGTACCTTTGACCACAATTGAACATTTTTTTAAAAAGGAACTCCAGTGGTGAAAATATAATTTTCTGGTCCACACTTCTGCTGTGGAACAGCCCTGTGAAACTGTGATACACTCTGTATAATAACAAATGGGTATCACAGCCAAATCGAAATAAATTATTATTTTTTAATTGTGGATTTGGCCTGTCTCTCTCCCAGCAGCAGGCTCCGAGAGTGTTCTTCCATCTGCAGGACTCATCCATCAAAGGGAAGAGGATGTGAGAGCAGGTCAGCGTAATAAGATTCTGAGTCAAATATGGCATAATTAGAGGAAACTTCTCTGATCTGAACGATCAAAAAGATCCTCAGAAGGCACACAGCACTGGAGCATAAAAGTGCATGAAAAATAATGCGTATTATTAATTTTGTTCAACATTACATTTCACAGACAGCTTCTCTCAGATTAAAAAAAAATAGGTAAAGCTCTGAGTCTAGGTGTTGACTCACTTTCAAGGTTCAGCAGCAGCTTATAAAAGAAGCTCCATCCTGGGATTTCTCAGCTCCTCTCTGGAACTCCCGGCATAGCTATGGGCTGGTGATTCATAGTGCCCGGGCTTAGAGTCTGCGCCCGGTAGTTTTTTTTCATTAGTCTGTGCCACATTATCCCAGATGAACTAAATCAAGTTATTAGCATAGGAAGCAAAATGAGAGAGAAAGTAATCCCTGGAAACTCATCAAACCTAATGCTGGGCATTACATGATCAAGGAAATGGCTACCCTGACAACTGGAAAATTCACATCTCAAATGAAAATATTTAATTATTTCAACTATAAGAACAAATAGAGAACTCACATGGGAATGAATTCTGGCTGTGTATGCATGGGTGCTTCCGTGCAATTAATAAGCCATTAAAACACACTTTTTTCATCCTAGCCGGACTGGCTCAGTGGATAGAGCATCTGCCTGCTGACTGAAGGGTCCCAGGTTCTATTCTGGTCAAGGGCATATGCTCGGGTTTCGGGCTTGATCACCAGCAGGGGGCGAGAAGGAGACAGCCAATCAATAATTCTCTCATCATTGATATTTCTATCTCTCTCTCCCTTCCTCTCTGAAAGCAATAAAAATATATAAAAGTAAATAAATAAAATCATTAAAAAAACACACACCTTTTTCTTACTATCACATGGGTTATAGATTTCTGTCTAATTTAGATTATTTATGTATATAGAACATTGAGATGAATATATTTTCAGAAATTTTTAATTCCCAGAAGTCTGAGAAAATAAAATTAAAATGAACAATTACTCTTAATTTCTACACTCTGAACTGTTCAAAGTGCTATAAATTCAATAAACCTTTATTTGCCGATGTACAAAGAACTGACTACATAATAGTTAAGTTTCTGCGCCCAAGGATTTCACAATGTATTAGAAAAAGAGGTCTAACAGAATCTGTCAAACTTGACTGTATATTAAAATCACTTTGGAGCTTTGAGAAAGAAATTGGATGCCCAGCCCCGCACCCTAGAAGTTTTTATTTAACTTATCTGAGTTTGGACCTAATACTATTTTGTAAAACCTAGATAATGCTAACATGCAGAATCAAATAAGCAGTTCTCAACAAAGCTTGGTTCAAAATCAGATGCTTCAGATCACAGAGGGAAAACAAGTAGCATAAAAAAGGACCAAAAATGAATAAACCAAAACAAATGACCTTGAAGGAAACAGTTTACTGAGGTAGAAGAGAATTTTTAAAAAATCTATTTGGCATCCTTAGGATTATTTGAAAAAAAAAAAGAGGAATAGGTTAATATGAATAAAAATGTCCCATGAGAAAAAGAGCATTGGCCACATTGAGAGGGCACCAACCCCAGGCCAGAGCTGCTTCTCTGGTTCTGGAAATGCCACAGAATGAGACTGTGGTCTCCATTGCTTGATTGGCTGGCACCAGGGCACGAAGTTATTATTCAATGCAGCTGATGCTTACGTCAGCCTAGGCTGGTTTTGTTGCTTATCTGGACCTAAAGCTGAAATACAACTGAGGCATAAATGTTATCTCTAGGGAGGAAAGGTCAGGGGGTCCAAATCTCATGACCAGCGATATGCTAGGGGAGGAATGGTCACCCTGGGGGCAAGGTCCCACCCTACCTACAATTGATTATCCATTGCTAGGCAGCTGGGGCTTTCTACCATGATTACCTTCTGTACCTGGCCCATAGTCCTTGCTCTGCTTACTAGTGTATCTTGTCTTAACTGACTACAACAATTTTAGGCACAACAATTTGTACTTATTCTCCTCGGGTATTTAAGATCACTACCAGTGTGGCACCATTTGAAACTAAATCCTAAATTTTAGGGATGTGATTTGGGCTGCAAATCTAAGTAGGATCAGCCAATGGATAAATCCTTCAGGGGAAGTTATCCATTTGTGTTTTTTGGGGATTTTGTTTGTTTGTTTGTTTGTTTTTTTCCTTTCTCTGCTCAGAGAAGGAGAAACTCTTTAAGAAATTCCCTGGAAATGTGAGTAGTGATATATATATATATATATATATATATATATATATCAACACTTCTGGTTGATGTTTACCAAGAAGAAGTGGCTTAGTCTGTTTGAGCTGCTATAACAAAAATGCCATAAACTGAGTGACTTACACAACATTTATTTCTCACAGTTCTAGAGACTTGGAAGTCAAAGATAAAGTTGCTGGCTGATTCAGTGTCTGGTGAGAGCCCACTTCCTGTTTCACTGATGGTTGTCTTCTATCTCCACATGTAGAAAGGAGGCAAGGGAGCTCTCCTGAAACATTTTTATAAGGACAATGATTCCATTCATGAGAGCTCCACCTCATGACCTAATCACTTCCCTGATACCATCACATTGGAGCTTATGTTTTAGCACTTATGTTTAGAACTTATGTTTAAGTTCAATCTACACTAATAAAAGACAAACATGCAAATTGACTGTACCTTTGCTACACCTTAAGCCATGCCCACCAGCCAATCAGAGCGACTATATGCAAATTAACCCAACCAAGATGGCGGCCGGCATCCACGGAGCTGGAGCAAGCAGGAGGCTTGGTTGCCCCAGTGATGGAGGAAGCCAAGCTACCCAGCTGCCGCATCGGGCTCTGAGCTCCACTCAAAGCAACAAAGTTTCAATTATAGAAGATAAATAAACCCCAGATACCTGCTTTCAGCTGGCTGTGGCCATGGAGCTGGAGCCAGCAGGAGGTTTCCCTCCTGCCCGCCCTGGCCAGCTCTGAGCTCCTCTCAAAGCTACAAAGTTTCAATTATAGAAGGTAAATATATCCCAGAATAAAAAAAAGAAAAAAGAAAAAAAGGAGAGTCTGGGAGTTTCCATCGCCGGAAGGCTTGGCCAGACTGAAAACGGCCCTCAGTCCCTCACCCAGACTGGCCAGGCACCCCAGTGGGGATCCCCCCACCCTAAAGGGGGTGTGGCCAGCCTAAAAACAGCCATCAGCCCCTCACCCAGGCTGGCCAAACCCCCATGGGGTGAGGGTCCCCACTGGGGGGCTTGACCAGCCTGCAAACAGCCATCAGCCCCTCACCCAGGCTGGCCAGGCACCCTAGTGGGGACCCCACCCTGATCCAGGACACCCTTCAGGGCAAACCAGCAGGCCCCCACCCATGCACCAGGCCTCTATCCTATATAATAAAAGGGTAATATGCAAACTGACCCTAACAGGAGAATGACTGAGAATGATTGGTCACTATGACACACACTGACCACCAGAGGGCAGACGCTCAATGCAGGTGCTGCCCCCTGGTGGTCAGTGCACTCCCACAGGGGGAGCTCTGCTCAGCCACAAGCCAGGCTGATGGCTGCCAGTACAGCGGTGGTGGTGGGAGCCTCTCCTGCCTCCTTAGCAGCGCTAAGGATGTCCAACTGCAGCTTAGGCCTGCTCCCTGCTGGCTAGTGGACATTCACCGAGGGCTCCCGGGCTGCCAGAGGGATGTCTGACTGCCAGCTTAGGCCAAATCCCCCAGGGAGTGGGCCTAAGCCAGCAGGTGGACATCCTCCGAGGGGTCCCAGACTGCAAGAGGGCATAGGCCGGGCTGAGGGAACCCCCCCAAGTGCACAAATTTTTGTGCACCAGGCCTCAAGTGTTAGAATAAAGAGAATCTAGTAAAAATTAAAACAGGGTTAGGCCTTTGATATTTGTTTCCATTTTATAAATATAGAACTCAGTTCTGTAGTTTACTATCCTATGTTCGAAAAATCAACTTATGCCTTTGAGTTTTGGCTACCTCTAAAGATTTGGCCTGGTAATTCCTCACTAACTTGTCAGTTTTTATAATGTAACTTTTAGGGTTCCACTCACCCCACCTTCTATCCCAGCATCTTGTTTGTTCTCAGTGAACTTCTTTTTTTCTCTGAAAAAGATATTGTACTATACCTGGAATAGAAATGTTGATTAGAAGATTGTTTGGCACAAAGTAGTTACTTGATTAATATTTGTTGCATGAATAAGAAAAAAAAATGGTGAGAAAAGTGGATTACAGCAAAGCTAGTGTTAATGTAAAAGACCAGTAGACTAGAGTAGAGCAGTGAAAATATGGTAGAATATAAGTGGATAGAACTCAGAGCTAGTTCAGATAGAATTGAAGAACTTTTCTTACTGGGTGTAGAAGGTGAGTGAGACATGGAATCAAGACCCTCTCCCAATTTGTGCTTCAGCACTGTGGTAGATGATGTTGTACTTCTCAGTTAGGAAACACTGAAAGAGAAATAGTTTTGATAGGTGATTAATTCAGTTCTCAAAGTACCCAGTCTGATTTCCTTCATGATTTCCTTCATGTAGTTAATAGAAAGCATAAGAAAAATCTGGAGATGTGATTGATTTGGCCTAACTTCTGAAATTCAAAAGATTTCATCTTATTTCTACATCTAAGCATATGGAATCTCTTGGAAGCACCAGCATAGATGAATCGACAGGAAGCAAAATAACTTAGTAAATACTATGTAAGACATACTAGTACTTTACATAAATAATATATTCACAAAATTTGGGTTACTATGGTTTCTTGCCTTTGCCAAGTTTCATTTTAGGAAAAACCAATATAGGAGGGGAAAAATACCC
This sequence comes from Myotis lucifugus, assembly GCF_000147115.1. Taxonomy (NCBI): domain Eukaryota; kingdom Metazoa; phylum Chordata; class Mammalia; order Chiroptera; family Vespertilionidae; genus Myotis; species Myotis lucifugus. The sequence goes on from NW_005871159.1 coordinate 194,067, forward strand.
TTGAGCTTATGGCACTCAAAATGTAGTAAAGAAAAAAACCAAATGTTTATAAAGTGAAATTCAATTATATTTGCTTTCTTTAAAATATCATTGCATGTTAAGTTCATGCTTTATTCTGATTTTCCACTTAGAATGCAGGCATACATAATGCCACTTAGTTATTTCCAGGTGGTGTGTGTGTGTGTGTGTGCGTGTGTGTGTGTGTGTGTGTAGATTGGTAATACGTCAGTTTACAAAAACTAAATTTCTTGCTCTGATAGACCAAGTCGGTGAGTCAGTATATTACTTGATGACTCACTTTACAAAATTTTAGTTTATCTTAGTCACACAATTTAACAGCCTTACCTCCTTATAATGGCATTTTCTTTGAATGTTTGCATATATTTGTGACAGGCATATGTCTACATGCTTGTGTATGTTCACACCTTAACTATAAAACAATGCTGTGTCTTCTATAAATATGATCTTAAGCAAGCTTCTGATTGCCTACGGACCTAAATTTTTTTATTTGCAAACTGAGGCAGTAGAATGAAGTGATCTGTAATATTTATTCTAGCTTTACAATCTATATTTCTATGCTAGAATGGCTATAATTTGAAGCAGTGCCTGGGCTTGTGTTCTACATATCTCTTTATTTTTTCGATTCAGGCCAGATTACATTATGTTTACTACCAAAATAGAATATTTTCCATAAAGTCTTGGGAAAAATAATCTCACCAAATATAACTGGTTCCCTATCACTACAAAATAAAGCCCAGCTCCTTTGTATGGGACTTCGCGTGCTCTGGATTCTTAACACTCTCCAGCCTTACCCCTTGCTGCTCCTGGCCACACAGCTTCTGCTCTAGCAGTATTGAATAGCAAGCATACTGACTCCTCCTTCTTTCCCTCAGTCCATGCTGTTCTTTGCTTTTCTTTGACAACCTCACTCCTCTTAACTTTTCAAATCAGCTGAGGCATCCTGTCATTCAAACTGTCCTCAAACTCTAAGCCAGGCTTGGTGTTCCCTCTCTGGGTTGACGCTATCCTAGCACGTATGCCATACTGAAACCACCTCCTCCGGAACCACCTTCCCGGGAAGCTCCCTGAAGACAGGGAGTGCTGTCCTTTCTCTTGATAACCCCTAAGTAAATATTAGTTGCATTGTTTGAAGAACGTTAAATTTCACTTTCTTTTAAATAATTGGTATTTTTTATTTTTAACTTTCAATCTGTTCTAGATCAGCACAGTCTGTTTTATCCATACTTTTGAATTATTTTAAAACTGAATTATCAGACTTTTCGAATAGTAGAACTTCAGCACTTTTACATTCTATTAAATATGATTTTATTTTATATGATGCTCAATATCATTTTCTGAAAAACTCATGTATTCAATTTCACGGTTAGTTGAAACGAATGGGATAGAATGAAAGAGTTCAAAGATTTTTTTGCAAATTTACTATGCTGAAAAGATTATACTGGTGAATTTATCCTATACATTGAGATATACCTGAGAATCTGTGCCATTTTTTCATAGAAGATGAATAAAAAGGATTAGTCTTAATCATTATTTTATTATAATTTGATTGATAATAAAAATAACACCTATAATTTTTTAAAGTATTTAAGTACTAAGATGCTGTTCTAAGAGCTTTAAACATATTTCAGTTGATACCCACAACATTCCTATAGGTGGGTGCTGACATTTTCCTTATTTTGCAAATGTGTCTGTGGAGGAAGTTAAATAGAAGCCTTACATGTCAATTCAGTGCTTACTTCTCCAGGTATTTTTCATTTGGACCTGGCATACCAATTAGAGTGGATTAAATTAACTGTTTATCAACTGAAGAATAATCATAGCATTAGGCACATAAAGGATCATCATGCTATGGGGGAAACACTTAAGACATAGATCCTAACCTTGAAGCATTTGATATCTTACAGAGAAAACAAGATATAAAAATATGCCATAGCATGGCTGGTGTGGTTCAGTGGTCCAGCATCAACCAATGGACCAGGATGTCACGGTTTGATTCCTGGTCAGGAGACATTCACTAGTTGCAGGCTTGATCCCCAGCTGTGGGTGTGCAGGAGACAGCCAATCAATGATTCTCTCTCATCATTGATGTTTCTATCTCTCTCTCTCCTTCTCCCTTCTTCTCTGAAATCAATAAAAACATATTTTTAAAAATACACTATAAATAAATTCTAATTGTTTTAATTGCTCAGAGATTTAAATTGTGTTTAATTTGTGTTTTTTTGGGGGGTACACTTTCAAGAATAAACATGAGAAATAATAAAAGTATAATTAATCTACACAGCAATACTTGCTTATGAAAAACCATATTTTTGACATCTTCAAAAATGCTAGTGATAAATACTTGATAAATTAAATACAAAATAATAATATTTTTCTTACTGGAGATGTCACATATAATCAAAGTGCTAAATTTAATGATTTTGATAAATATTGAAGGTGAATGTAAGTTGGACTTTTTCAAGGACTATCAAAATCATAAAGATTGTTGTAAAAGAACAGTGTTTTTTTGAACACACACTTTAGTAGTCCCAGTTATTCTTAGCACATACCATTCAAATTAATTGATTTGAACTGAACCATCTGCTGTCTACTTGCCTCATAGCTGTGGGATTTATGTAAGTAAATGAATATCAGAGACAGAAAGAATACCAATGTAAATTTGTTTCATTAAAATTATCTTCTTGCTCATCCACAAAAATTAAACATATTAAAATTTAGGCAAATAAAAAATAGCCTATTTTTAAGACTTTTACTCTTTTCTAAGATATAGTAACTTGGACTAGATTTATTCTCCTACTGCAAACATCAAAAAATAAATGAACAAAATACATGAAACAATGGTTTTCAAGACATTGTACATTAGGCAATAAGAGATCAACAACTGAGAAGTAGGAAATAAACAAGGTGGGCTTTCTGATCGTCCCAGTTTACCGCCTGAGGGGATTTCCATGTCACAGCACAAGAGAAGAAAACCAGAGAGAACCCATGGTTTGAGGAGACATACTGGGGAGAATGGGAAGGCCACGGTTAGTAGAGTCTGCAGTGCAGAGTGAGGAAGAGGGGAGTGTTGCATTGAGAAAGAACTCCAGAGATCTGAAAGGGTTTCCCATGATTTACCAGCTGAATACGAATTAGTACACGCACCTATGATAATGACTTGAGACTGGGGAAAGAAATGCCTGGAAAGATTTAAAGGCAATGATCCTTTGAGCTCTCACAGGGCTGTAAAAACAAATGCCCATTCCCATCAGACAGAATGGAAATTCTAGTAACTCACAAGGTGTCAAGTAGAGTACTCAGAAAATTTTTGCCTCAATTGTGAGGTAAAATTAGCCATAGGCTAAATTCTTCCCTGATATTTTCTAAAAAGATATAAAGGCAATATGTATACCTGAACAGCAAAGCATGTGAAAGGAATTTCTTCAGGCACAAGGAAAATAACACAAGATGGATATTTGGTTATTCATTATAGATCACATTTTTCTACTTTGCATGCTTTGGCATTTTACTTTAGAGATGGACATTGCAAATTATACTTTTGTTAGGTGTTGGATTTTTTGGGGTCTTTCTATAAATATTCTTTGTCTTTGTTGTGAAATATGATTAATTAAAAAAAAACAGTTTGATCCTTTTAGGTCTTTCCTTTAGCATAAACACCCACAGAAAAAAGCAATAGTACAAAATTTATCCTAAGGTAATTTCTCCACTGGTGTTCAAATCATGCTCATTCATCCCTATTGTAATGGGTTTCCTCATAGAGTATTTATATATACATATATATATTTTATTTTGATTTTTTTTTAAGAGAGGAAGGGAGAGGGGATAGAGAGTTAGAAACATCGATGAGAGAGAAACATCAATCAGCTGCCTCCTGCACACCCCCTACTGGGGATGTGCCCTCAACCAAGGTACATGCCCTTGACCAAATCAAACCTGGGACCCTTCAGTTCACAGGCCAATGCTCTATCCACTGAGCCAAACCGGTTAGGACCTCATGGAGTATTTTACTAAGTATCTATTTGAAATTATCTGATTACATCATACAGCCATTATGGCTTTGTTAGATCTTACCCTCTAAGATCTTGCCAATTTACAATTCCTAACTGTTCTTTTCAGAATTGTAAAGCAGATTTTGTGCAACTGTGATGGAATCCTTGAAATCCTTCATGGATTCTATTCTATGAGTGGTCTTTGCATAAAGACTTTAGTAATGAATAATGAAGAAAATATCCAAATAATATGAAATAAAAATTTGGTATTCAAGTATCCAGTACTTGTTTTGGGGTATGGACACTTTTCAAACTATAAAGCACAATTATCAGATCTCCTTTACCAGTAAGAGTATTGGAATATGACAAAAGAAAAGGTTAGTATATTTCAATACATATTGAAGTACATTTGAGATGGCTACATTATTGAAAGAAGGCTTTGATCAATGTATCCAAGGTTAACATTGTTCTGAGACAAAGGATTAATCTTGGCTACTGGTCCAAGGAATAGCTGCAGTAAGCAATGGGTCTTTGGGGTGTGTCATGTTGCTTAGTTTGTATATCTAGAGCATAGCCTAATATTTTCATATACATAAAAATAAAGGTTTGTGAAAGTCTGGAAGATTCAGTTGGGACTCTATGTGTGCCATGTTGCTGATTTCTCATTTTAAAGCATGTCTTAATATTTGCATATATCTGAAACCAACAGTTTATAATACTATGAGAATTAATCTATATTTTTATGGCTCTTCTCCAATTATTCTGTTCTCCAATCATTATTATAAAATATTTTCACATCGAGATTCTTTGTCAACACCTAATTTTTAAATATCAAATAGTGTTTAAGTATTATAATGTCTAGATTAATTATAATAAGACTAGAGGCCTGGTGCACAAATTCGTACATGGGTGGGGTCCAGGAGGGGGGGTGGCGGAACACGATTGGCACTCTGGGTGGGCAGTGGGATGCCCTTGCTGGCCTGGGATCTGGATCTTTCCCACTGACGTGCACACCGGTTGTCGGGAGCCACCTGGCGGCCACTTTTATATCCTTTCTTCCTTGTGGAGGGTCTAGGGAGGGGAAGGGGCACAGTGCCCAAGGCTGACTTCCAGGAGGCCGGTGGTGCTGTAGGGATCATGCCAGTGGCCCTGGCCCATTGGTGCCTGGCCTGTTCTCCAAAGATTGGACCTGTAGGACAACTGAGGGAGTGGCTGCTGCCAGGCCAGTGGGCCCCCGGGACAGGTCTGTCAGCTGAGCAGTGCTCCTGCTGTGGGAGCACACTGACCACCAGGCGGAAGCTCCTGCATTGAGTGTCTGCCCCTGGTGTGCATCATAGTGACCAGTCGTTCCAGTTGTTCAGTCATTTGGTCTTTTAGTCATTTAGGCTTTTATATATATAGATCATTTATATATATAGATCATTTATATATATAGATCATTTATTGAAATTTAAGGGACTTCTAAAAATTCTTCCAACATTCATTTTATCTTGAAGTTCAATATCCAAAATAGGTAACCACATATAAAGCTAACAAGATTTTTATCATAGAAAATAAAGGAGTTTCCTCTGATAATATTAAAATATTAACAATTGTAGGATAAAATATTAGAAGTGAGTAAGGATTGTTCTAAAGTTTCAATATCTTGAGGGTTTTTTTCTGTAAACAAGGGCAAATAAAGTTTACCTTCCCTTCAAGTATTTTTATTTTATTTTATTTTGTTATATATCCTTATTGATTTCAGAGAGGAAGGGAGAGGGAAAGAGAGAAAGAAACATCAATGATGAGAGAGAATCATTGATCGGCTGCCTCCTGCACGTCCCCTACTGGGGATCAAGCCCGCAACCCAGGCATGTGCCCTTGACCGGAATCGAACCTGGGACCCTTCAGTGTGCAGGCCGACGCTCTATCCACTGAGCCAAACCAGCCAGAGCTTTATTTACTTTAAATTTGCAAGTTTTACCTTTTTAATATATTTATTTCTGGCATAATCAGACAATTTTATTTTATCTGGAAGGTCATAATTTAGTTTTCATTTTTAGCTGGTTTATATTTTAAACCTCTTTAAAATAGTCAACCATATTCGGAGAATTTATAAGCTGGCAATTTCTCTTTCCAATTTCTCTTCCCTTCTTTTTGGTCTGTGAAATTTACAAATAGGGGACAAGATTCCCTTTATACTGCTCTTGACTATTCCAGAATACTGTTTAAAAATGTTCTAAGGTCTACTTTCTTTTCTTTTTACTCATTTGAAAAGTCTTCTGAAGTATTTTTGAAAATGGCATTACATTGAGGGGTTTCTATTTTTTTCTTATGTCACAAGGCCATCTTTGAATTATGCACAGTCAAGTTTTTTTAATTGTTTCCTGGTCTTATCCATCCTGCTTCTTATAACTTTTTTTTTTTTACTGTCAAAGGGATTGACAATTAAGTGAACTCTTTAATATAGATCTGATAGTTCAGAAAAATAAGTATATAGCATAATCCTGAGTTCTGAAACAAATTTCTGTTTCTCTTTCAGAGGTCAAAAAGTTCATAATTATATTTCTTAACATGGCTATAGACAGGGGTGATCCCTGAGAGAAAACAAACAGGTGAGGCCAATCTTAACAATTGTTCTGGTTTGCTGTTTAGACAAATGTCAAGAACACATGCACAGACACACAAACACCAAAGAAAGCCAGCAACCTCACAGAGGAGAGCAATGGGGATGGAAGCTGGGAAAGACTGGGGCAGCTGGAAGTTGAGGGGGCAGAGTTCTGGGGAAGAGGAAGCTATACAGTAATAGAGCTCCAGAAATCTGAATAAAGAGTCCTTTAGAAGCCTTGCGAATGACTCAGATATGCAAGTATACAATGAAACTCCATGAGGCCTGGTAAAGAAGAACCAGGTCTCTGTATGATCAAAATTCCCAGAACTCACAAAAGGCAAGCACTAGGAAAATAGGGTGAACTCCAACCAACCAGAGTAGAATATTCTTGATATTGCTTTAGCCTATTCAGGACATTGAATTGTTATTAGAAGGGACAGTATATAAGTTATTGGAGCAAACTATCGATTGAATGAAGCCTACTCCCAACCTGTTCTTGAAAGCTTTAAAAATATCTCAAAGGATGAGACTGATCCACAAAATAACTTAACTACCTGACAATACAAAGCTGAACACTTTTTAAAAGATGAAAAAACAACCCATTATTCTTAGCAATATAAAATCTATTATGTTTAACATAAAATCACAATTATTTATGTTAAGAAGTAAAAATATTATAGCCCAAAACAGGAGAAAAGTAATAAATAAAAATAGAACCATAAATGACACAAATGATGAAATGAGCAAGTGCATTAAAAAACTATTATAAACATGTAACAATATATAAAGAACAATCTGAACAAAACAAACAGGAGAATGAAAATTGAAAAAATAAAGAAGCAAACAGAGATTATAGGGATCATAATGTCTACATAAAATTTTAACTAGACAGAATTAACAGATTAGACACTACAAAAAAAAATTGGTAAATCTGCAGATTTAGCAATACATTTATTGAAAATAAAAAAGAAAGGTAAAATTAAATAGAAAGCATCAATAACCTGTGGAATAAAACAAAATTATCTAGTATACATGGAATAGGAGTTCTAAAAGTAATGGTATTAGGAGAAACAAATGAAAAAGAATTGAGGAAAAAGAGGCTAAAATGTTCTCAAAGTTGAATGAAACTACAATGCTACTTCATTACCTAGCAGGATGCAAAACTACAAAAATAAAACACAAATACATCAAAGTAGAATTACAAAGAACCGTGATAAAGAAAAATCTTAACAGTGACCAGAGGGGGGAAAAAGACAAATTACATAAGAAATAGCAAAGGTAAAAATGATTGCATATTGCCCATCAGAAATTATACAAGCCGAAATTTAATAGAATAGCATCTTGAAAGTGCTGAAAATATGATTATAGCCTCAAATTCTACATCCATATATACATATTTCAAAATCAAACTAAAAATAAAGCTTTGTCAGGAAAATAAAAAAAGAATGGCAAGTCCTACATATAAACACAACTGAATATTTAGTTTATAAACCTTACTACAAGGAACACACAATCCACATATATTCACAGTTAAATTCTATAAATTGCTAAACAAATAAATGATATTATTTCCACACAACTTTTTCAGAAAACAGAGGTCAACATTTCCTTGATATCAAAAGCTGAAAAGTAAACTTCAGGTAATGAAACTTGGAATTATTATCCTCATGAACATACCAATTCTTTAACAAAATATTAGCAAATATGGTACAGCATCACTGAATTAGTTTTATAGTAGAAATAAAAGGCTGGTTTAATATTAGCAACGAACAGAAATGTAAACTAAAACTATAATTTGATACCACTACAAACTCTGTAGAATAGCTACAATTTAAAATTGACAATGCTAATGTTGACAATTGGTTAGGGAGAATGTAAAATAACAACTACTTTAAAAAGCCATTTAACTGTTTCTTATAAATTTAAATACATCTGCCATATGACTCAACAATTCCATTCCTAGATATCTACCCAACAGAAATGAAACATATGCCCACACAGAGTCGTGTACATAAATGTTTATAGCTTTTTATTTCCCATAGCCAGAATTTGGGAACAATCCAAATAGCAACAATAGGCAAGTGAATAAACACATTGATATATCATACAACTGTAGGCTAATCAGCAATATAAAGGAACTAGCTATAATACAATTCCACAACATGGATGTTCTCACAGACATTATATTGAGAGAAATAAGTTAGACACAGAAGAGTAATGCTCAAGTTATTTATATGAAACTCTGGAAAGACAATTTCAATCTTCAGTGACAGAAAGTAGATCAATGATTGTCTGGGACTGAGGATGGAGAGACAGGCTTGACTGGGAAGCATCACAAGGAAGTTTTTTGAGAGATGAAAATGTTCTATGTCTTGATAATGCTGGAAACTACCTAGCTGTATACATTTCTCAAAACTCATCAAATTATACATTAAATAGGGATGCATTTTATATAAATTGCTAGAGGCCCGGTGCACAAAAATTTGTGCACTCGGGGGGTCCCTCAGCCCGGCCTATGCCCTCTTGCAGTCTGGGACCCCTCGGGGGATGACCACCTGCTGGCTTAGGCCCGCTCCTGGGGGATTGGGCCTAAGCTGGCAGTCAGACATCCCTCTGGCAGCCCGGGAGCCCTCGGGGGATGTCCACTTGCCAGCGGGGAGCAGGCCTAAGCTGCAGTCGGATATCCTTAGCGCTGCTGAGGAGGCGGGAGAGGCTCCCACCACTACTGCTGTACTGGCAGCCATCAGCCTGACTTGTGGCTGAGTAGAGCTCCTGTGGGAGCACACTGACCACCAGGGGGAAGCTCCTGCATTGAGCATCTGCCCCCTGGTGGTCAGTGTGTGTCATAGTGACCAGTCATTCCCAGTCGTTCTGCTGTTAGGGTCAATTTGCATATTACCCTTTTATTATAAAGGAGTGCCTGGCCAGCCTGGGTGAGGGTTCTGATGGCTGTTTGAAGCTGGTCACACCCCCTTCAGGGTGGGGGTCCCCACTGGGGTGCCTGGCCAGCCTGGTGAGGGGCTGATGGCTGTTTGCAGGCTGGCCACAGCCCCTTCAGTGTGGGGGTCCCCACTGGGGTGCCTGGCCATCCTGGGTGAGGGGCTGAGGGCCGTTTGCAGACTGGTCACAGCCCCTTCAGGGTTGGGGGTCCTACTGGGGTGCCTCGCCAGTCTGGGTGAGGGGCTGAGGGCCGTTTTCAGGCTGGCTAAGCCCCCCAGTGGGGACCCTCACCCCATGAGGGTGTGGCCAGCCTGAGTGAGGGGCTGATGGCTGTTTGCAGGCTGGCCATGGCCCCCAGCCACCCAAGCTCCCAGTGGAGGCTGGCTAGAAGCAGGTATCTGGGATTTATTTAGCTTCTATAATTGAAACTATTGCCTTTTGCAGAGGCCACAGCTGGCTCAGAGCAGGCGGGAAGTTTGGCTTCCTCCATCGCCCAGGCAACCAAGTTCTCCTGCTTGCTTCAGCTCCGTGGCTGCTGGCCGCCATCTTGTTTGGGTTAATTTGCATATAGTTGCTCTGATTGGCTGGTGGGCGTGGCTTAGGGCATAGCAAAGGTATGGTCAATTAGCATCTTTGTCTTTTATTAGTGTAGATTAGAGGCCCGATGCACGAAATTCATGCAAGAATAGGCCTTCCTTCCCCTGGCTGCTGGCACTGGCTTCCCTCTGGCACCCGGGACCCGGGCTTCCTTCCAGCCCTGGCTTTATCTGGAAGGATGTCCAGAATGATGTCTGGAATGATATCTGGTCTGATTAGCATGTTACCCTTTTATTATTATAGATATCTTGGTAAAGCTCTTATTAAACAAAAAATACGTACTTCTAAGTTTTATATCTGTTACAGAAAATTCAGAGATCTCAAAATAAGAAATGTGAATGTATCTATTTTCATTCTGTATCTCAGTTCACACATCAAACAGTATATAAAAATATTATGTTTGTGTTTTAATAATTCAATTTAATGTATTGGGATGACATGATATAACTGAGAAAGCACTAGGCTAAGACTGAAGATCCCTGAATTTGATTCTAATTCTGCCTACTAGTGAATATATGATCATGACCAAAACCACTGAACCTCTGCATGTTTCAGTTTTCATATTTAAGTATAATACAAATCCATAGAGCATTGTAATATTCAAATGACCTCCCAATTTTTAAATCCCTTTACCAGAACTTAAAAGCCCTGTACAAATATAAACTTACTGCTATATTATCAGTATTAATTATTGCAGGAGACGCTGGCTTTCCTACAGCTTATGCAGGGAGTCCATGTTTAAGTGCAATAGAAGAGTTGGTTTATACTTTAATAACATCCAAAATTCAGAGAATATCTAACCTTAATATTAGTACATATACATTTTGGTGAAAAAGATAAGAAATTATAGGAAAAAAAAAATGGCAATTAAGCTGAAGGGGTTCAGAATAGGCCTCCCAACACATGCTTTGGGCATGTGGATAATTTTGAGCAGAAGGCATTAGGGACCTTGCAGGCTCACAGAAACTTTTCTTTTTCCCTTAAATGATTTAAACTTGGAGTCTTGCTCATAATAAAAGTTGTTGCCAGAAATAATTTTTAATCAACTATCCATATACCAGGGCAAACTTCTACTTACTGAATTCTGATCTTACTGTCTTACAAATGACTTTGCTTCCAGGAAGCCCCAAGGCCTCTTATCAATTTCCCTAGCTCAGGATGTATGTACACCACATTTTACCTTTCTGTCTGAACCTCTCATACTGGTATATGTGAGGTCTCTGACTCTCATGTATCTGGGGATCTCATATGCACATGTTATTAAATTTAGGTATTTTTTGTTATTAATTTACTAGAGGCCCGATGCACAAAGATTTGTGCAAGAATGGGCCTTCCTTCCCCTGGCTGCCAGCACCGCCTTCGCTCGGGCCTGGAACTGCCTTTCTGCCTTCGTTCAGGCCAGAGCTGCCTTTCCGCTTTCCCACGCTGCCCAGAGCCCTGAGCAGCTGGGGCGATGAGGAACACCTGTGTTGTCACCATGGCGATGACACAAATGTCCTGCCCCACCCCTGGCCGCTCTGTGCCTGCATATGCAAATTAACCCGCCATCTTTGCTGGGTTAATTTGCATACTCACTCCTGATTGGCTGGTGGGCGTCACGAAGGTACGGTCAATTTGCATCTTTCTCTTTTATTAGTGTAGATTTCATGTTGATTTGATTATTAGAATCGCTAGAAGTACTTAAAAAGGTAGAGGGAATTTTCTTTCTCCCCCATAATAGCCACCAAAAAATGTAATATAATAGATATTTCAATAAAAAACATACACCTTTCTTTTTATTCTAAATAAGAGGTTTCTTTTACTAATATATATGTTTAATACCTCTTATTGAAAGTAAAGTGGATTGGTTTTTATTGATTTAAATATATATTTATAAGTTGAAATATATATTTATAAATTGAAATCAGTAAAAACCAACTCAGTTAAAACTAGTAGCTAAATGTTTCAATAAGGATCCCTTTTTCAGTTTTTAATAATTTCTTTGCTCATGTATCCTAAAATACATATTTATTTTAGTATATGCTAATCTTTTTTTTCTGTGTATCAGTGTATTTTGCATTATAATAAATATCCAACCATAGCAAAGTTACTGGAGTAAACAAAGCAACTATCTAAATAATAAACTGTGATCATGAATAATTTTATGAAAAGACAATCTACTTTCTCCTTGCAAGATAACCTGGGCCACTTCTTTCGGACTATGTAGTAAAATAAAATAAAAACTTATTTTTATGGGAATTTAAGGTGTGAAGTGGAGGAAAAAGAAAAGAAACTTAGTTTTATAGATGTGTTTAGCCTTAAAGAGGATCAGACCTATTAACACTGAAAGAATGAAAAGTCAAGGGGGAATAGAGCTTTTTAACTAAGTAAAATAATATGTAAAAATAAAATTAGCAAATGGAAAACGTCTACAAAGATTTTTAACAGCTTCCTGACAATGTGATTAACTAGAAAATGGAGGAATGACCCCAGAGAAATTATAAGTGCAGTGTTACTTAGGAAATGTAAAACCTAGTTTGGAAACATAATTAGATGCAATGAATTGGACAAATGGCAAGAACTTGGCTTTCTGCACATTCTCTTATGGAAACAGCTTTTCATTGAATGAATCAAAGTTGCAAGCCTGTTTGGTCAGTAGATAGATTAACATTTGCTCTAGGGATGCATATTAATATAAATCCATTATTTTCCTTCTAGAAGGCTTTATATTTCTCCTAAGTTGTGTTTTCATTAAAGAAAAGTGACTCTCTCACCTTTTCCAGCATAGATTAATATTTAGTTTTTTTGTTTAGCATTTAGAAATGCCTATTTTTTTTCATGGCAAAATGAGATTCTTTCCTTGTATAAATTTATTGGGGTGAAATTGGTTAATAACATTATGTAATGTTAAAAACATTAACATTGGTTAATACATTTTATAAGTTTCAAGTGTATCATCTGTATATTGCTTTGTATGCTCATCACCCAAACTCTAGTCTCCCTCCATCACCATTAAATGAGTTTCTTGATTTCAAGTTGTTCTCATTTGTTTGTAGCCTGAAATAGTTTTAAAAGATGGACTGTGACTATAAACAATTCCAATTAAAGAACAATCATTTTTCAGCTGGTTTTCCAAGACTGATTTTCTATTAAAATTCCTAGGCCATATTTCAATCATAGTGCAATAAAGTTATTTTTAATTGCAATGAATAAGACTAACATACTCCAAACTAAACATGCCTAATATTTTCTAATATTAAAACTGTAAGTCTCAAACCATGAGACAGACAAGATTATTTTAACCCATAAAAGTTTAATTATCTCATTGATCTTTCATTTTTCTCTTAAAGATATCCGTCTTTTTATTGATTCAAAATATATCATATGTTTTTCCCTGGCAAGTGTGGATCAGTTGGTTGAGTGTTGTCCCATGCACTGAGAGGTCACTGGTTCGATTCCCAATCAAGTCACAGGCTAGGATTGTGGGCTCAAACCCCTGTAGGGGGCATGTAGAAGGCAGTCAATCAATTATTTCTCTCTCATTGATGTTTCTCTGTCTTTTTCCCTCTCCTTTCCTCTCTCACTCAAGAATTCAGTGAAAACACTATATATATATAATGTTTTAAGGCAAAGTTTGGCCTAATGAAATTACATATCTGGCCATTTCATATCTGGCCATTTCAAAAAGACCTTACAACCAATTTTAGGAGCTTTAACAAAAGAAAACTAGATTACCTATAGCAAATTGATATTAAAATAACATGAAAAGTCTAGTTAAGGTACAGATAGCAAAGTTTTTGGTGGTTTTTTAATTTTTATTTTAGAGAAAATGCATACTGTAGGAGGTAGACTGTTCAAGGGAAACTTTATAGAAAAGTTGAGACTTCATATTTTTATTCTACAAGTACTTTCAGTATCTTTTGTGTGACAAGGTATAAACTATCTAATAATGCAAAGATAAACAGTCTTATACTTTCTAGTTTACAGTCTAAGGGCTGAAACACATCTACATTGATAATTGCAATATCATTTAAACCAAGAAAATAAGAAAGATGAGGATGAAAAGGCAGTGTAATAAATGGCTTAAGTAAAAGAATAAAAGGGGGCAGGAGACAGACATTTGTTGAGTATCTACTGTGTGCTTGATGCATCATTTTACATATCAGTTATCGCAACACTCCAAAGTGATGCAGGCATTCCAGGGGTTCCAGGGATCTGAAGGTCCATGACTCATTGTGGGCTCTTGGCTTCACACAGGAAAGAATTCAAAAATAGGCCAGCATGGAGTTTAAAGTGAAAGAACATTTATTAGTGAAGCAGTGAGACAGAGCGTGGCTACTCTACAAACAGAGCAATCTCTTCACAGTGGGATTTGCTCAGAGATGAATCCTGTGCCCTAGCAAAAACTTTTAACTGTCTAATGGACAGGGACCCACCCCTCACCTTCAATTTTTCCATTCGGACAAGTTGGAACAGAAATAATTATCATGGTGATGCCCTGCATGGAATAAAATCCCATTTCTGTCCAGCTTTATCTAAGCTGAAAAGAAAGCCCCAAAGCATTAATTTTGAAATATGTGGAGAATACTGGATTCAGCCATCAATACACTTCGTTAAAACCAATTTACAACCTTCAAATTACATCTGATAGAGGCCATGCCCCTTCAGGCATTTTGGTTGTACCTAAGATTCTATAAAACAGAATTCTCTCACAGAGGAGTTGTCAGGCTCACGTGACTCTGAAAATTTGCCCTAGGGAGTCAAACAGTGGTTCTGAAAAATGCTGTCTATGTGTTTTACCATTTTTGTAATACTTTCCTGTAAATCACATAGAACATTTTCTAGAGAGTCTGCTAGAACTCTGGCATACATTAAAAAAATTAGAAGACAAAAACCTAGGCATTTGACATCTAAAATTCTTTATAAAACTAAGTTCAAAAATTAAAAAGAAAACTGGCACAAGCTGTAACTGTCAAAAGACAATTATTTGTGAGTATATAAGGAAATGTCTGAACTCTTTATCCTGAATCCTTCCTAATATTCACATTTTACTATTTTGCATTCACAGATTTTGATTGAGGTTCTAATCTCAGTAAAAATTAAAATATATAAAGAAAAGTTAGAATTTACAATATTGATATGAGGTTGACCCTACAGTATACTGAAGACACAGAGTGTGGGTAATGATTTCTGAAGAGGAAAGCCCCAACTGAACCATGATGGACATAACATAATAGTGAGGAAGAATAGAACTCTATTGTTTTAAGCAACTCAGATTTGGAGGTTGTTCCTTACAATAGCATAACATAGCATATACTGATAAGTATATATATTAATTAGAAAAAATATTAGAAAAAACTCAGAAAATGGAACCCCTGAAAAGTAGATGAAATTTAAAAAGTGCAAAGAAATATCATAGAAAACAATTGATAGATTCAAACATAATAGTTAAATATTAGTTCTCAGAAAAGACTAATAAAATTGATAACACACACCAGAGACTGATTGACAGAGGAGAGTGAAATAATCAATATAATAAATGAAAAAGGGACATCACAAAATCTAAAAATATTTTTAAAGTAAAGATGATTTGATAACCATACATATATGTATATTTGCTTTATGACAAAATGATATTGAATGATGGTAGAAAAAGGAAAGTTTCTTCTAGAAATAGTGCTAGGTCAATTGAACAGTGTGGATTGCAAAAACCACTACAAATTCTCTACTTCCACTAAGAAATGGAGTCTATCTCCACCCTACCAACCCCCCTATCCTGCCACACCTGACCTTGTGAATTCTATGCCCAGGTTATGTGAATAACCCTGGGCTAGCCTGCTGGATAATGAAAAACAGGTGACTCAGCCAATCAACACCAGAACTGAATCATACACATGTTATCAGGGAACACGCAATATGTCTGACGATGGTTCCCCTCATAAGACGGAAGTATAAGATTTTGTAAGGGAAACTACTTCATGGATACTATTGATAAATTTGAAGAAATTTTTGCTTTTTATGGTGGTCATCCATTTTATATCATATTTTTAGACACCCCCAACCCCCCCATCCCCGCAAAAAAAAGGCTTAATTATTTTCTGGGTGAATAGAGATTTAAGCAAACATTGTTCAGTGCTGCCTACTCACATTTTTCTATTTTAAAAATTGAATAGTCGCCGAAACCGGTTTGGCTCAGTGGATAGAGCATCGGCTTGCGGACTGGAAGGTCCCAGGTTCGATTCCGGTCAAGGGCATGTACCTGGGTTGCGGGCACATCCCCGGTGGGAGATGTGCAGGAGGCGGCTGATCGATGTTTCTCTCTCATCGATGTTTCTAACTCTCTATCTCTCTCCCTTCCTCTCTGTAAAAAATCAATAAAATATATTTAAAAAAAAATTGAATAGTCTACCTCCCTCCCCACTCTTTTTAATGTTACTGGCTTTTCACTTTATCTTCTCATTCTAAGAAACTGGTGTACCACTCCTATATAAATTTTGTTTTCTTAGTGTTGTTTTTTTTTTCAAGACTGTGCAGATCATGCCTGAAGAATGCCTCTTTCCTTGAATACATGCAGTATGAAAACAAGCATAAAATATCAACCAGAGCAATTTAAATACTTTGGGTTTTCTGGGTTTCTGTAGAGCAGGTAAATGACTTAATAGCAAAGCAGGAAAGGTTATTGGACATCACAGTTGACTTGGTGGGGACTTGCTGATTGTTCATTGAACTGAGCTACATTCCAGGTTGGCATGGAGTCTAGAAAATCTGACCTGGGGCTACATTTGGGTACATGTGTATCTATAACTTCTCTTCATGAAGCAAACCAATTGGGAGACCTTCATAGTCTGTATAACTAAACGATAAAACTTAAAGAGGCATTTAATGGTTTTACCAATTCTAACATGTAATAAGCATTTAAGTTTAGACATTTGTTAGTCAAATAAAAATATGATAAAATGTTGTAAGGAAAGTTAATCATAAACATGCAGAGTATACAGAATTATCTAAATGTAAGGAATGAAAGGTTCCCAAAAATCTTATAATATTTTTTGAAATCATCCTTAAATACTTCTGTTAGGAAAGTAAAGTCTCTTGTGAAGGCAATTCTAAAATCCATTATATCAAAAATCTACCACAAATAATATTTTAATTATCTACTTATTGCTTCACATTGTGATAAGTATTGTGAAAGATCCAAACAAAATGGAAAACAACCTTCAGTTATAATTCTCAAAGCTGTGGTCTAAAAAAGAAAGAGGAAAAACTTCAAAATAAAAATAAATGATCACTCAAAGGATTCATGTCTGTGTTTTCTGAGAATTGGTTTGGGAAACTGAACATGAACCTGGAGAAGAAAGAATTCTGCATTGATGGAGAACGTAAGCTTTCTTAATATATTTTAGAGACTTTCTTAGAGGCAAAAATTTGCATTTTTTGGGGGCTGTGAGGAATGGAATTGGCATTGCTGAGTACTCTTAATAGATAGTTCAGTGCCATATTAAGAAGGACCTTATTGAAGAGTTCTCTAAATACTGAATGAGCTTCCTCTATAGTGAGTTCCCCATTAGCAAACATAGTTATATATCAGTTTGACAAACATTTGGCAGGACTGACTTTCAAGATTCTTTATAATATTGACTGGGTCTAGTAAATGAATCAACTGTTGTAGATATCTTTAACTCTTGTAGCCAACAAATAAGTTGAGGAGAACATAATATTAAAGGTAAACAATTGAAGAATCATTTATTTCAAAATTGGGTCATGGGAGGAAGCTGATCAACCAAGGGGAACTGTGGAGAGAAAGAGTCTAACTAAGGTAGAGGTGTTGCTATCGGCAGGCATGCCATCTGTGGAGATCTCTACAAACCACTAAGAAAAAGGTTGGCCCATGAAGAGGCCAGGGCTGTGAAGGGCTCATAGCTGAAGAAATGAACATAAATCTATTGGGTAGGGTGGGATATGTGAAAATGGTAAGGGTGGGAAGATCAAGAATTACTGGAGGAAGCAGGAAAATGAGGCCTTGAAAGAAGGGTAAAATTAGGTCAAGGGGAAGGAAAGGAATTTTAAATAAAAGTTTAATTCCCCAAAGAAACCCTTCCTTTGAATAAATGTTCCTTATTTTGCTGTAATCATAAGAGCATGTTTCCGCTTCTTGATGTTTTGATATTGTTGTGTGGGCATGCATCCAGGAAATCACAGTGTTGATAAATATGCTGAGCCTGGGCCAAACCTCAGGCCCTCACAACACACTGCTGCTGTATTAGGAAAAACCTTGCCAGCAGAGTCAGTGTAATTATACAGGTTGGGTGAATTGCTTAGATAAAGACAGAGCAGTGCCTAGTATACCTAAGTGGGTCACTGATTTGTGCCCCTGTGGTGTAGTCACATATTCTTTGAGAAGATAACAGGCAGTAGAAACAGAAAGAAAACAGCAGAGTACTTGAGTAGATAGGCACATCAATGGCACAAATATTTTTTGAAGTGAAAATTCAGGAGATGAAAAGATGGACCTAAAACAAGATTCAACTGCCACAGCTAGTGCCAGTGAATATTTCTTACAGAATTTAGAAGTTTAGCCTAAACCAAAATTGAATCCCACTGCAGTCCGCTAACATTGCAGCCAGTTCTAATACTTTGTGTCGACAGTCTGACTGTGTTCCAACATGATTGATATATTAAAACACATTTGAGGACACACCAGATTGGCATTTGCTTATGTGTGATTTCACCCATGGAAAATACCAGGTAAATGCACAAAAGAGGACCTACTTGAACTAAGCCATGCAAGAATACACAAAACTCACACAGTTCATTGCCTGGGTCCTGAGCCACATCCATGCACACATGGTGTAGGACTTTCCATCTGATTTCAGATAGACCTCCTTTTATCACTCTACAGTAACAAAAGCTGTCATCCGTTGGATGCCCACTTCCACAAGAGAATTTAAGGGTCTTTTTTTTTCCCCAAAGAAAATTACCGTATTTATTGTACTATTTATGTATTTTTTTAACATTTAACATGTGTAAAACTATGCTACAGTTTTAATCAGGCTCCCATCTTTTTGTCTAATGTGTCACTGACTAAAGTTTTGAGTGTTGTGCTCTAGTCCTATTATTCTCAAAAGCCCTGTGGCTCTTATTGTGATCATTTGCATAATGTGGAGATTTTTAGCAATACATATGTCATCTCAGGACAGAACT